>NW_017728918.1:37316440-37362358 GCF_001723895.1 Crocodylus porosus
TTACTGCATGCCTTTGCCACCTTGCGCTGGATGGTGAATTCCAGCAGGCGATGATCGCTGTCACCCAGGTGGTCGAGCACCCACAGCCCCCTCACCAGGTCATCACCCGTGGCCAGCACTAGGTCCAACAAGGTGTCTCCCCTGGTAGTCAGTCATTATAAAATGGCATTAGTGTCCTTCTAAAGCATTTCTAATTCCTATGGGGCAACCTGTCTTTCTCAGGCAAAGTCAGCTTGTGCACAGTGGGCTCCAGGTCAAAATTTTAGGCAGGGCCCGCATGGGGGTGAATCCAGGGTGGGATGTACTGGTATACTTGCAGCCCCCTTTTATTCTTGCTCCACCCAAAATTTAAAACTAACTGGCTGGCAGTGGCAGCAGCATTTCCAGTCAGGCAGTGCTGAGGAAGCCTACTGGCTCATCATCATCTACTTGAGCCTTTATAAACTCTTCATTCCATAAGTGTTAACGACCCTCTCTTGTTACTGGTCTTGATGTTCCACCAATCAACCCCTCCTCTGTTCTGCCATGCTGCGGGCTGTTAGCTGATCCTGGTAAGGACGCTCTTATTTCACAGCCTTGAAGAATGTCTTTGTATAATCCTAGAGCAGCAGAGCTGGAAGGGACCTGTAGGGGTCATCTAGTCCAGAGGTTCCCCAACTTTTTCTGATTGCTACCCCCTTCCAGATTTACCGGCTGCCTGCATACCTCTACCAATGTATGTTTTCTATTTTAACTGTTTAAATGCCAATTATTATCATGAAAAGTAAATCCACTTTTACACAATTTCTGCCGCATCCCCCCCAAGATGTCTAGTGTACGCCCAGGGGCATGTGTATCACAGTTTGGGAACCCCGATTTAGTCCAACTCCCTTCCTGAGACAGGATCATCCATATCCAAGCCATCCTGTACACTCCATAATGTAAATGTTACATAAGACCCTATCACAACACAAAAAAACCTAATACCTGAACCCAGTAGTCCTCAACTTTTTTCCCCAGCAGGCTGAATTGGCAGTGCCTGGTCCGACTGTGGGCCAGTTCTGATCCAGCACCTGGGGCTGGTGTGGGGATCACCCTCTGGTCACATGGATGGCGGTGGCAGGCAACCTGCCCTAAGCCCAGTCCCATGCGGGGGAGGGTTGGGAGGAAGCATGGCCCAGTTCCCAACCTGGACCTATGGGAAATGGGGGTGTAGTCAGCCCTGTGAGGGGAAAAGGGCCCCAGCAGGGCCCAGCCTCATGGAGGGAAAGAGCATGGGCTGTGTCCAACTGCCAGCAAGCACCAAGTTTGGGAATTTGGCAGGGGCGAGGCTGGCCTCATGAATGGCCACCACTCCTTCCCCACCAAATTCCCCGACTCGTGGGGAGCCCTACAGGCCAGATGCGATGGCTCTGCCAGTCACACGTGGCCCCTGGGCTGGAGGTTGAGCACCTCTGCCCTAACCTGCCACAGGTAAAGCCCACGGGGTCCTGCTGTGAAATGGTATCAGGAGAGAGAACCATGGGCTCTGCTACAGTGGGGGGCTCTGCACCCCCCAATCTGACATGGGGGGAAATTCCTTCTTGACCCCAAACGCGGGGAGGGGCCGACCCTAACGGAGCGGTAAGAACAACCGGGACCTCCCCCCGCCGGGCTGCAGCCAAAGCGGGTCGGCAGTCCCGCATCCCGCTGCCGTCCCGTCCCGCTTGCTGCCGCCCCTTTCTTCGGAGCTCGAGAAACAAAAGCCGGGCTGGCGGGTGTCTCGCCGCGGGCCTGCATGACACGTGGCCGGCGGGGCCAGGGCGCGGGGCTGGACTGCGGGAAGGGCCCGGGCCGGCCCGGCCCACCGCGGGCGACGGGAGAGTGACGGGCTTCGGCGCCAATCCTCGGCCAGCCGCGCCGCGCCGCGCCGGAGGGGCGAAGAAGCGTAGGGGCCGGAGGAGCGGGGGGCCGCCGGGCCCCGCGCCAGCATCGCCCGCAGGTACCGGGCGAAGGCGGCGCTGCTGCCAGGTGCCCCGAGCCCGCCCGAGGCTTCTCCCCCGGCTGGCGCTGGGCCCCCTCCTGGGTTGTGAGCCAGCCTGCTTGAGCCTGGCAGCATCCCCCGGGCTCGGGGCGTGTCGCTTGCTCGGGGTGAGGGGAGAAAGGCGGGGGGCGGACGTGCAGAGCAAACGTGTGGCGGAAACACGGGCTGGAGTCGGGTCCGGCTGGGCGCCAGCGCGGTCTGGGGGCGGGGCGGGGCGGGCGGCGCCCGGGACCAGCGACCGCGGGACTCCGCGCTGCTCCGGGCTCTGCCCTGCGCCGCCCTCGCTCTCCGGACCCTTCCTTCGGCTTCCAGCTCTGAGGTACTTGTGCTCGGCCTGCAGTTGCTTCCACGAACAGCCACGGTCAAACTTCTTGGGAGACTTTTTACACGTATAAAATGTACGAGTGTGTGTGTCTGTGCATGTGTATGTATACGTGTGTGTATAGACACGCATACATACGTTTGGTTTATATACACGTGTATGTATGTGTATATATGCATATATATGAGTAGTGCATAGATGAAACGGGGGCCATGAATTGACGCAGTGGGTTTTTGAAAACACCGCTTCAATTTACCCCCCATGTCGTTTACACCTGTGTCTTACCTGCCTCTGGCGGCGGGGAGGAGAGCGTGAGCTGCCAGTGCATGGGCGACAGGTACCTCCCGAGTCTGGGGTGGCACTAGATTGCTGCTGAGGGGTGGGGGTCCCCCAGCGGCTGATCGCTCAGCCAGTGGCAAAACCAGAAGTGTGTTTCTGGTTTCGCAGCTGGCGCTTTCAGGGGGTTCACGTGCACACTCATGCACTCCCTTCACATCTCCAGTGTGCCAGTGGGTGGAGTGGTCTGTGGCCACATGTAGGGAAAGAGTATGGACGGGCTCCAACTGAGTGCACCACGTTTGGGAATTTGGGAAAATGTACACACGTGCATGTGTGTATACATGTACAAGTGTATGTGTGTGTGTGTGTGTATATGTATGGAGGTGTGTGTGTGAGGCATGTACTTCCAATGGCTGTAGCCCCTCTCACTCTCAGAATGTGTCTTCTGGGAGTGCTTATTAAACGAAACATTTGGGGGTACTTCATATCTCTATACAGCCTTGTTGAGCACCAGCCTTGCAACAGGCAGTTAAATCAATGAAGTGTTTTTTTTTTTTTTTCTCCTTTTTTTCCTTTTAATACATATGAGAGGGAGAGAGGTTTTGAACGTGGAAGGTGTTAAGTCCCCCCCTGCAATGGCAGTTGAACTCAGTTATATTTACATGGGGGTTATGACCATTCAGCTATTTTGCTCAACAGAAGAAGAATCCCCTTTTTGCCAGGGTGATCTGTTTGATCTTTACTGCCTGACTTCAGATTTGCTTAATGCATCTTGTCATCATTTTAGCCTTGGTAATCCAGGAAGTGTTTACCTGTGTTCATCTGATGAATGACAGTGTTTCTGTACACACGGGCTTGAAATTTAAGTAGTTCTGAAGATTGAATGGGGATGGAAACATTTTAATTCAGGCTATAGCAACACTGCAACACATGCCTTTCTCTGTAAGAAGATATAGACATGCTGTTTTTGATGTATGTACACAAAGCCCAACATAATTTATTCAGCTCCTTTAAGCAGGCTCTCTATTAGCACTCTTCAGATAACCAACCTGGCTCACCTCCGTTTACAATTACTGGGTTTGTAACGTGGAGTAACTGTGTGCAGAGTTCAGATGACCTGGGAAAATTCTCTTGGCTTTGTTCTCTTGGTAGAAAAGCTTAACTGGAGGCACCTGAACAGAGATTTGCTTGCTAAGACCCTGAGGGGCAGAGAGCTTGTGTTGCTGATGCTACACTGCCAGGAGGTGCCTGTGCACACGTGTGCTCTGTAAACTTCTTCAGTCTGCTTGGAGAATGGCAGCAGTGCACAGGGCAGCCTCGATTAGCTACCCAGACTCCTCAGAGTTCGCCAGTATCTCCCTGTAGCACAACGTAGGATTGTGAAGGGGGTATGGTCTGCTCCTTAGTGCCCAGCAAGTGACATGCTGTTTCCTGAGGTGATGGGCAGAGGGGAAAAAAGCACCCAGGGATGGTAGAGGATTTTGCTTTGTCTCTTCTCAGAAGAGAACATGTACAGGCATTTGTTCTTCCAGGAGAAACTCTCCTGGGGTGATTTAATCCTAGTTGTTCTCAGGTTATTTTTCTGAACATTTGTACACTTGTAGTTTCTCTTGGGAGAGTGGAAACTGGAGAAATGGAGCATCTGTGAAACTGAGCAGACACCCCCTGACTTGGGGAGCTGACATGTATATCCATTGGTAGAGGCCACATCCTCAGCTGGTCTGAACTGATGTAGCTCCATTAATGCCAATGAAGGAAAGTCCAATTTAAACCAGGTTAAGATTTGGTCCAGTATTTTAAATGGTTAGCTTAGACTGGGGTCCATGATGCGCGGAAGTTTTACCATGTGATAAGATTAGGGAAGAGTTGAGGTTCTTTTACTGTTTCATCTACATATTTCCATATTCCAAACTTCTTAATTTGTAACTTCTAGTTTGTAGTAGTAACTGCCCCCCCAACATTTTAAAATAACATTAGAGTTTTCTGATTTTTTTTTTTTTTTTATTATTTGTTGTTGCTATATATTTCAGTTCCAGCTCCACAAATATTTTTTTCCAGTTTTAGAAAATTGAGAGTGCTATACATATGAAATAATTGGTAATTCATATTTGGCTGCATCTTGACATGTGTGGGAAGATAGTTTACATTCCATTATCTTTAATTTCTACTTCATTAGAAAAATTTGGATTTTGTAAAAAAAAAAGTATCCAGCTAAGATTTTCAGGTTATGACTATGCACAATGCCATAACTCATCTTAAGCCCTTTTTAGTTGAGAGCATTAGTAAAAATGCCACTTATATGCCTATTTCCTGAAGTACCTTGTGCCACTTCTCATTGTGCTTGGGTCCTAATGAATTGAACTTTCCTGTGGAAGAGCTGCCACAGGAGCTCATGTGAAGTTGTGAATGAAAATTTAAGTGCTTTCGTTCTATATTCAGGCTGGGCAGTAACATAAGATCCTACTGGTAGAGCTAGTAGAGATTGTCCCATGTTCTCTTTAAAAAGAATACATAGATAATTGCTGAGTTTTCCCCATCTCCCTCTTTTAAAAAGAGAAATTTTATAGATGTGTATGTGGAGTCAGACTATAGAAAAAACATACCTGAGTAGGTACACAGAAATTCTCAAATGTGTCGTTACTAAAATCGCCAAATATATATTTTTCTGCTGTTTTTAGGTTAACAAAAATAGTTCCAGGTGTATGGTAGATATTTCTACTCGCATTCATACAACTCCCTTGTGGAAGCTAACCCTATATATAAAAAATGTATTGGGAAAGTATACATTGTATTCTACTGGCTTCTAAAAATGATTTAGATAGAGAAAAATAGAGGGAAGTAAACTCTCCATAGACTACCAGGAAATATCTGGAAGACTACTAGTGGTTCTTAGAGAGCAGCTTGAGAATCACTAATAGAAGGTAATGAAATACTGTAAGAGTTTAGTTGCATCCTCCGTCCACAATGAGGGGAAGATTAATGCAATAATTAATTTGTATCAGTTCTGTATAATGGATTGTGAATCCAGTATTCTGTTATTTCCTTGTATGATTGTGTAATGCCTCACTTCAAGAGGGATGTGGCCAGCCTGGAGAGGGTTCAGAGGAGGGCCACCTGCTTGGTGACAGGGCAGCAGGACAGGCCCTATGAGGAGAGACTGAGGGACCTGAATCTGTTCAGCCTCAGCAAGAGGAGGCTGAGGGGGACCTGATGGTTACCTACAAACTCATCAGGGAAGATCAACAGCAAGTAGGTAGAGCCCTTTTCTCCCCAGCACCACCTAGGGTGATGAGGAACAATGGTAATAAGCTGATGGTTTAGGTTAGAGATCAGAAGGCAGTATTTTACAGTTAGGGTGGCCAATATCTGGAACCGACATCCCAGGGAAGTGGTCCTTGCCCCTACCTTGGGCAAATTCAAGAGGAGGTTAGATGATCACCTGTCTGGGGTCTTGTGAACCCAGCATTCATTCCTGCCAGTGGCAAAGGGTCAGGCTAGATGATCTGTTCAGGTCCCTCCTGACCCTAGCTTCTATGAAACTATGGAAATCCATTTTTCGAAGAAGAGTCAGGTCTTGGTATGTTAGAACCAATGCTTTATTTCCAGGAATAGAGTTTTTTTGCCCTTAAATTGTATCCAAAATAAAATATATTGTGCCTTTTCATATAAGAAGGACTTTTAATTTTGTTCATGTCCACAGACATAATAATGTTTTTGAATTCTAGCATATATGAGCAAAGCACTTGCTATTTGTTTTTGTTTTGTTTTATTTTTGAATGAAAAAAATGTGGATGATTTCAGACAGGGAGGTAAAAAATGTCTTGCTAACTTCCTCAGTCCCAGATAAAAAAAGTTGATTCATACTTTTCCTCTGAAATGCATGAATTAGCAAGACTCTGGAAAGCAATGCATAACTGTATAGCATTGTTTCATGTCACACACATTAAACTTCACTCTTTCTGATGAAACAGCTAATGTCAGATGCGAGGGCGAGCATTTAACCAGAGCAAAAGAGATTGTTCTACTTAAGTGGAGGAGAATAGAAGCTTTATCTCTGAAAAATCAATTTCAGTGACTTATTGTACCTCGCAGTACTTGCTACTTGGACCTGAACTCTGAATACATACTACTGGACTCCATGTTCAAGGTCAAATACCTTGGTTTCTCTAGGCAGACAAGGTTCTTTGGGTGAATCTCATATTTTTTATTAGACCAACGTGAATACTTGGGGGGAAAAAAAATTCTTAGCTAGCTTTAAAAACCCTTCGTCAGGCTGAGGAAGCATCTGCAGTTGGTGTGTGCTCTTCCTGGGTGGAAACCGGTGTGTGCTCTTTCATCCAAGAAGTAGAAGTCTGCAAGATCAACAAACTTTACTGATATCACTGATGTCTATTTTCAGTTATTCAAGTTGGTTTAATAAAAGATATCTTATTCAGCCAAAGAACCTTGTCTGCCTATGTCCTTAGACTAACATGGCTACAATCTACACCCCTGTTTCTCTAATCTTTTTTGGAAGACTTTAAACCCTTTCTAATACTACTATTCATTTTAAATTGTGTACTTGTATGACTGAAATAATGCATCCAGAGATACCTCACAAAACAGGTTGAATGCTAGTCCCATTTTAAAGATGGAGAGATGGGAAGGAAGCCAAAAGGAAGTTGCTGATAAAGTGTAAAGTATGATCTGGTATAGTTCTGACCTGGAACACTGTTAAAATTGATCTTTTATATTTACCTTTGCAGTTTACATATCTTTTGATGCTCAATTTCTTACCATTTTTATTATGTTCAAGTTTAATTTTTGAATATAGTATTATGTAATATTGCTCTTGTTGCAAATCACAGGGGAAAATTATTTAAGATGTCAGTGAAATCTGTTAATATTGCAGGCTTCTACTTCAAGAAAAGAATATAGAAGTTGCGGGGGCAGGGAAGGAACCTACTTAATGATTTTTGTCCTTTCCTCTGCAAGTGAAGGTGGTGAAGCTTGCTAATGTCAGAGTTCAGAGCAAAATTTGTGCTTCCGTGGGAAACTGGAATCTCAATATTTGAAATGGTATTTATATAGCCTTTTGAAGGTTGAAGAACACTGTGACCATTCTACTATTACTAGGTTTTTTTTTCTTGCTGTAGTTGTATTCTTTATAGCAACCCTTCTCCACCCCAGAAAATGAACAAACAAGATGAAAGTATTTAACAATTATGTGATGTCCAAGATAGTCAACTGCATACAATCCATTTTTCCTGACAAGAAACAGTAGAATTAGTTTTCCAAAGGCAACCCATTCCAAAGAGCTGCAAATGTTCAGAGTAACTGCCTTAGTTGAGAGACAAATACTTTAAAATCAGTGGGACTTGAGATGGATCCTTGGTGAATACTTTCATCATTTTGTTTCATGAGAATTTTCCTCCAGTGAAAATTTCCATACATCATCAATCAACTTATTCAAAGAATAACTCATTCCTGCTTTATAAATCAATACTCCCATTAACTTAAATGGAAGGCTGGCACAAGCATTTATTTTGCTTTCTGCTTGTATGTTTGTTTTAAAAAACAAAACAAAACAAAGTTAATTCCAGGTATTGTAAACATAAATAAACTTGCATTCTTTATTTTGAAAGCCAAGTATGATTTTATTTTTAGAGGTTGTAAGTGATATGTTGGGTAGTCAGAAAGTTTCTCAGAGCAAGAGATGTTCTGTCATAGCAATCTTGAGTTGTTTGAGTTAATATCTCATTGTTATGGCAAACTTTTTCTTTCTCTACGCTTTTTGTCATGGCTTCATAATCAAATATTGCCGAGGTCTGTGTTATGATTAAAATGTGTGGTGTGATGTGTGCGACTACATTCTGACACAAGAATGGAAACTTTACTGGATGTTTAAGTATCTGCAACTCTTGCTGTGTAGCAAGAGAGCATAATTATGAATGTCACTCCTGTTTCAAATTTTTGGTGAGGAAGTTTGGAAGTGACATCACTAGAAACAGACCTAAAGTTACTGATTTTTCTTAGTGAGTTTCTTTTCATAGTTCTTTGTTTATCCAGAGAAAAAATAATTGAAGAAATCCTTTGTTAATGTCTTTTTTGTGTATTGGACTACAAACCCTTTGTGTTAGGTGCTATACAAGCATAAAAAAAAGATGGTTCTGCTTCAAAAAACATAGAAACTGTCCTAATTTAAAGATAATAGTTAATATCAAGAATTATTTGTGTTTTTGTTTTTTTGATAGTACAATTATCTGTCTACTTTATATGGTCACCATTATAATTTTTATAGCATTTCACAATCTTTAATGAATTTTATGTTTAAACACCCTATGAGTTAGAGATCCCTGTATTACAGATGGGTGACCTGGCCTCAGTTTGCCATGGAGTAGTTCCACAAAAGGAGTTTGGAATTTTTTTAGATGCTTCGTTCTTGAAGTAGAATCCAGAACCCCAAGTTAAGCACTTAGGACTGTGGTTTTCAGCCTTTTTTTGGAAATAAGATGCCTCTCATTTGACTTGAGGCACTTCTCCATAACTTTTTGTGAATTTAGCTTCTGAAAGTGGGTGCTACTTATTTATAGATCAGGGGTGGGCAAAATACAGGCTGTGGGCCAGATCCAGCCTTCCAGGCCATTCTATCCGGCCTGTAGGGCCCCTAAAAAATTTAGAAAAGTAATGTTTATCTGCTGACTGCCTGTCAAAGATGACAGGAGACAGGGGCAGTAGGATCCAGGGGAGCCAGTAGGACCCAGCAGCTGGGCTAGCCTGGCCTGCCCCCCCTCCCTACCTAGAAGCCTCTGCTTAGCAGAGTCTTCTGGCTTGGGACCTTAGGGCTGTTCCTGCCTCCCTGTACCAGAGGAAAATTCAAGTAAGAGTGGAGGTAGGGGAGGGGAGGCAAGGGAGGGCTGTGGGGACTGCGCCAGTCCTCAGGGATAGGCTGGGCTGGCTCCTGCTGAGTCCTCTGGTCCAGCCATGCAGCTGGGCGATGTGTGGCGCAACAGTGGTTGGCAGGTAGACGGGGAAATGTTGAAAGTGGCCCCAGTGGCAGCAAACAGGCATGCAGAGCACAGCTACAGCTGGGTGGGTGTGTGGGGCCCACGCAGGTGTCCCAGGGCCAGGGCCGGTGGGGGTCAAGAGCAGGGTGGTAGAAGTGCAGGGACCAGGCCAGCAGGGGCTCTGGAGCTGGCTGGCTCCCTACTCTCCCTGTTGGTGTAATCCAGCCCAACTCCATAGATCCCTGCTGGCCCAGACCCATGCCCCTGCTGCCCCACTTTGGGCCTCACTGGTGCTGGCTCCATGCTGTTGTGGTCCACGCCCACTCGCTGTTACTCCTTTCCCCCCCCCCACTGCTTTCAGTGCTTCCCTGCCCACCCACTGGCTGCTCCTGCATCATGTGGCTCCCAGCTGCATGGCCAGACCACGGAAGCATGGGGCCTGCACCGGTACCCCAGGGCCAGGAGCAGGAGGGTGTGAGAGTGTGTGTGTGTTTTCGTAGGGCATGTCCCACATGCACATCCCACCATACACATGCACCCACAGCCCCCCTCACACTGCCATACATGCAGGCCTCACACACTCCAGTGACCCTCCCCCACACCCCACATATCCACATGCTCCCTCATCCTATGCCCACACGCCCCACACCTTCCCCCTCCCCCACACCCCACATACTCATACCCCACAGCCCCCCACAAATCTATACCCTCCGATCCTCCCCAAAATACAAGAGTAAGACTTCATTTTAAGCTATTATATGATCTACACAACACAAACGCGTATAAACCAGGACAAAAATATTTTTTGAAATCAAATGAATTAATGTTGTAGATGGTTGATTTTTTTAAGAATATAATTTGATATTTTTCTGGTTCTTACCGGAGTACTTTTTGGGGCAAGGGAAGGGACTTCTGGTGGCAAAGGTCAGGGGCTAGAGGGCGGGACTTCCGGTCACAAGATAGTGACTAGGGGGTGGGGCCCCTGTCAAGGTGCGGGGCTACCCATGTGGCCCTTAGCAGCTTGCCATAACTCAGTAAGTGGCCCTCCACCCACAATAATTGCCCACCCCTGTTGTTGATTATAGTGCTTACTACTTCACAGAGGGGATGGGCAGTGGGGGTGGAGGACTGGCCAGGTAGGGACAAACTGAGTCTGTGCTTAACTGCTTGTTTCTGTGTACCTCAGTTACCTACTAACATCTCCCAGGACTCTTCAAAGGTTTTCACAGCATCTCAGGTTAAGAATTGCTGATCTAGGTGTACAGGAGAATAAAGGAATAGAAATACTCTGGAATCTCAAGCCCTTTTGACCTACATGGTGAATAGCCATGCCTAAGAGAACACTGATTGTGAGTTTGCTTTTCCATTTCCTGTACAAATAGGCTGGTATTTGGTGAAAGTCTAGATCCTTCCTTCCCTTCACCATGCAGCACTCAGCTCATCTCATGCACTGGGAAAAAATCTGCAGAAGGGGTCAGGTTGCTGCAGATAAATATCCCCTTGAATGAAAGGTAAAGCGTAATGAAGGGAATCTAAATATTTTGGTTTAGTTCCCAGTCTGCTTTTGGAGCAGAGCATATATGCAGTGTTTTTTGTTCATGGTTAGTTGTAATACAAGATGCTATGTAATGTGAAAGGTTGGCAGAATAAACACAGCTTTTCAGATGCATGGCTTACATATATTTTATCCCTGAAAAATGTTTGTTCTCTAGATATTCCATGCATTCTGATATTTGGGGATTCCTCATAGAGTGATTTCATAATATTACTAAATAATGTGCAAATATTAAAGAATATAAACCCCCCCTGCACAATATGATAGATGCTGTTTAAAGGCAGTTTTAAAAAAATGAATATCTTGTCAATCATTCTTGGCACAATTTCCATATTGGGTTCCAGCTGTGGTAAAAAGCTGCTGCAATCTGACTGCCTCATTCATGCTTTGTAGACATTCTTTTTTGTAAGTGAAAGTTTCCAAAATACACAACTTGTAATTCATAAGAACAGCCCCAAAGGCTGTGTCCTGATAAGCGTGAATGTTTGTTTCTCTGGGGACAAGTAGCAGTGGCACATCTCCTAGGGAACACTCATGGCATGCGTGCTCTGCTGTGCGGCAAGTTACCTTGGGTGGGGTAGGGGAGGCAGGGGCCAGCAACTGTGCTGGCTCCAGAAGCCTTACCTGGGGGCCTTGGGGAGCTGTAGCCTGGCCAGAAGCTGGAGCGTGACTCTGGCCAGTCAGTCTCTGGTTTTGGGCAGCGCGTGCTGCTGCCATGTGTCACCCCACTTTTTTTTAGCCTATGTTTTTTGGGGGTTTTTTGACCCCAGGTTCATCAGGGGTCAAAATACAACCCTGTGCTGTAAGGTAGCAGTGTGGGAAATGCCTGTATGTGTGGTGTGTCCCACTGCAAATGGGTCTGTGGTGCCACATACTGCATGTCCACGCTTGTCTGGATGCAGCCATAAAGAACAAATTGTTCTTCAAATTTTAATTTTATCTATGCAGCAAGGCCAACTTTAAAAATTAAAAAAAGGAAATCTACACAGCAAGTTTCCAAGAGAGCTCTATGGTTGCCTGAACCAGGCCATGGTCAGAATGGACACAGTGGCTTTTTTGATATCCTGGGGAAGAGTCAGCATGGTTTTTGTAAAGGGAAATTCTGCCTCCCCTCTCTGCTAGAGTTGTCTGAGGGTGTTAAAAAACACCCAGACAAGGGAGATCCAGCTGTCAATATATTTGACTTTCAAAAAGCATTCAACAAGGTTCTTCTCCAAAGGCTTTAAAAGACAAAACAAAACAAAAACTGTGTAGTGTTACACGGAATTGGGGGGAAGATTGTTTCCTGGATTGACAAATGGTTAAAAGATAGGAAGCAAAAAGTGGGGTGAAAGAACCAAAGGACTGCTTGTCAGTATGGAGGGAGGTCAAATGTGGCGTCCCTTGGGGATCTGTGCTGGGCACAATTTTATTCAGTGTTTTCATCAGCAATCTTCAAATAGAGATTTTACTATGCACATCCAGTTTGCAGATGCTACTGAATTATACCAGGTAGCCAAATCGAAGATGATGAAGAGAAGCTGCAGAAAGGTCTCACCTAGCTGAGTAAGTGGAAATAACAGTGGCAGATGAACTTTCATGTTGAGAAGTACAAGGTAATGCACATGGGAAAAACTAACCTCAACTAGATGTACACAATGCTGGGTTCCAAGCTAGCTGTTACAACTTGGGGAAAGAGAACTTGGAGTTATTGTGTGCTGACAGATATGGGGGACCCTCCCAAAAACAGCGCTTTACTGGAAAAGGAATCATTTCAGTTTAACCTGGTTTGCAGCATGTGTATAGCTTGCATGCTTCAGTGGGGCTTTTGGGTGCTTTTATCTAATAGCTGATTCAATCAACTATTAGATAAAAGCGCCAAAAAGCCCTGCTGAAGTGTGCAAACTATATACAGATGCTGAAAGCCAGTTCAAACTGATGCAATTCCTCTGCCATGCTAAGCACAACACATGCACTTGGGTG
Organism: Crocodylus porosus; assembly: GCF_001723895.1. NCBI lineage: Eukaryota > Metazoa > Chordata > Crocodylia > Crocodylidae > Crocodylus > Crocodylus porosus. The sequence goes on from NW_017728918.1 coordinate 37,329,547, forward strand.
TGCTGACCTAAAAGTAAAGTGCTGGGATTTTTTTCCTCCCTTGTCTGTAAGCAGCTATTGAGCTGATACAGACACTTCTAAAAACAATGTGGAGCAATGATGAAAAAGGGTCAATAAAATGTTGGGTATCATTTGGGAAGGGAATTAAACCAAAAGGGGAACATTGCCATGCCATTAAACAAATCTTTGATGCACCCACATCTGGATTAGTATGTGTAGTTGTGGTCTCTGCAATTTAAAAAAGATGTAGTCGAGTTGGAAAAGGTACTGAGAAGGACAACCACAATGATTGTTCAGGGGTGTGAAACTGTTGCCATGTTAGGAGAGACTGAAAAGGCTTGGACTCTCAGTTTGGAAAAAAGACTGTGAGGGGATACAATAGAAGTCTTCAGGGGCAGATCCAGGATTGTGTGAAGAGGGGGTGCAGCACTGCAGGGGCGGCTGCAGATACGGATCCAGGATTTGGCAAAAGAGGGTGCGGTTGCAGGGGTTGCACAGCTGTTCCGTGCCTCCTTCCCCTGTCCCGGCCCACACTGGGGCAGGCAACCCCTTAGCTGCTGCTCTGCCACCCTGTTGAAGACCTATGAAAGGCAAGCATTTCCCCTATCTTTCCCTTGCTGCTCAGAGCCATTTTTCCATCCCTTCCCTCTCTGTGCTGTCTATCCAACCCCCTCCCATGTCCCCTCTCCTGCCTGATGCTGCCAGGTGCTCTGCTGGGAATGAGACAAGGTCATGTCCACTCCAGTTGGGCTGTGTTTAGAGGCCTGTAATCAGTTGCTACATGAAACTTTGTTTAATCAGTCTCATTTTATAAGCTACCACTATCAGCAGTTTCTGCTGCCTAAGATCCTTCATTCTTATCATCTTCATGGACTTCTGAAAACTAAAGGTCTGGCTGGATTGAGACAAGCTTCTCTATTCATGTTAGTTTATTTCTTAATTTGGTGCGATCATTTCCAAACATAGACTAGTTTCTTTCACATGCTGCAGAAGATGGAGGAATCTGAAGCAGGCAAGAAGAAAGAGGAGTCAGAGGCAGTGTCATGTAGAGGCCTTGCCACCATGTTGCAGGATGGATATGCTTGGCAGAATTCCAGACCACACTTCTGGACCAAATACCTGAAGATGTTCTGTAATCTGCAACATTTGAAAATACCTTTCCAACATTGAGTCCTAAGTGTGTTGCATGTTTTGTAATCCAGTCAAATAGTAGCAGTGCTATCATCACTGACATTTCTGCCTTTGAATCTTGGATTCAAGAGGTTTGCAGCAGCATGAATTGATTGGCAACAAAATTCTTCTTGTCTGTTAATAAAGTTTTTCACTTTTCTTTCTTCTGTACTTGTGAGCGTAGATACACTTAGATTCTCAAAAACAGTTGATTTTTATCTGGGCCATTTGGTAAGCAATGTCTGACAAAAGTGCACAGTCTGATTCAGATGCAGGGCTTGCTGAAGAAATTGGCTTTAGAACCTTCAGGGAGTTCTGCAGCACAACCCAGAAGGCATCCTCATCAAGTACAGTGTTCCTTGCACTTCTGGGTACTTCAAGAAACAGTAATAAATAAGGATCTTAAAGAGCATCATTGTTTCTTAGTAAACTTTCAAATGAGATCACCACTCCACCCCATCTAGTTTACTATAGAGTTTTGAGTGTCACTATTTTATTCTTTGCATTCTTTTCTTCCTGCTTCTTTGTGAAGACTGCAGCTACAATATGAGTAGCTTTTACATGTTTCAGGACTTCTTTTGCTCTTCTGTAGATCTTTTACAGAGTATCCAACTTCATGATGTTATTTAGAGACAAGTTTAGCACATGGGATGCAAATCCTATTGCAGTAATATGTGAATATTTATCCAGTATGGTCTCCCATGCTGCTTTCATGTTACTTGCCTTGTCAGGCAGCAAATCAAATACTTTACCACTCCCAATATTCTTTAGGAGTTGACATATTTTACTGCTGATATACTCTGCAGTATGCCTGTTTTCTCCTGTTTCAATGCTTCTGTAAAAAACCTGGCTGAAGTGTTGTTATAAGTGTATAATTCCTTCTCCCCACACATTTGTCTGTCTATCTGTAAATACTGCAAAACACAGTGCTTCATTGATTTTTTTTTTTTCCTTGCACAGATTGCATTGCACATTCATATTCTGACTCAGAAAGAGGCTTGCTCAAGGAATGTCTGCTGGGGAAATAGTATGATGGTCTTAGTAATTTAAAGGCTTCCTGCTAGTATGCATTTTCAGTTATTGACAATAAGAATAATATTGCTCTTGCAAGAGCAGGGATATATATATTAGCCAGGTTCAGAAAGGGCTTAGACTGATTCATGGATGATGGATCTATTAGTAGCTGTTGACTAGGGCAGTTGAAGATGTTTCTTCTGGCATCTCTGATGGTGGATGCTAGGGAGGATATTGAAAAGGGGATCACTCTAGAGATATCTGGTTCAGTGCTTTCTCTCTAAAGTATCTACTCCTTTCACTCTTAGAGACAGGATACTGAGTTAGATAGACCAATATAGCCCTTCTTATGTTCTGTTTTATGGTGATATTTTTTAAAATTTTCCCTACTGGACTTCTTGCAACAGTTGTTCCTAAAGTTAGTGGGCACCATCTTCCAAGCAGTCATGGTTCTTTAAGATAAAAACAGAAAAACTTTCTGATTTATATTTTCTTAGGAAATGTCACCAACTTGTCTTTCCTAGACATTAAAATTAATTTAAACTGTGATTCATACAGTCATACATTTTCTTAAAGTAGCAGTGGTAGAGTATGTAAGACGGTCTTTTTTTAGTTCTCTAATGTGTAGAAATTCTCCATTTTTGTTAAGCTAGGAATTGGCACTTGGACATGGAATAGTCTGTGAAGGGATAGGTGTGTGTCGTCTGTATGTCGGGTTTCCAGGGTTGGTGACTGTATCACTTCTGGAGGGAGTGTATTCCACAGTCTGGATACCCTGACTGTGAAGCTTTTCCTAAAGTTGAGCCTGAATCGATCTTCCAGGTGTTTGTGGCCATTACTCCTGGTTTTCCCCTTGGGTGCCCTGATGAACAGTGGCTTACTGAGCCCTTGATGTATTCCCTTAGTGTAGTGGTAACCTGCTACCAGGTCCCTTCTCAGCCTTCTTTTCCACAGGCTGAAGAGTCCCAGATCTCTCAGCCTATCCTCATATGGCTTGTCTTTTAAGACAGTGATCATACGATTAGGTCTTCATTGGACTCTCTCAAGCTTGTCCACATCCTTGTTAAAGTGTGGTGCCCAGAACTGGATGCATTACTCCAGCTGTGGTTTTACCAGTGTCAAGTAGAGTGGAAGAATCTCCTCGGTTTTGCTGGAGATGCATTGATTGATACATGCCAAAGTATTATTGGCCCTACTGGCTACAACATTGCTCATATTCATACTGTGGTCTATTATTACCTTTCATTTGTGGTGCTAGTCAGTTTGGTGCCACCAAGCCTGTAGGTTTGTTGGGGGTTACACGTCCCGAGGTGGAGCACTTCACAGTTCTTGACGTTGAACTACATCAGATTCTGATTTGCCCAACTTGCTAGCTTGTCTAGGTCTGTCTGTAGCTGTATCTTATCTTCGTGCGTGACCACCCCACTCCCCCATAACTTGGTGTCATCCACAAACTTGGCCAGTGAGCTCTTCACCCCCACATCCAAATCATTAATAAAGATGTTGAAAAGTACTGGACAGAGCACCGACCATAGCCCATTGATTAGTTTTATAGCTCAGGTTATCCAAAAGCTAGAAAAATGTTGTTAAGCAGTGGGATAAGTTCATGTGCAGCTGTTGCGAGGTAAATTCTACTGCTGGGTACATGGAAGCAGGGTTTTACAATGCCAGGAGACGGATCTTTTTCACAGATTTAGTTATTTAGTCCTGATAAGAGCTTGTGTCCTTTCCTCCCCTGCCCTTCCTCTTTTTCTCCCCTCCCTCTTTCTGCCCCTCCTCCCCATGAGACGTTGGAGTGCTATGTATCTTTGAAAAATGATCCAGAATTGGTATTTTTCAGGGTCAAGGATAATGCAGTGGGGAAGCTGTCCCTGTGGGATAGTGAGAAGCTACCCTTGGAAATCCTTCTGGCATCCTATTGCTTTAAGTAATCCTGGTAGTTTCCTGGTTCCACTTTGTCTCAAATAATTCTGCTTATTTACAGGTCACTCTGTCAGCCTGAATTTTTTTTTTAATATTAATATTTTTCTTTATATAAACATACCTATTTTCATATTAAAATAATTAAAAGCTTGAATTAAGATAAATTAAGATAAGATAAATGACACAGGTTTGTCAGTGACTTATGAAAGGAAGTTGCACTGCTGAATAGGTGGAAGTCACTGGCCAAGCAGCTAGAAATAGCATTTAAAAATGCTAAACCAGCTTTTAACATCCATAACATTGTCAAATAATATAAAGTGTATTTTCTTCATTTCTGTTGGTTCACTGAGTTCGGTTCAATAACTAGTTTGTGCCCAGCTGCGAAACCAATTGTGAGCAGAAAAAGAGGAAAGCTTATTTTTCTCTTATGCTTACTGAATCAGTTATGAGAGAATATAGTAGTCTGAGTTCTAAATTTTGATATGGAAAGGAGAAAGGGCTAAAAGATCTCTTGAAGTTTCTTCCAGCTGTATATTTCCATGACATTTATGGTGTTGAGAAAAAGTAAGGATCTGTATGAATTTATTAGCATATATAATTATTTAAAAAACTGTGTATAGAGATATGTTGGTATCACTTAGAGTACTTTTTACTAACTATTGAGACAACTTTTCTTTTTGTAAGAAAATGGAGAATTAGATTAAAATTACTAATTTAAGTGAAGTAATTCAGCATTCTGAATTAGATTATGCCTAAAAGGTAATTTATAGAATAGTAGGGTGGAAGTAGGTTCTGGAAGCTATCTAGTCTAACTCCCTGGCTGAGGCAAGATGATTCCTCCTGACCAAGCCATTCTAGTCAAGTGTCTGCCTAATTTGTTTTAAAAAATTGTGTCTAAGAAAGGAGATTCCACAACCTTTGAGTAGCTTGTTTCACTGCTTAAACTTTGGAGTAAGAAAGTTCTTCCTAATCTATACCCTAAATTTACCTTGCTGCAACATAAGACTGTTGCTCCTTGTCTTGTCTGTGAAGGCCACAGATAGTAGCCTATTTCTGTCTTCCATAGAACCACCCTTTGGATCTTTGGAGACTGTTATCAAATTCTCCCTTAGAATTATTTAATCAGATTGAAAGAAGTAGTTTCTTCTTCAGTAATATATGTTCCTCTTTGCTAGGCTGTTTCTAATCTATTCATATTTTTCTTGAAGTGCCTTCCCCAAAAACTGGACAGAGTAGCCTGGGTGAGGCTGTACTAGTGGCAAATAAAGTAGGGAAAATAACTTATTTTGATTTGCCAGTGATGCACCTATGCACACAGTATGATTCTGGCTTTCTTTCCGCTCACAAGATCACACTGGGCAGTATTCAGCTTATGATCTGATTTGTAAGTTTTGATTTGAATCCATCCCCCTGTCTCTCAGAAGAGTAGTGAAAACTTCCCCTCAGTATTCCTCTTCTGTTGTATAGGATGTTGCTTTTGGCTTTGTAAGCTTATACGTTATCATTAGATCAGGTTAAGAGCACTTAAAACTTGAAAGATCATCACAAATTAAGGCTCATTTGGATCTGATTGTATAGGGGCCCCAGGAGCAGGAATAGAAGGAAACCCACTATGCACCTTAAAGTTATGCCATTTTGGGTGAGGATCATCTTTGAGCTGTGCTAGTGGCGGAGGGAGGGTTCCCTTATCTTCCTGCTCCTGGGGTCCCTGCACAACCAGATCCAGCCTCTGTCAGGCCTTGCAAGTGAAGTGAAGGGGAGGGGGAGGGTAGGTAAGGAGCTGCTAGGCAGTGAAGAAGTGGTCAAGGTGGGGGAAGGGAGCTGTCAGAAAGAGGCAGAGCCCAGTGGGAGGAGGTGGCATGAGCAGCAGGCAGCTTGGGACCAGGCAGGGAAGGGAACCCTTTCCATGCCTGCTTCTGATGCCCCACCCACTGGGTGATGTGGTTGGCAGGGCAGCAGTTGCAGCGGAGTTGGGAAGGAAGGGGGGTGATCCAGGGGTAGAGGTCCTAATCATAGGGTGGAGAGGGAGGTTGAGGGTGAATTGGGGGCTGTGGGGTGATTTTGGGGGGATCCAAGCAGCACAAGGAGGCCCATCCTTCTCCTCTTCCACCCCTGCCTATACTGTGATTAGAGAGCCAGTGAGCAGGGCAGGTGTGGAGCAGCCTTTCAGCCCTAACCACACCCCTGCTTAACAACCCTCTATATTTGAGCAGCGTACATTAGAGAAGGTGTTAAGCTGGAATGTGTGACTAATCACTAGTATTAGCTAACCTTAACACAGCTAATATTCCTTAGAATTAGGACCTGCTAGCTCTGATAGCATAAACTAACCCTAAAGGACACCCTATTTATGCATCATACTATTTTATAGTATTTGATAGGGGGAGAGATCGTATTTCTGCAGAGGATGCCTTTGGAACCCTAAATACACTTGCTCTGTCTTCTGATTGTGATTGGGACATCAGGATTAATATCTGAAGGCCAAAAAGCACTCAAAAATCATATCACTGCAAGATAGAAGTTGAATTAATGCAAAGGTGAAGTTACAAAGGATCTTTCCATAAGCCACTGCACCTTTTCTTGTACCTCTTTATGAATAACTGTACCAGGTTATTTAAGGTCAAATGTGGCCCAATGATTAGATTTCAAGCAACAAAAGGTAGAATCACTTTTAAAATGCACATTTACAACAGTTGAAAAAGAGCACAGTTATTTGGATGCCTTCTAGATGGCTTTTCAAAGATGATGAGTGGTGGTGTTATGGGAAAAATCAGGAGTAGTTTAATGTCAGGGTAAAACTAGTAATTCCATCTTCTAGCTTGAGAAATATTGGTTCAGTTGATTCATTGAGTTTTGAAAGATATGGAAAGTGACTAACTCTACTAACTATATTTAGTTTATTTTGCATGGTAATTTTGGTAGAGTAAAATGTTTTCTTGACATTTTGCAGGTGACAGGTAGGAATGTGTGTTTCAGCTCATCTGAAATATATTGGTTTGGGAGAGGTTTTAGGAGAGCTGATGAGAAATAAAATGAAACAGTTCCTCTTTAATTAAGATTAGTAAATCCAAAGCTATTCAGAAGAGTGTTTAGAAAAGTGAATGTGTATCTAAAATTATCAGAACACATTGGGACTCTATTACCAAAACCATCCCTCTCCCTTCTAAATCAGACCTCTCCCTGCAATAACATGAGTATTCCATAGATACGTTTGATGGGAGGGAGTTGACTGGACAGGTTCCTCCTTCTCCCAGAGCTTGCTTTAATTATTCACATTCCTTTCCATTAAGAACAATTGACTAAGTCAGAGAGACCAGTATTTCTTCACTGGGTCCTTGGATTTCACCATTTCCCCCCAAATACACTGTGGAATCATTTTTTCTCCAACAATCTGAGTGCTTTGTGGGATGGTATAAATCCTGTGAAATCCTTTCCTCCTTCACTGCCTTGGTGTTTGTGTTTTGGGGGCAGTGGGTGCGGAGTGAGGAGGAAGAAACCTGGTAATAGTCCATGCAAGATGGGGACTTGGGAAACCTAGATTCCAGTGCTAGCTCTGCCACTGACTTGTGTAACCTTTGGAAAATTGCTTCACTAATTCTTCCCCCTGTTTGCATTCTGTCCTTTGACTCCTTGTCTACTTAGGCTGGGAGGTAGTCAGGTCAGAGCTGTCTCTTTTTTTTTTTTTAACATCTGTACAATACCTAATATCGTTGAACATTGTTAGACCATCTGCATGCTACTGTGTTACTTTTACAAAATACTGTCACAAGGAAAGGACTTCCTGGATTCTGGCATTTTTCACTCCTAGGCTGGATCCAGAGGTGCAGGCACGTGCGGTTTATGGCTCTGCAAACCGCTTTGTGGTGCCACACCAGATGCCTGGCACGTTTAAAATGTGATATGCACTACAGATTTTCAGTTTGTGGGCAAAATTTGCTACCAGGAAATCCCAGCAGCCAAACACCCCTTCCCCCACCCCCTGCTCCTGCCTTGGTAAGTGTCATGGCATGTGCCACAGGACCACGTACTGGCAGACATGGAGGCTTGGTCCTTCCGGGAGATGCTCTAACTGCCTGCCAGAGTGTCACCCCTCCTCTAGTTCTGCCCTGGCTCCTGCAGCACACTGGGAGCTGGGAGGAGTGAGGAAACAGCAGTTTCCCTGAAGTGGGGCATTTTGCCCTGCACCAAAGCCCAAGTGCAGGGGTGTATACTTTTTTTTGCATGTGAGGACATGCCCCTAGGCTGCATCCAGATGTGCATGCATGTTTGGTTCCCTGGGGACAACTAGTGGTGATGCACCTTGTTCCACTGTCCCCAAGGAACACCTGTGCTACATGTGCTCTGGTGTGTGGCAAGCTAGTCCAGGTGGGATAGGGGAGGCTGGGGACAGACCAGTGCTGGCCCCAGCAGCAACCTTACCTGGGGTCCTGAGGGCCTCCCAGGGTGGTAGCAGTGGCGATACTGCTGTGTGGAACCTGGCTGGCAGCTGAGTGTTGCTCTGGCTGGCCAGGCTCTGGCTTCATGTGTTGTACACTGCCACCACATGTGCTGCTCCACCTTTTTCTCCCCTAAGAGTTTTTTTGACTGCGCTGCTCCTTTACAGTGAGGAGAACAACGGAACGTGAGGTGTGTGGCACCACAGACACGTCTGCAGCACCACATAGCACGTGGCTGTGCTCATCTGGATGTGGCCCTAGTATGTACTCTAGGTCAAAATGTGTGGTGTTGCAGAGAGTCCATTTTCACTTTAATGCTGGCCTACTCAAGTGATTAGTTGTCTGTACTGCATAAGGGGGTGGGGTGTGGGGGGTGAAGCTTGGTTTTCTCTGTAAGCCAAAGTTGGGAACTGGAAGCTGAGATATGATTCTTGTTCCGCTCTTCCTATAAGTAGAGGACAGAACCTAATCAAGATTCTCAACCTTTCTAGAAAAGGAAAAGATTTTAAAGGGTGTGTTTGATTAGAATTTTTTTTTAACTAAACCTGTTTCTCATTTCTATCCTAAATTTAACAAAAAGAACTTCAGCAGCAGCCTGGGAAGGACAATTATGGCATTTTACTACTTGGACTGTTATTTTTCAAAGTGAACAAAAGGATCTCTGTGCGGTACTGCAAATTATTACTGCAAGGCTAGCAAAAGTGAATTATTTGTTGCAAGGGAAAGATACCTCAGCACCGGGTTAATGAACATGCTACCAGTAGTTAACTCCTTGCTACTAGGACTTGGTAATTTCTGCTTCTTAATTGCCGAATGGAAAATGCATTAGGATGACCAGTGGGCGTTCTAGAATTCCACTTGTCCCAGCACACACACGTTGCATTACCAAAAGGAGTTCATGTCCTGTGTAGGCACTAAAGTGAGCTTCTTTTGATATTCTGGACATCTGCATCACAATGGGAGCAGCTGGGTATAGAACAGTTTGAACATTTGACCTTTTATTGTAAGTACCCAAATGGGAGATAAGCTCTTTAGAAAAAAGAAAATATCAGTAAATGTCTTCTGAAATTAAGGCCCGTATGTACTTTTTTTTGTCAAAGAAGTTAAGTTACCCAGTGAAAGAAGACCTTGCTATAATTAAAATCAGTGCCTGAAAATGTGGATATGATGCTTATTTTTTAAAAATGTTCTTTTTTTGTAGGGGTTTCATTTCTGTAAAAGTGACCAGAGCATTTGTGAATACAGTAGCATGGACACCGACGAATTTCCTCCTCCCCCATCACCTGAAGGTAATTGAGTAGCCTGCTTTTAATCACTTTCAGCTGAATGGATGCATCACCTTCCCCATCAGGAACCTTAGTATGACCTCTGTTTTTTTTCCAGGTGTTTTGGTTGTACTTGGTATTAACTTCAGGAACATTTTGTGTTTGTTTCTTTAACCCTTACTAGTGAATTGTCCTTCAGGAATTATGCCTAAGATTTGATTCTTGCCTATAATTGTCGTGAAATACTTTCCAGAAACTTCATTGGGCGCTGAATTAAGCTGGAAACTTATTTTTTTTTCAGTAGTCTCCCAATTTTATAAGTCAGTTGCTGTTTAGTGATGCACAGTTATTTACTAAGCGTATTCAGAAATGTCTGTGCTTGCTTAGTTTGGGTATACTTTTTACTTCTTGTTTGTATTCTTAGAAGTAAGATGATCAGTTTCTAGATCTTTTAGATTGGTAAATTCTTGTCCTTCAGCCTGGCTGCTGTGGTCCTATAAGAGGTGTAAATGGCATGCTGGGAACTGGCATGCTGAGAACTTTTTCAATGCAAACACTGTACTAGTCTATCATACATGGGTCTGCACAAAAGAAGGTATGACAGACAGTGAAGGTTGAAGAGGCTGCAGCTGTAGCTTGGAGTGCTGTGAAGGATTATAGGATATTCCAGACTGGTGTGGGCTCAAGACCCATATGGCTGTCTTCCTTGCCTAACTGCTGGGCCTGGGTATGGAGTGGAGTAAGCAGAGCTTGCTAGTTGCTTCCAGTCTTGGACTTAGTGTGGAAGTTGTATATTAGTCTGCAGACTACTGAAATCATGATTTTTTGCAGCTTTTGCAAAACCTAGCATTGCCTATGAAATCTGTAAAATTGGCGAGGGGAAAAGACCTACTGAAAAGAAAATGCTGGCTTCCCAAGCAGAGAAAGCAGTTCTCAGGGTGCTGTAGCACCCTGTGGCACAGGGGGGAGGGTCTGCCCGCTTGAAGGGTGATTGGCAAGATAGCTGTCACCCCCGCACCTTGCCACTAATTGGCTATGAAGGCTGCCTGTAATGTAGCCACACCTCTTTCCAATTCCTGGTAAGGAGTGGGGCCTCATGGCAGTCAGCCACAAGGGACAGGGCCACTGAGGCCAATCAGAGGCATGGGGGTACACTGCACTCCACCTGTGAGATAGCTGTGGGGCCCTATGTTCTGTCCGTCAAATTAATGGGCAGCCGCCCCAATTTTTGATAGGCTGCTAACTATGGCTCATACTTGGCCCTATTGTGGTTATTGTAATTTATGGTAGCAGCCGTGCCAGTCTCCAGTAGAGCCTGGAATCCTGAGGGCACAAAGGTGGAATAACACAAAGTAACCCTTGTTTCCTTGTGCTTGGGCTTGTACATATGTGCTAGCAATGGAATTTCATTCTTAATCTATTCTGTGGATGTAGAGAGAGTTCAGTGCAGTATGTAGATACCTTTTTGTATGCTGTGCATCATTCTGTAAGTTAACAGACTTTAAAAAATAGTTTGGCTGGGTATCAGTCGGATATCTTTGTCATTGGTTTTTCTAGTTAGTGACTGATTCTGTACTTGTCAATTATTTCTCCCCTTGTCTCTATACGTAAATTCCATTTTATTTGGTACTGGCAAGATGGCTTATACTATCATTTTATACATTTCATAGTTTGCAATAATTGTACATATTAAGCATCATATGTTGATTTTGTTTAGCAATTAATGTGTAGGAACAGGGGTGAATTAAGACTGGTGATCTATTGAGTTTGGTATCTTATCTATGGCTATGTCATGTTTTATAGGAATGTAAAAGATACTCTGTAATATGTCGTTATGAAATAAGATGCTTTCCAGGGAAAGATTATTTCTGACCTTCATTATTTAGAAGTTGGGTTTTTTTAGGGGTTTTGTTTTGTTTTGGCATTTTTTTTTTTTTTTTTTGCCCAAAGGACAAGTGTTTATATCCTTGCAAAATATGTTCCTTCTTGGGTGCCCTGCTCTAAATCCTTCTTGTTGTAACTCTGGGTTTTGCTTAGTGATTTAATTGTGAACATTGTCAGTTGCCATAGAAGGATTAAAACATCCCCAGTAGGTGTTCTGTCTCAATTCTTTAGTGGGGGAAGAGTCTGCTCTTGAGGAACCAACACATTGCATGCAAGCTGCGGTGGCCATTGTTCGAAGAACTGGAAAAAATAAATGTAGCAGCAGCAGATTGAGGCCAGTTCAGAAAAACATTTTGGCATGTGTGTTACACCAGGCATGTGAGATGCGGCACTCATCTATTTTGTGCTAATTGTGACTATGGAGAGGTGTTCTGTTCTAGTGCTAAGAAATTCTTAACTCTGGAAAACAAGGCTGGGGCTGGAGTATACAGACATCGTAGCCCCTTTGCTGGAGAACTACCCAGATGCCTCAAAAGTATGCTCCGCTGCTAGAGTAGTCTAGAGAGTCTACTCCTTGCGTCTCCTTTCCTTTACGGGAGCCCACTGATTGACAGCCTGGCTTCTCCCCTGCTGGAATAGAGGACAGGCTGTTAGTGAGCAGCTAGCAGAGGCCCACATGGCTCCACTCATCCCAGGTGTCACAGCTCTAGGGCCACCTTGGTTCTGTGCTTGGGGTGGGAGGCAAATGTGCTACAGCTGGTGCCGTCCTGAGCCCTGGAAAAATTTTAACCCTGAAAGAATGTTGTTTTTCTTTCCTCCCTGCTGTCCACCAATTAGTTAACTGGTGGGAATGGTGGGGGAGGAGTTATTTCTTGTGGCTTGACCTGTCCTGGGTACTCCCAGGATGGATCAAGTCAAGGGGACAGCCTCCCCAACCCTTGCATAGACCTAGAGTCACTGGTGCTGCTGCCTGAACAGTCTGGGGACTTTCCCAGAATGTTTGGGCATTGGCAAGAGGGTCCTCAGAGGCCACTTGACAGCTCACCACTGCTTAGGTTATCAAGAAGCCCAGTGCTTCCTTTCCCCCTCCCTCCCCTCCCCCCCTCCCCTTGGAGAGTGAGAATGCGGAGAAACTGTGCCATACTGGGGGTCCACAAGACCCAAGAGAAGCATGTAGGCATGTACACTAGGGCTAGAAGAGATTTTTCTGGTTGCAAGTGCTGTTAGTTCTTTTGCAGAAGAGCAGGTTTTCCTCTGGTGATAAATCTCTTGAGTGTCTGTACACTAGTGACTTTTTTTTTATGCTGAGACAAAGGTATTTCTCCACAAATGTAGTGCCTGACCAAAGCTCATGTCTCTTTGCCAAAATGGGGCTAAATGTTGTAGCCCCTTTTGGACAGCCTTTCAGACTTTAAACTGAGATTAGATTTATTTAAAATGTGTGAAGACATTTATGTGGCACTGCTGTTGATGAAAATCTTTACCTCCCCCCTTTCAAAGACCTAACTCTTCAAGATTCCTGAGGCTGGAGTATCTTTTCAATTAAAAGTATTGATTTAAAGCCACTAATGAATCATCAGGTTTGAATTTACAGAAGCTTTTTCTCTCTTGTGAAAACAGAATATTAATAAAAGGCACGGCAGTTCAATTAACCTAAGGCTCTCACATTACAGTGTGATAAACCATCTCAGCAGTCGTGCTGATGTGCATTTTCATTCATTTCCTAAAGGTCAGACACCACTGTTTCTAAAACAATTTAGTGACCCAGACTCCAGCTGCAACATAACATGCTTTGCAAAGTGATAAATCTACTTACATTGTGCGTGGGATCACTCCACTCCACCTCAACCATTTTGAACAAAGGAGAATAATGGATTTGGGTGCTAAGAGCATATTTAAGTTCCTTTTGGACATCAGTGAAAATGTGGGGTGTTTGAGCTGTTGCCCACTTAATTTTTTTAAAGAGTTGCTTGGCCAATATTTTCACATGCTGGAGGTAAAGGTTTATATTTAGACACCTGAATAAAATGTGCCTGCCTTGCAGAAAATTTAAGTTAAAAAGAAGTTAATGTAAGTTCTGTTGTTTCTAAGGACTTTGTCATTGCTCAGGATGTCAGCTGACTTCATGGGATTTTGTTTCGCTTCTAGGTGTTACCACCATAAATACATGTGGGCTCTTTGCTGTTTACAGGAAGACATGTGACAAATCTCATGTTTTATTTTGGCTCTTTCAGTGACTTTCTTGCCTAGTGTCTCCTGGGAACTTTACCTGTGCTTTTCCATAAGTTAAAATTGGTTCTGTTATCATTACCAACTTTCCTATGGAGGCATTCTGAAAAGGAATTTCTGTTTGTGTAGCTTTTGCACAAACATAGGCAGTGTTACTTAGCACCGAGGTTGGGTGGGAGGGCAAGCATACCACTTGCTCTGAGCTGTGGCTTGGTGGGGTGCAAAAATAGCAGCCACTGCTGCTGCTGGCCTGGGGCCATCACATTGCCCACAGAGAAGAACTTCCCAATTACCTGTCTGGTAAGTAGTATTACTTTATACACCAAGCATTTGGATCAGGCCCACAATGTTTTGCAATAATTTGTCATATGCCTTTTAAAAGTTGCCCTTGGAGCATTCAAAGAAGTTTTTCTTTTGAGCTTTTTGAATAATCAGAGTTTATTCATAGAACAGAAATAGACTACCTAGTTGTGATAGGCTTTTTGTAAGTGATCTATGAGCTTTCTCCTCTAGTTGCGATAGTCTCAGAACTGGTAATATATGGCGTACTGTCTTTTTGTTCCTTAAATATCTATCAAAACATTGAAACTTTCAAGTGTTGTTTAATCAAAAGCCTCTCAAATAGAATATCCCAGTGGTGCTCAAATTTCCAGCCCCCATGGGCTGGATGAGTGGCGTAAGACCTGATCCATGGGATGGATTCTGCACATGGGTCTGATTCTACTCATCTGATCCTGCCACCGAGTGGCCCCATGTGCTGGTTTCACCAAGGACTAGTGATCTAGTGTGCAGGGCTTCCCGTGGCACTAGAAACTGGATATTAGGAGAGTAGTAAATACTGTCTTGCTCCTCTGCCAACTGCTGCTCTGCCAACAAATTTCTGAACCCCTTGGGGGTTTGATGACACACAGCTTGATTGGCCAGATCTGGCCTGAAGGCCCAAGGTTTAGCACCACTGTAGTATCTTATGCAGCTGCTTTTCCTCACTTAAATTGGTCTCTAGTGTTGTAGGGAGGAGAGCTAGAAAAGATTTCTCCCACCCTGTAAATTTTTTCTGAGATTTCAAAATGATTCTTTGTCTAGAGCAGGACGAAAGCAAGACAATTTAAGGGTGCTACTTGCTTCCCTCCCACCCTGCAAATGAGAGAAGGCACTGTTCTGTTTCACACACACTAATGAATGTTCATTGAGTTAGACACAAAAGTTAAAATCTTTACTCCAAATCAGGTAGAAGAGTGGCTTAAATCTGGTCTTCTCACACTATAGGTAAGAATTCTGATTACCCAGGCTGCTTGCCATTCTGTGATTGGTAGTAGTGTGACTGGGGGAGGTGAGTTGCACAACCAGTCCTGGGTGCTGACTTAAAGGGGAGCCCTCCTCCAGGAGTCTTTGCCATGATAGGCTCAACACAGCCATAGGACCTGGGCATGTGTGGCCCCATGACCAGTCCTGTATCTGGGGGATTGTGGGGGAATCATTGTCATGGGAGGCACAGCTTTGTCATGGGAGGCAGGGAGTGAACAAGGCACCAGAAGTGGCTACGGGGAAGCCGTTGCCACTGCCCGTCCCTCAGCTGCAATATCCTGAGCCTGCACTGCTGCAGCACTGTAGGAGTGAGGAGAACGCTGATAAGACTCTTCACCTCCTGTTCTTCTCCCCGCCAGTGGTTAGCGTAATCCTCCCCTCACACCCCCAAACCTCTGCCCCAGGCATTGAAAGAATTTGCTGTGCCTCTAGTGGTTGGTTTTACGTTCTGTGTTTGGCTTGATCGGAAAATCCATCCTGGAGTGCTGAAACTTTCCTGATGAAGGGTTCGTTGAAACCATTATGTTATGCGAAGTTTGGATGAATCTTCATAAATGGTTGAAATAATATTTTGTTGAAAAATTCCCAACCTGTTTCACTAGTAAGCTTTTAAACAGCTGTTGCATTTCATTTCAGAGATGACTGCATTTCACTGATAGATGAAATGATTTCTTTTCTTTATATGGTATGCACTTGGAGATTAAATGTGCTTCATAAATATCATTTATTCATTTAGCTTATTCAGTTTCTAGTAAATAACATGGAATTTATGAGAGCCCAAAATTAATTAAAAAAACAAACAAATGTGTTATGTACAACTCTGAAATATGAGGCAGTTAAACTGTGGCTTTAATAATATTAGTAGGAAAATGGATCACTGTGTTTTTTGTGATTTGGTTTATGGAGGGCAATAGCAGTGTTAGAAATGGATCCATATTTCAAATTAGAATAGAGTAAGTCACTACGACAGTTGCTTTCGGGGTTGTAATAAGAACGTTGCTTAAATTAAACTGGAACTGTAAAAGCAGTAGAACTCTGGCTATACAGCATTATTTGTGAGATGCCTATTTTTAAGTAGGCAGACAGTTACAAATGATGGTAAAAAATGGAGCCAAGATTTGAGAAGAATGAGAACAGATTATGAATTGTAGTTATGAATGGTCCCTTGTTTGAGGAGCTGTTTGCAGCTTGTTGGTGTCTGACATCTTTTTTAGAATGGGTTCATTTTTTTTTTCTTTTAAAGATCATGTTACCCTCAATAAATAAAGGGAATATAATTCAGTTAATTTGAAGACCTATTATCCCATTTTGCAATATGTTCAGGCTTTATACTAAAGAGTGATAAGAATACTTAGATTGTAAAACTGCAAGTGCAACCATGTTGCTACTAATCATGTTTGTTTTCTTAGAGTTGAGAGATGAGTAAATGAAGGAAATATAAGTAAAACTTCCTTCCTATTTGCAGCATCCGCTAAACCATTATAGCCAGGACGAATGTAGTTTTACTGTTCATTCTTTTGAAAGAAGTCAACAGATGAGTGATTACCAATTTGTGGCTTAAAAAATTCTCAGATGGGACTTGTACATAAAGCCGTGATAAGAGAGCCTGACTAATTTTTCATACTAATTTTATATCTTTTTGTATATAATTTTAAATTTTATGTCTCATGTGAGTCCATACTGCTCTATAACATGAATGTTACATTGTTAGAATGCAGGGGCAAGCCTTAGTTATGTTGGCTGATAGCATGAGACAAAAGAGACATTAATGGGAGAAGATGATGTGACATCATGTTTGGTCTGAGAAGAATTTTATAACTAGGTTTATTCTGTGAAAAGGGAAATATAGGTTTGTTCTATAAAAAGGGAAATAGGTCATTTCATATATACTTGTGGAAATCTGTGTGTAGGCTGTGTTCTGATACTTGAAGTTAAAGAGCCAAACCAAACTTGGAAATCATTCCTCTCTCCCCCGTGTTCTCTGTCTTTCTAGAACACATGACCAGATCTCACTGGAAGGAGAAAATTACTATCCAGAACTAAACGGTTTATGGCATAGATCCAGGAAAATGTGTTAGTAGTGTATACCCAACTCTAAGCCAACTAGTGATACCTGCAGTCAAATTTGTATAGGCAGGTTGAGTTCCATTTCATGTTATCACTTTCCTCCCTTTGCTGGAAGAGTGCCAGTAAATTCTTATTTGAATTACGAGGAGCTGATTGGGGTAGCGGAGTATGGAGGGTAGGTTCTGTAAGGCCTGCGTCCTCTCTGGCTTGACGTCCTCCTGATGGATGATGACAGGATAAAAAGAGCCATGCTATCACCCAGCTGCTCTTTGATATTATTCTCTCTCCTGCCACTACTTTGCTCTTACTTCTATTGGGGAAATAATTCCTTTGGGTGATACTTTGGACCTTTGAAAGGGTTTTTTCATGGGCCTTTACCTTCCCTACACCCTACCCTTATCACTTCTACAATGTTGTATGTCGGTTTTATCCTGGGGTGGGAGAGCGGCCTTTATCCTGGGGTTTTGTTGTGGGTCCTGTGACCAGGGCACATGTGGCCGTCGATCAATTCCTTTATTTTTAGCTGACTTGCCAACCAGCCTTAATTCAGTCAGGCAAACATTGTCTTTGGGGTCAGTGCCCTGTGCCAGTTGCCCTTTTTAACAGTCCTGCCTCAGGCCACCTCAACAAAAACAAATCAACTCAAGTCTCAATTGGTCATAACAAAAAAACTGAATACTCCTGTCAGTTCATCCCCCATCCATAAGTCAAGGTTGATTGCCCAGTCTATAAATGCCCTCTGGGTTGTTTCCCTTATTGGTTAGTTTTCATTCTTTTGTCAGAGAACAACCCCTCCAGGAGGCTTCCACACTAGGCAGCCCCTCCCTGGCTCCCAGCTCACCTGTGCCACCTCTGATCTGACTTCTCTTCAGTTGTGGCAGTCCACTGTAGTCAGGACAGTAGATCTGACATCCTGGCCCTCAGTACCTGAATTGACTGGCAATCTTCCAACCACCCGTGCCTGCTGCTTGCTCTCCTCATCCACTGCCTGCTGTCAACCAGTACAGCCGGAAGTTTTCTCCCATGTCTTCCACCGCATGATGCTGCAGTCTTTCAACATCTGCCCCTATCCAGGGCCAGAAGTACTTCCTTGGGCTAGCCTGCCACCAAGGAGGAGAGAGCAATGGCTCCAGAGCACCGTGTTCCTCACCCCATCTGGGGAGGTTGCAGAGGGGGGTCACTCTTGGATTTGTCTCTCCTTCCACACTGAGCTGTTAACCAAGGGACAGTTTCTGTCTAGTGATACCTTTTGATTCCCCAGAGAGAGCCAGATCCTAACCAGCCTCCAGGGTCTCTATGGGCCTGGATGTTTTTTTGGCCCACTGAGCACAGTCATTGTGTGTCTAAGATGCTTAAATTGTAAGGGTTTCAGATGCACAGTGATCCAAACTGATTGTGCTGAATGGGCCCCAAAACACCTAGGTTCTTAGACTTTTGGGGGGATTGCTTCATTTTGGCCTGAGAATGTATTTATTTATCTTTTTTTTATGACACCCTTCCCAAGAAATGCTTACAATAAAATATAAGTTTATAATTAAAAACATTAAATGGATAAACTCCCTAAACAATATCCTAGCTTAGTCTGCCTGCTAAATGCCTGTCCAAATAGGGAGGTTGGTGCTTCAAGATGATGTCCAGTCTCAGGCTCTGGTGGGCCTCAGGGAGGAAGGAGCTCCAAAGTTGAGGAATGACTACCAAGATTAAAAAATGGTCTGAAGGTGCCTAGATGTGGGTGTCCCCAGTTCTTTAGGCAAGCTTAGAGCACACCTAGTGGTTGATGCTGAAAGCATGCATCCAGCTTGACAGAAAATGCAGGTGGGGCATACTTTTTGGCTGGTGATAAGAATATTGGGAAGTAGGAGACCTTAGCTATAGACTCATGTCACCCTGGTTAGATTCAAGCTCACCTCTCTCTTTCCTAAGCACAAGTCTATGGGGTACCTTCCTCTGTTGTTCACTTAAAAGAACTAAGAAGGCAAGATTCATGAGACCAGAAGGAAAGCAAGCAAGAAGAAGGGTGACTATCCTTACCACTCATCCTTGGTGGGGGAGAGAGGTTCTGATTCAGCAAAATTTTAAGGTCTATCCAGTTTTAAATGGAGATTAGTCCAGTTAAATTTTTTTTTAAAACATTTTGGTTAGTTTTTCACTAACGATTTAATTAAAATAGATGAAAATGTATTTTCCAATGGAACCTTATTGGTTAAGCATTTTCAACCAGCTGTATTGAACAGCTTGAATTCACCCTTAACCCAAAAATACACAGGGTCAGATTCTGATACTGCGCTACTGGCACATACTGCGTTGCATGTTGGTGGAAGCGATGAGAGAAGGATTCTATCCATAGACATTCTTCCCTAAGTGAGATGGTACCTGGAAAAGAAGTGGGAGTCAGTTTAGTAAGCCATTTGAAAGCAACAAGCAACACTTTGCGGGTAATGAGTATCAGGGCTGAAGTTGGGAAATGACTCTTGTAATTTATTAGAAGACTGTCTTGGAAGTGCATCTTTCCCTTTGTCCATCTATGTGAGTGTTTAGATTATGAATATTCCTCCCATGGATGAGTGAAGGGAGAGAGGAGCTTCCAAGGGGTTCCCAAACGCCTGTGTTTGTGGCTAATGATGAAACTATAATAAGAATGCATATCTTTATGTCTGTAATTCATATTATCTGTGTCTTTGATAATGGAGACAAAGAGTTTCTATCAAAAAGCATTACAGATGCTCGAGGAACAGAAGATATCAATAGTATTGAATAGTACAGATCTTTGGGGCAGCAATGACATTTTTCCAGTATGCTGGGGGTTCTGACTTTGAGGCCCAGAAATGCTATCACCATAAAATGAATACTAATAATCACAGTAATATTCATCATCTTGCATTTAAGCAGAGGGCAGATGTTAAAATTGGCGAGAGAACAAGTGGAAGTTTTATAATTGGCCAGTAAAGTTTTTTACTTTAATATTAATTGTCTTTATTCAAGACCAGTTATCTCAGGGATTACCAGGGAGAAGCTCATACAGCAAGGGCTGTATCTATGGATGAAAGTATAAATACAGTGATCTTTCCCCTGCAAAAAAAAATGCATGGTTTAGTAATAGAAAATCTGCCAATAAGCTGTGGGTCAGTTTTAAGGCCGAGGGAGGTTTTGGTATAAAACCTCAGACACAGGAATCTTGGTGAAATAAGAGTATATTCACAAATTTGCATAAGTTTCATGACATTTGCTTTTTCGATCTATGGTGTGCTGTTTCCAGAGCGAGATCCTGAAATATTTGCACAAAAATGTTAAGAATGGCAATGTTAAGTCAAAGATAACAATGGTTGGTCATTTCTTCCAGTCTTTTTCACAGAGGAATGTTATAGCTGTGAAGATTATGCTCTGAAAACAGTGCACCCTGCTTTATCATTTCTGTTGCTTATGATGCTGTTTGACCATTGTCCTGGCTTTTGATGCATTTAAAAGGCTTTTGCTTTCTGAATGAATATATTTCCAGGAAATAGCATACAGCCCAAATAGGATGGTTTTAGGAAGGAGAGAGAAAATCTTTCTATACTGGACACAGACTAACAATGGAGCAACTGTTAGTTCAACCTCAGAGCTGCAATTCATACAGCTGGTGTCCTCCCGAGAGGAAGAAAAACAACAGCTTTTCAGTAGATTCAGTAGTTCAGCCACCCATTGCTTGCTTCAGTAAAACTATACTCAACCATGTTCTCCTGGTGCTGCAGTGAGAATTATCATGTAAGAATGGGGTCAGGCTCTTTCCATGGCTTCAAACCACACCCCATGAAAAGACTGAGTAATCTAATAACCTGTTGTAATGATTAAGACCGTAGTGGGATGTGTGGAAACTTATGCTCTGATTATACATTAAGCCAATCTGTATTAGCTAGAGCTGAGATGAATTGGCATGAAGCCAGGTGAAGTCCATATTGTTAACTAGTTGAGGCCCAAGGATTGTGTAGAATAAACACCTGAACCTGTTCTTCTGCCAGAGGGTATGAAACTTTGTAGATTGGTTCCATGAAGTCTTTATCAAAGAGCCAATATAGAGTATATAGCCAAAAACTCAGTTATTTAAAATAAGTAAATGCATTATTTTTTGACAGATAAAATCTGTTTAGGGGTATAATCTATATTTGAGGGGACAATTTTAGTAGTACCTTTAAACAGAGTCTTATCATATAAATATGAAATATAATCTTATGTATATAATTAAATTTAATTTGCCTTTTTTGGACCCAGTGTAATAATTTTATTCTTCAAAGA
The DNA here is from genome assembly GCF_001723895.1 of Crocodylus porosus. NCBI lineage: Eukaryota > Metazoa > Chordata > Crocodylia > Crocodylidae > Crocodylus > Crocodylus porosus. The sequence goes on from NW_017728918.1 coordinate 37,351,112, forward strand.
AATGTAAATATGTATAATACTCTGATTTTACATTTAATATTTTTAAAATATTTCTTATGCAAGGTAGAATTCCATGCCAATAAGAACATTTACATATGTGAATCTGCATGTGGTTTATTAGTGGAACAAATTCAAATTTCTTACTGTACGTAACCTTTTGGAGCACAAATTGTTATTTGTATGGATTTTGCAATAGTCTCCCTAGAGCTTAAAACTGAGTAATTGGCTGCATGCTGGAGATCTCTCCATATTTAAGCAGAGAGGAGATCTCTCTTCTCTGTTCTTGTGCCATACTGTTACTTTAATGGAAGTACTAACTTAGGATCATCCTCCATGCCAAGAACAAGATGCAGAAAGGGAATAAGGCATTTAATGTGACATATAGATGAAATTTAGATGTTAAAATCCAAAATAGCTGGATCGGACTTTTGAGGGCCTGATCCAATCCCTTTGCATGTTGCTGATCCCTGCTTTAGTGGACTCTGACGAAATCCAGAGTGAGGATGAAACTGAGGCATGGATAGAGTTTAGGCATTTCCAAGGCTAAGTAACCATTGAGTCAGGGTTTTCAGCATTGCATATTAGTTTATGGTTTTGTTTAGACCTGTATGCATCTTATCCTAGGGCCCTTGTATATGTGATGAAAATTGGCTGTTTTTTACAGTTTAATTGCATCACACTGTACATGTGTAGGGGTTATTTACGATTTAAATGAGTTCGCTATGTGACAACCTTTGACAACTTGCCTCCCCTGCCATGGGAGAGGTGGGCATTGAGAGGCCTAATCCTTTTTTCTTTTTTTTTCCCCCAGTCTGCCTGTGTCTCCTGCAGCTTGCGGTGGGGGGGGCAAGTTGCTGGTGGGCTGTGTCACCCCTCACCTGTGGAGGGCCCCAGTCATTCCTTCTGTAGTGGTGGGGCCCCCTGGGAATAGTTGGATCAGGCTGGGTGCTTCCTGCAAGCAGCAGCCATGCAGCTAGCACCCCACCCGGGCAGCCTCAGATGGGTGGGGAGAGGCATCCAGGAACCCGGGCTATAGTGGGCTCCAGACTTGCGCTCCTTGGTGGTGGCGCCCTCCAGGCAGCACCCACCTGTTAGCATCCTACTTGGGTGTTCCTGGGGGGCGCAGCTGCTGTGGAAGGAAGGACTGGGGCTCCCACAGCTAGGTGGCTGCCCCATGGTTGTGTGAGAGGTGGTCAGGCTCTGCAAAAAAACAAAACAAAAAAGAATCGTGCCCCTCATTGTACAGTAACAGAAGCCCCTAAATTGAAATGGTGGGCTTTTAATTGTTGCAAACCTACCATTTCAATGTAGGGAACTAAACCCCTGTTGCATGTACAAGCAGCCCTATTCTGTTACAGGTTTAAACCAGTTTCTGATCACTTAAACCAGTTTTATGTGTAGCTTTTGTCCCTAGCCCACCTGCCAGGACCTGATTTCCTGCAGCTGTGGATGTTGGGTCCTGGCAGTGTTCCTCCTGGTGCTGGGCCCCAGCTTGGTTCTGGCAGTTCGGGGGTGTGGCTGCAGTCTCCCAGGCCAAGGATCCATGGACACTTCCACCCCCTGGGGGCTGGGAGATACAGCTGCCACAATTTCCCAGCCGTGGTTGTGCTCGAAACCCCTGAGGCTGGGAGATTTCAGCAGCTGTGCTCTCCAAGACTCCGGAGTTTATACCTGATACGTGAAAGCTTGCAAAGAACAGTTTTCCAACTACTGTATTTAGTTGGTCTAATAAAAGATATCACATCTACCCACAGAAATGTGTCTGCTGATGGAATCTTTGGAGTTTTAAGCTTTATCAAGTTGCTTCTGAGCACATGAGCTATAGTTTTTGAAAGGCTTATCTGAGCAGTTTCTGCAGGAAACAAAACCTATATCCTAAAACAAGACGCTGGTCCCTGACAGCTTTGCAAGGCCTTGCTTCCCAGCATAGAAACAGGAGTTTTTGTATGGGAAGTTGGTATATTCTCCCTTTATTTTTTGGTAACACTTAACAAATTTTGGCTAAAACTTAAAAAAAAAGTCAGAGCGAGGCAGATAGCTGATATGATTAAAGTTTGAAGTCACTATATTTACTCAAATCCAAGATGATCCCCAGTAATTAAATTCTACACATGGACAGTTTATAAATTTTGTTAAAATTTCCCATGTATAGAATTTAATTTATTGGAGGGTTGTCCCACTGGTACAGGGGGACAGGCAGTGAGGAGGCAGGTGGTGTGGGGAGATCAAGTAGCCTGTCCCCTGCATGTGCCTGCCCTGCCACCCCTCAGTTGCTGCTCCCCACTCCACCCCAGCCTCTGCTCCATGCTGGCAGCCTCTGTCTCCATTCTAGCCTGAGGCACTGAGCATAGCCTCAGCCCAGCCGTGCCCCCCATAGCAGCCATCCAGGCTGTGTCACTGTTACAGGATCAGGCTGGGGCTGTGCTCAGTGCCTAAGACTGCAGCATGCACAGAGCCTGCCTGCATAGACCAAAGGTGAGGGGGAGGGAGAAGAGCACCTAGTAGAGACTGCATGGGGGAGGGAAGATGACAGGGGAGGAGGCTGGAGGGGGAAAATGGTAGGGTATAGAGGCTATGGTGGGAGGCGTGGACAGGGAACAGCTTGATTCTAAGATGAAGGGCTTTTTTCCCCCCATGTTAAAGGCGGGGGGGGTCATCTTAGAATCAAGTAAATACGGTAATGGCAGCTAAATTCATGGCTGCTCAATGATTCATATTAGAAGATGCTAATAGTAGGCACTTCAGTCAGCTCTGTTTATAATGTGAACACGTTTGTGCGCTATATGCAAGAAAAAATCATTTCTTTTTCTATGCCTCTAATAGAGCTTTGGAGTGAGATGGATAATAGTCATGGTAACCACTTCTTATGTTTTTTCCTTTTACATTAAATGTCTCTTTCGGTCTGCTCACATATTGAATACAGCGTGTGAAAGAGACAGTTGCCTAGAATACTATTAGGAGTAGCAGAGTACATCTTTTCCTTGACAAGCTGAGGGCAATGGTCTCTTCCTGCAGAGTGATAATACTACCTCAGAGTGGGTTGCTCTGCTGTTGCTTCAGTGGTACTTCCCATGTTGTTGAGAGCAGCATTTTCCCAACTGTCCTGGAGCAGAGCCTGCCCTTTCTAGGCACTCATGTATCTTCCTGCCACTGTGTTCCCAAGCTGCCCTTCAAGTAATTCTCTGGGGAAGCAAGTAAGGTTGTAATTATTTCCATTCTTGTCTCCAGATGAGAGTGAATGGATTGTTCTTTAGCCTGTTTCAAGGTTCTAAATTCACGGTGCCTGATGATTTGCTTTGATTCGGTAAACTTCACAAGGTTTGATTGCCTTTGTAATGGCTAAATGCATTCCTGACCAGTAAACATTACAGTAGTGGAATGAAGTTTTATTTATTTGCAGCTATTCAATAAATGGATGATTATTAAACTAAGGAATTTGAGGTGAAGGAAGCTGGGTAAACAGTGTTTCTAATATATGTGAGATGCTATGGATCTGAACACTTCTTGTCACGTACAAAAGCTTTTCATAAAAAAAGGAAGTATATTAGGCCATACAGAGGTTGGAATGAACATTCACAGCTTCTATCAGAGTCTCTAGGCTAGGTATAGCAATGCTACTTTTTATGAAAAATGTAATTTTTCCATCAAAATACTAAATTCAGAAAATGTTAGCCAACTCCAAATGTGAGTTCATAAGCAACTGTAAGTGACAAAGAAATGTCATGTTGAGACAAAGAAAAACTTGCATTCATCATGTCTGCAAAAACAGGATCTTTTATACATAGAAAAGGAAAAAATACGTGTATATATTGTCTCCCTTGCCTGGAGCTAATGTGTACACCATCCCCTGCACTCTTGGGGCCAAAATCAGCCATGACTGATCTGTGTCACTTACCACATAACAATTTTGTTCCCACTGAATACAAATGTATGTAATTTACATACATTTTGTATTCCTATTCCATTCCAAACAGTTAAAAGTTATAAAAGGTTTTATATGTCTGCTTAGCACATCCATGTAATGACCAAATTTACAGTGGATAACTTGCATCATTGTTTCATAGTTTCTAGGGGACGAAAGGGACCCGGGTAGATCATCGAGTCCGACTCCCTGCCATGACAGGAAAGAGTACTGGGATCAAACGACCCCAGCAAGGTGTCCATCTAGCCTCCTCTTAAAGACCTCCAGGGTAGGAGGCAGCACCACTTCTCTTGGAAGTTGGTTCCAGATCCTAGCCACCCTGACAGTGAAGTAGCACCTCCTGATGTCTAGCCTAAATCTACTCTCTGCCAGCTTGTGACCGTTATTCCTGGTCACTCAAGGTAGTGCTTGGGGGAACAGGGACTTACCCAGTGCCTGCTGGTCCCCTCTGACTAGTTTGTAACAGGCCACTAGATCTCCCCTCAGCCTTGTCTTGTGGACGCTGAACAGGTTCAGGTCCCTTTGCCTGTCCTCATAGGGTCTGCCCTGCTGCCCCCTGATCATGCGAGTGGCCCTCCTCTGGACCACTCCTTCTTGAAGTGCGGCGCTCAGAACTGGATGCAGTACTCCAGCTGCGGCCTGACCAGTGTCGCAGAGAGAGGGAGGATCACCTCCTTGGACCTGCTCGAGATGCATCTGTGGATGCATAACAAGGTGCGGTTGGCCTTCCTGACTGCATCCCCACGCTGCTGGCCCGTGTTCATCTTGGCATCAGTGATGACTCCAAGATCCTTTTCTGCCTCTGTACTGATGAGAAGGGAGTTCCCCAACCTGTGGGTATGGTGCTGGTTGTTCCTCCCCAGGTGCATCACTTTGCACTTGTCGGTGTTGAATCCCATCCTATTCTTATCCGCCTATTCCTCCCTTCTAGCATGCCCAAAGCCCCCCACATCTTAGTGTCATGATGTTCTACACCACAGTTTTTATCTTGAGCTAGACAATCTATATATCGTATACCATCCAGAAATGGGAGAAGTCTTGCCTGACTGGGTATAACTGACTTTGTAGCACTGAAAAGCTCCAGTGAAAATCAGGGGCTCGTGATGTTAAGTGATGTGCAACCAGATAAAGTAAAGTCTGGCTCTCAAAGAGCTTGACATGGAATTTTAAGATGGACTTTAATGAATGAAGGTAAGAGGAATAAGAGGGAAGCACAGAGGGAGGATCAAGGTAATTGTCTTAAGAGCACACAACAAGAAGGCAACACTGTGCACATATGCTATCATGGTGAAAAACTTTGAAATATTTTTAAATTGGCATTGTAAAACGCTATGAAAATTTAACCCCTCACAAAACAGACTGGACAGTAGTGATGACAGCTTTAATTATATAGCATCTTTCTTCTGGATAATCCCCAAGGCACTTCTAAGGTTCTAAAGCCAGCATATATAGGTATGGTTACTTTGTGATGCAGAAAGACCAATATGTGTTTTAGCAACCTGCACAAGGTTTTGGGATAGAAGACAAGACTGACAATATTAGGTATGCCTTTCCATTATTATTGTTTCACAGAATGACTAATAGTTTAGGAAGTGGATGTTACTTTCATTTACTGCAGTTTTATGTGGGTGAAATTCCATGGATTTCTGAGGAGTTGTTTCTGATTTGTGTCTCTGCAAATGAGACCAACATTTTACTCTCTTGTTCTAAATTTTCGTCTTCAGTAACTGTAATTTTCCTTTGTTATTAAGGACTGACATCCTATCTCCAAATCCTAGATTTAAATTCTTGAGCAAGTTATTAATGACATTTGCCTATGTAATCTTGTATTCAGCATTCATGTAGCTCTTGGATTTGTAATTCAGTATTGTTGCTGCAAATATTATGTGTAAAGTTGAAGGGATGTCAAAGTAATTGAATGGGTGTGGTACCAGCTGCAGTTTTTAAAACTGGCAGGACATCCAAAAATGAGAGCATTACTGTTCATCTTAAATTCAATGACATGCAATTGGTCTCCAGGAAAACCCTTTTTTTTGGTTTTTATAGGCCAATTTTGGAGAACAGTTTACTCTTATAATATCAAGTGTTATGTTAACATATATGAGAGTATAATATTTCTTTATCTGACTTGTAAGTGATTTCATAGAATCATAGGGAAGTAGGGCTGGAAGGGACCTCTAGAGGTCATCTAGTCTAATCTTGTGCCTGAGGCAGGTTCATCACTATCCAAACCATCCTATACAATCCATAATCTAAACTTTACATAAGATTACCATCAACCCTGACACAACACAGACCTAACACTCTGACCTGCCACAGGTAAAGCAGGAGATGCATGTCAGCAAACATCCTGCTTCTATAAAATGTTGTCAGTGTATGCTCAAGAGATCCCCAGTAGAGGGCTACAACCCCACTACAAAGGAAGGCAAAAACCCCCATGTTCCATGGCTATGGGGTAAAATTCCTTCCTGACCCCAAGTATGTTGATTGTTTTGCCCCTTAACAGAGGGGCAAGTCACTCTAGCTAGGAACCTCTGACTTCAGTCCCAGCAGGAGCATTGGCACACCCCAGTCAAAGTCCCAAGATTTGGCTGTAGCTAACACCCAGTGCCTCTGAGGAAGGCTTAAAAACACCATTACACAAGTAGCAGAAAGGAGTGGGGGGTGGGGGGGTGGGAAGGGGGAAAGAGGGCAGGCAACCAACACAGTTTAGAACAGGGGTGGGCAAAATGCGGCCCATGGGCCGGATGTGGCCCGCCAGGCCATTCCATCCAGCCCGTGGGACCCCTAAAAAACAAAACAAAACAAAAAAATTAGAAAATTAATATTTATCTGCCCTGGCTGCCTGTCATGGCCCTCGATGGCTTACCAAAACTTAGTAAGCGGCCCTCTGCCCAAAATAATTGCCTGCCCCTGGTCTAGAAGTATGGGAAATACTCATAGTAGAACTAGATAGCTATGCCTAGATCATCCCTGAACAGTAGCTGTCCAGTCTCTTCTTGAACACCTCCAGTGATGGAAAGGCCACAACTTCCCTAGCCTTTTATTCCATTGTCCCATTATATTAACAGCGAAGAAGCTTTTCCAGATATCCAGTCTAAATGTACTTTATTGCAACTTCAGGCCATTGGTCTGCATCCTCTTCTCTGTGGCAAGAGAAAAAAAAGTGCTTTCTTTCTTCTTTATGTCAGCCCTTCAAGTATTTGAAGACTACTGTTATATTCCCTCTTATGTGCATTTTCTGCAAGCTGAACATGCCTAGCTCCTTCAGCCTCTCCTCATCTGACTTTCCTTCCAAGCCCTTGATCATCTTTGTTGCCTGCTTCTGGGCCCTCTCTAACTTCTCCATGTCCTTTAAAATGTGGACCCCAGAACTGCACACAGTACTCTAGAGCAGTGGTCTCCAAAGTGGGGTGTGCAAGATGATCCGTTGGGGTGTGGGAAGAAAATATTAGAACTTCTATTTATATTTATTTTTTATCTAAAAAAAAATTAGAAAGAAATTCAGCTTTACTAATATTTAATATACAAATTGATACTGGTATCCTCACTCAGTCCGTATGTCAGACGGTCAAGTGTCACGTATGGTATGCGAAGTATCCTGAGGGAAAAGTGGGAGTTCCACAACACGGAGGGGTTGACAGTGGCACCCTCACTCATTCATTCGCTTTCAGCGTATTGCTACGTATTGCAGTTTATGCGTGCCCATTAAGTGGATTTACGGATTATATTATCTAGTTTTAACTAAACTAACCCTCACAAAATGGACAAGTGGCTTAAAAAGATTCCTGCCAAGGAACTCCGGATTGAAGATGATGCTACTAATGCAAGCACAAGCAAACAACAAGAAAATGGCAGAGCGGACACTTCTCCTACTCCTAGTATGAGCTCTTCGTCAGCCACATTACGAGGTAAAAACAATGATGATCTAGTCAGATCTGACAAGAAGTTGGCCAAAAAAATTCGAAATTATCAAGAAGACTATTTGAAATATGGATTTACATCCACTGTTGTTAACGATGAACCTCGCCCTAAGTGTGTGTTGTGCCTTGAGATATTAGCTAACGATAGTATGAAGCCATCACGATTAGCAAGACAATTAAAAACTAAGCATCCAGGACATGAAAAAAAACCTCTAGGTAATTTTTTCAGCGGTGTTTAAAGTCATGCAATACTCAATCCAGTACTTTACAAAATTTTACTAAACTTAATGATGAATGTTTAGAAGCCTCTTTTGAGATTTCTTACTTAATAGCAAGAGACAAAAAGCCACATACCATTGGGGAAACACTAGTTCTTCCTGCCACGGTAAAAATGGCTGCAATAATACATGGCAAACAGTATGGTGACAAACTAAAATGCATTCCTTTGTCACCAAATACTGTTGGAAGGTTCATATAAAACATTGCTGAAGATTTGAAGAAACAAGTATCAGAACAAATTATGAGGTGTGGGAGGTTTGCTATACAGTTGGATGAAAGTACAGTTGTTCCTAACACGTTTCAGCTTATAGTATTTGCTAGATTCTGTTTCAATAATGAAATACACAAAGAACTACTTTTTTGTGAGCCACTAAAAGAAAGATGTCCCAGAGAAGATATATTCTCAACACTAAATGACTTCTTTAATAAAAACAATGTTTTATGGAAAAACTGTGTAAGTGTAACCACTGATGGAGCAGTTGCTTTGACTGGAATAAAAGAACGCTTCCGGGGTACGGTTACAGAGATAGCACCACACGTGAAATTCATTTACTACATCATTCATAGGCAAGCTATTGCAACAAAGAAGTTGGAGCCAGAAGTGCAGAAAGTGCTACAAGATGTCATCGGTGTGGTTTATTTTCTAAAAACAAGACCTTTAAATAGTAGAATTTTTACAATACTCGGTAATGAGATGGGGAGTGACCATGGAAAATCTTTTGTACCACACAGAGGTTCGCTGGTTATCTCATGGCAAAGTGCTTAAAAGAGTTGTTGAACTTAAAGATGAATTACGCGTTTTTGTTTTACAAAAAAACAAGTGTTCCAAATTTGCTGACCTTTTCTGTGATGGCAAGTGGCTGTCAGTAGTATGCTACGTAGCAGATATTTTCGAAAAAATAAACACATTTAACCTGTCCCTTCAAGGTAAAGGCGACATTTTAACAGTGAGTGAGAAAGTAACTGCTTTTCGAAAGAAACTCGTGCTATGGAGAGAGCATTTTGAAAATGGATTTTTGGAAATGTTTCCATTGTTATGTGATTTTGTTGCCAAAAATGATGCAAGTGTGTCACCTATAAAAACTCTCATATCTGAATGCTTAAAAAACTTGAAACAGAGTTTTCTAACCTGTTTAAAAATCTTCCAAATGAAGAGTTTCAGTGGGTTTTGAACCCATTTGTTAAAAATATAAAATGCAGCACCTTCTGATTAGTTTGCAAGAACAACTGATTGACATCAAGGAAGATGGAAAATTACTAGCTGATTTTCAACAAAAACCTTTGCATAATTGGTGGATGGGATTGAAAAATGAGTATCATGATTTAGTAAGCACAGCCAAAGCACTTCTTCCATTTGGATCTCCATATCTTTGTGAAGTATCTTTTTCAGCTATGACAGCCATTAAAACTAAGTATCGAAATAAACTGAGCTTACAACCAGCCCTTTGAATAGCTGTATCACAAAATGTTAAACCAAGATTTTCAAAAATAATGAAGCATATTCAATCACATTGCTGTAATATATAATGTATTTTTTAGCTTCATAGTTAGTAGGGTCGGAAGAGACTTGAGCAGATCATCAAGTCAGACCCCCTGCCACAGCAGGAAAGAGTACTGGGATCAAAGGACCCCAGCAACCTCTTAAAGACCTGGCATTGGGTCCCACCACGTTTCAGTGAGCCCCACTATTTCTCGGTTGGTGTCAGCTAGCAGGAGGGTAAGTTCCTCCGTGTTTCCCATACTACAAGCACTTGTGTAGAGGCGTTTGAGGCCTTCTGTGGATGTGTGCACTGGACCTCTAATCACAGCATTGCCCTGGCCCCTGTTGCTTACCTGTGTACATGTTCTGCTTGTTGGTCTAGGCTGGGCTGTACTTGTGAGTGCTGCTTGGTTTACCGGTTCAAGGCTTCCTCTTCCCTTGTCTTCCCCTTCCCCCAATGAGAGTAGTTTAAAGCCCACCGAAGGAGATCTGCCAACCTAGAAGAGAACACATGCTTACTTTTAGGGGAAAGGTGGAGCCCATCCCATCCGAGCATCTCTTGTCGTGATGTGCGGGTCATTGTCAAGGAAGCCAAAGCCTGCCTCAAGACACCATTCCCGAAGCCATCAGCTGGTCTCTGTGATGCACGTCTCATGCCGTCTACCACGTCCACTCACTGGTAGAACAGAAGAGAATACCACCTGTTCACCTGTCTCCTTCAGCACGCCCCCCAGAGCATGGTAGTCCGCCATCAGGTGATCAGGGCTTCTCCTGGCCACATCATTAGTACCCACATGGATTTGGACCATGGGGTAGTAATCGGTGGGCTGGATCACGGCCTGGATAATCCCTGTCAGTGAGAACAAAAAGGTTTTTTGTACCGTTAATAAATAAATATATATTTTTTTAGATATTATTTATTTCATCTGTAATTTCATCCTTGTGTACTTCCTATTTTTTGTGTATGTTTTATAATGTACATAATATATTAGTACAGTAGTACATGTATATAATTTATAAATAAATATACATATATTGGGGGGGGGGTGCTCAAAAATTTTTTACTGATAGGGGTACACAATCAAAAAAGTTTGGAGACCACTGCTCTAGAGCAGCATTTCTCAACCCATGGGTCGTGACCCAAAAGTGGGTCGCAATAACATTGTAAGAGGTCCCAGGCAATCGCATGGTTTCACCATGCAAGTTGCAAGCTGGCAGCCTATATGGAGCTGGCGCACAGCTGGGGGCATGGTGAGCATGCAGCATTGTGAGAGCAGCCCCAGAAACTGGAGAGGGAGGGAGGGGGCCTGATGCAGCAGCCAGAAGAGTGGGGAGAGAGCAAGAAACTGAGACTGAGATTATGTGGGTCAGGGCCAGGGGGTTGTGGGTGATGGGTCTTGCCAAGCTGATAATTATGCTACTGGGTTCCAGTGTGGAAAAAGCAGTGGTCTCCAATCTTTTAAAGTAGATCACCTTGGCATTTAAAAGCAACCTAAGATCTACCGTGTGCACCCCTCCACTCAACAGTTAAATCTGTGGAGAGGGAAGGGGGGCAGATCAAGGCAGAGGAAGAAAAAATTACTTGGAGGTGCACCCCCCCTTCTGGGGGGGAAGGGACGGGGGGAGGGGAAAGGGCCATGGGG
>NW_017728918.1:37362458-37389036 GCF_001723895.1 Crocodylus porosus
AAAGAGCTATGGGGGTGGGGTACAGATTGAGGCCCCAGCCCTAGCCCCACTTCCTCACTGCTGGGGCCTTGATTGGCTTCCCTCACCTCAGTGGCAATGAGGGAGGGAGTGGGGCTGGAGCAGGGACAGACCCTGCACAGCTGGGGTGCGGGATGGAGTCACAAGCAGCTCATCCAGAGGTGGAGGGAGGTGGGGCACGCACCCAAGGAAGGCATGGAGAGCATGTGCCTCTGGATCTGCACATCAGCCAGGCTGGCTCTAGGCTGAGGCCAGGGGTATGCCAGGCTGCACTCAGGCTGGGAGTGGGACTATGGGGAGGGAGAGAGAGACCGCAGGCACCCGAAAATTTGCCATAGCCTCCCCTCCCAGTGCTGTTGCCACTGCCTAGCCCAAGCTCAGCGCGGCCCAGCTCTCTGCTGTGAAGAATTCTAGAGGATGCCTAACCAGTGCCTCAAGTAGGGAGGCACTATCACCTCATGTGTCTTGCACCTAAGTAATGCTTTTACTGATGCATCCCAAAACCATATTTGCTTTTTGTGTGACTGCATCATGCTGCAGTCTCATACTGTGTATGTGATCTATCAAGACTCCCAAGTCATTTTCCATAGGGCTGCCCACCAGCCAGGTGTCACTTGTTTTATATTTTTGCTTTTGTCCTCATCCATTTGCACTTCATTCTGTTAGCTCTAGCCAGACTTTCCAATCTGTTGAGATCTTTCTGAATTGCGCTCACTTCCTCTGTGTTTGCAGTTCTTTCCAGTTTCACGTTGTCTGCAAACTTGCTCAAGAAGCTTTCTATGCCAGTGTTCAAATAGTCAGTAAACACGTTTGAACAGCACTGGGCCCAGGACAAAACACTGTGGGACTCCTTTCAAAACCTCCTGCCATGGACCCATTAATAATTACCCTTTTCTTGCAGCTGTTGAGCCAGTTGTCAATCCACCTTGTAGGAGTTTTATGCAGCCCACATTTCTCCAGTTCTTTATGACAACGTTATGTGGGACCTAGTCAGAAACTTTGCTGAAGTCCAGATATAGTATATTCACAGCATCCACTTCATCCACCCAAGTAGTTACTTTGTCAAAGAAGGAGATCAAGTTTGTTTGACACAATTTGTTTTTCATAAATCCATGCTCACCACTTGTGATCAGCCTTTCCTCCTCCAGATGCTTAATTTCTCATGGCTATAGCATATCTTACTTTATAAATTCCTGGCATACTCCATTTCAAATCCCTGAGTTTCTCAGTCCTGATGATTGTACCAACCCATTCCCTTAGTTTATATAGGTTCACTCTTTCAAAATTAAGTACCTTAGTTGCAGTTTACACTTCAACATAATTTAAACTTAATCAAAGTCATGATCACATAATCCAAGGCTGTTTTCTATGACCAGCTTTTCTATAATGTTGTGATGTGCCAAAACAACCTTGAAAATAATACCACCTCTTCATTTGTTTAGTAACTTTGTACTGAAGATATTTATTTAAAATATGACATCTATGAAATAATTTGGCTCTGATTTTATATTGGGGAAGTTAAACTCTTCCAGTATGATGCAATTTCTGGTGGCATTCATTTGCTTAATAGCATTGCAGAGATGTTTATGCATATCTAAATCAGATCCTGGGAGCAGTTGTAGCCCCTGAGTTCTACTCATTCCAATTACTAAAGCAATTTTGCCACTTTTGCATATCTTTCAATACTTGCATTTTGGTGAGGATTGCTATTTTACCATATTTCTGTTATCCTTGTAATGTCTAGTTCTGTGTCCTGCACCACTAATTTAAGTTCCTCCATTTTGTTTTCAAGGTTTGGGGCATTTATTTGCAAATACTTCAGTTCTCTTTTTCTGATTGCATATGTGAGCCGGATTAGACATAATCCTACACTAACTGTGTGGACTATTTGAAGCTTACTGTTGTCAGTTTTACTGCATCCCTTCTTCTTGCAGTCTGTTCTTCTGCCCACTGATACTCCTTTATGCATTAATATATTTTGATCCTCCTGATTTTCCTTGCATATAACAGCATAACTCAGTGTGGGAGAGGGTGGTATCCACCCCTAGCATTAAGTTAGGGGCACTGGAATCATAATGCACTCCTGTGAAGTCTGCACCCTGGCTGCATTGCCATGCCAGGAACTCTAAAACTGTTCCCTGCTGGTATTGCTTTAAGTGCAACAAGAGTGGGGGTTAGTAGAGCACACGGGCTGGCAGCTGCTCAGTCAGGACTGTTCAGAAGTTCCTGGTGTGAGTAAGGCTGCTGCCCCCTCCCCTCCCACTCTCAGAGCCTGCACTCCCACTCTCCTGTAGGCTTTGCTCTGGGTGCCCTCTTGGTTTGTTACACCACTTCTTCTGTGTATTAAAATCAAATGCAAGTGCCTTGTCCAAGGTCATATAGGTAGAGATTGTGAACAAGCCCAAATCTTTTGAGTCCCAGTCTAGTGCATTAACTATAAGGCTGTTATTTTTCTCTGAATGGGATAAATGGTGAATATCTTTACTCGTGTGGATAAATCTTGCAAATAAAAGGATTATTTCTCTTTAGTGTTTATGGTTAGGTAATGTGTTGTTAACACATGAAAGCACTTTAAAACTTTTTAAAACAATTCTAAGAATATATATTGTCATACTTACAAATACATAATTTAGATGCATTTTCCATATAATCTATGGGCCTTCAAGTTCTGTTGGATAAATCTTATAGTATTCTCATAAAAATACATTTTATGTTACTTTTTTCTTTTGACATTCTGCATAAACATACAAATATGTATCCATCAAATAAAATAATGTGCCCCAAGGATTAAACGACTCTGAAAAGAAACATTTGTGATAGCTATTAGACTTAAGGGAACATTAAATTTAAGATTAAATTTGTTCATCTTCATATGGAGGAATGGAACGAATATGACAGCATTGTATGGTAAAAATCTAGGTAGAAATTTTTCTTAAGGAGAGTAGTGTGTTCAGAGGGGGTTTTGCATTACAGTTGCTCTTCCCTTTAGCTGTGTTGCATATGAGTTCTTGGCCGGAGCTCCTGTTTTTGTGTAGCTCAAGAACCCAGAGAGCAAATACAGTCTGTCACTGCCGCTCATCCTCTCCTTACCCCTGCTGCTGAATTCGGAGGAGTGGGAGAAGGCAAATAGCAACAGTGTTCACCCCCTGGGCTTTGGGGCCATGTTAAATTATCATAATATCAGTTTTTTAGAAATGCCTATATTAGGATGAAAATATTCTGTGTATTGTGGTGTTCCCATAGTGTTATTTGGGGTACTTATCCACACACCAGTCTCCCTTTCATACTAGTGATCATACAAAGTTTTATTTAGGCTTTGTACAAGTATTGAGACATGAGTTTTCCAACAGAAAGGAGAATGCTTTTGAATACTCCAGTCACATAAAATATTTCTACCTACCTTCATCAACTGTCTAAAAAAAAAAAAGTCACCTAAGCAGGGATAGGCAGCCCTTGGCATGTGCCAGAGCATAGAACATAAAGGCATTTTGCCTGGCACTTGTGCTTCAGGAAGGGGCTGGGGTTGTGCTGCTACAACAAGGATTGGGCCTTTTGCAGGTCCCCCACCATCCACCCCTGGCATGCCAACATCTTACAAGTCAAGGTTGTGGATGTTTTTGGGACTCTGTCCAAAAACATTGCTGACCCCTGACCTAAAGCCTGATCAAATGCCCAGTGAATTAGTGGGCAGCTTTCCACTTACACCAATGAATTTGAGCAGGTTTCCAAATACATACATAAATAAAATAATCACTTAAAGACAGTGCCAAAAAAGAGAACTTTCAGCCCAAAAGGTAATTTTTTGGGTACAGTAATATATACACCGAGGAAGGCTTCCTTAAAATTAAGTGTCCTGCAGCCTTTTTAACCATAAGCTATGATAGTAAATGAACAACTAATATATTTTTGTTCCTTAAAAAAAACAGCCAATTTTTTCCACACCTCCCCCTCTCCCTACAGAAAGACTGCATGAAAGGTCTTGTTATTATGTCTGTAATAAAATATGCTGGCTCAGCCTGCGTGAAGAAACAGAAGCCCTGGCAAGAATGCTTATTACCATGACAATCTAAACAGTCAGGAGCTGTGAATTGTGTGGGCTTTATCATAAGGATACAAAACATGTCCTTGCTGGTGGAAAAGCTGATAAAATCATTGCAATTCAGGATGGTTAATACATCCTGCAGGGGTTTGTGTTTTACCTCGTGTTACCTGATGAAAAACTGGCAAATTACTTCTCTTATATTTTTCAGTAATATTTTAAAGTGTATATTTAAAACATTTTATATTTTAGGTTGTACAATCCTGTTGCTGTAGAAAAGCCCAGGAGGAAATTCAGGGTGGAGAGCAGCGAGGATCAGAGGAGGGAGCCATCAAATTTGTTGCTGCTCTACTCATGAGGTCCATTCTCCCACAAGCAGAAACTAAGGTTGCCATTGGCATGATCCACAAGTGAATGTCTGTTCACTTGCTTGTTGTTTCAATCTACGCAGCATAGACTAACCTGTGAAGATTGAATCACTTCAGCCTTGATTCTGGACGATTTCTTCAGTTTATACAGGTTGTTCTAGATCTTATCCCTATGCTTCAGGGTGTCCATAATTCTGTGCAACTTGGTGCCATCTATAAATTTGCTTAGCATGTACTAATGTCATCTTTGTCAGCTGTTTATAGAACTGGGTTTCAAAGATATAGTCTATGAGCTGGATATAGCTTGTTGAGCTATGTCATCTGGTCCACAGGGCTGGAAATGTGGTGTTGGCATAAGCAGCAGCCCTGAAAATTAATATTCAGAGCAACTCATGCACCATGTCTCCAGCCCTGTAGAGAATGCCATACAACTTCTGGCCAGTGGGACTAGATGAGTTTTACATCCCTGTTATAGACTAAAGAAAATAACTCTCCATTTCTGATTGCACAGGAGAAATTAACTTATCCCACCTTTTTTGAAGACATGGGGGGGATTGAAAAAGGAGGTGCTGGATAACCAGGAAGGAACAGGGATGTGCAGAGCAGTTTACACTAGTTCACTTAGTCAAAACGGGCTCAGGGTGGTACAAAGTATAGCCCAGTATGTTGGTTAGATTTTTGATGGCCAGAGATGGATCCAGGAGAATGTAGTGTCATGATTGCATCCCCTTTCCATAGTGTAGCTCATGTCAGCACCTTCAGTTCTGTCTGGCTGTAGATGGCAGGTTTCCCTGTGGAGTCCAAGATGTGGCTGGAGCCACAGCCTGATGGAAGATATCCTGGAGAGACCAAGCAGGGAGCAGGTGAGGAATGTGGGAGGATGCCCACCGTCTCTGCTTTCCCTAGCTCAGAGGTTCCCAACCCTCGAACTGTGGCCCGGTACTAGTCTGCAAAAGGTTGGCTGCCGGACTGTAGCAGAACTGGTGATAGGTATGTGTGTGCCTAGGCTGGTTTGGATGTGTATGTGCCTGAGTTGGTAGTGCGTGTGTGTGTGTATATGCACCTAATTGATTTGTGCGTTTGTATATATGCAATTGTGTCACATCCTCCTGTCTAACAGCACAGTATTGAGATCCTGAGAGCTGGCCTGACCTCGTAGGCAACAGGACCAGAAGTCTAAGTGACTGGCATACCGCAGACCAGCAACCAACCCTTTTTATACTTAGTGGATTTAAAAGGATGAAATGTTACAAATTTTATATTAGTGTATAAAAAAGTGTTGGCTGCCAGTCCGCAGTATGCCAGTCACTTCCAGTCCGCTGTTTGCCGGTCCGTGGGCTAAAAAGGCTGGCAACCGTTGCCCTAGCTAATCAAGGTCAGTGCCCCTCCCCTCCCCTGAGTCTTACCTGCTTTGGGGGTCTTACAAAAGTGTCCAGGGGGGTTGCAGACACACAAATTGCATTGCCTCCATGCCTTTTTCAAATCTTAGTTCTGCCCATGTTGATGGCCTATGTGAAGGCCATCCACTGTTATCCTGGAACTAATTGATAGAATCAGAGATTGAATGGGCAGAGATCTTGAATCGTGGTCTTATCCTCAGTGGTGATTGTTCTAGTTCAGTTAAAATATGTTGGTAGAGGAATATGGACTTTGTCACTGATTTCTGTGAGGCCAGGGTTTCTCATTTTTTCTTTTCTCATGTTTATTTAAAATTTGTGTGTGTGTGGGGCACATCATTTTAAAAAAAGGATTCAAGCACAATTTTCAGCTTCAGATGTGAATTTATAATGAACTTTTCTAAAGTTTTCAAAAGAAGCTGATAAAGCATGTTTAAGCTCATCACGGATGCAAAGATAAACAATTTGTATTAGCCATGTAATTATATAGCAGCATCTTTTAAGGAGTTTCCACATAACTGCATGATCCTTATAGTCAATGGTCTTCTTTTTTAATCCTGAACAATCTAGGATCATATATTACATATATGAGGGTGTTATGTTGCAAACCTAATTTACAACAATGAATATTTACCCATTTCAATCAGTTGCTAGTAAAAAGTAAAAAATAATGTCTCTCTCCTCAGTTCAAGAAAATGAATTAGAAGTCAGTGGTACAAATGAAGATGAGGAGGAAGGGGAGCCATTTGATTTGGATAGCGGAGATGAGATACCAGAAGCAGACAGACAAGCCCTCATGCCACGCAGTTCTGACTCTAGGTATAATGTAGAACATGAAGAGACTAGCTCCACAGGTAAGTCTTCATGTAGCCAGTAGGCCACAACAATACTGTTTAGGCAAGGATCAGGCCCCTTGAATTTTATGGTGACATGATTAATTGAGGTTACAAAAAAGATTTCCATATACGAAGAATATGCAGGTGATTTAATTCACCTCGGGGGTCTTTCATTTCTGGTCTGTTTAACAAGGTTAACAGGTTTATGGTCTCTGACAGGATTCCTATCTGTTCGTTAGATATGAACCAGAGAATTGGCCTCTTCGCTATGCATCTTGGAGGGATCTGTTGTTACAGGACATGGCTCCTGTAACATCAGATTTATAACTGTGTATACATAGATGGCCCTATCAGCCATATCCAAATGAGCGTGCATATGTGGTTTGTGGTGCTACAGACTTGTCTGCAGTGCCACAAACCAGAGAAACTGAATGTGCAGGAATTTGCCATGCTGATAATTTGCAGTGCAATGGGTTTTTTTGTCAATCAGTTGTCAAGGTAGAACCTGGTGTTAAAAAACCTGCGGCAAAAAAAGCAGGGCACCATGTGTGGCAGCAGTATGCTGAAAACCGGAGCCTGGCCAGCCAAAGTCATGCTCCAGCTGCTGGGCAGCCTTTGTGCATACAGATGACCACTGCTGGAGACCTGGGAGGCCCTCAGGCCTGTGAACTTTGCTCGCATCTGCACTCCCCAAACCTGGGCATTGCTCAGGTCACTTCTGCAGCTTGTCTGAGCTCAGTTCCCAGACCTCTGGAACTCTGAGTTCCAAAGCAGTGACAAGTAGCAGCAGCACGTGTGCACTCATCTGAACGCACCCATACTGGCTATTTGAAAGCCGGGGCTTTTTTCATACACAGCTTGGGCATCCTGGTGGATTTAAAAGGATGAACTATTAAAATGAAAGACAGCATAGTTGTTTCGTATACTAAAAGAAAGCTTACTTCATTGATATGTAAGGAACCACTGAACTGTTTTCTGTAAGATTGCCCCATGCTCAGACATTCTGAAAAATACAATGTTCTTCCCAGCTCCCACTACACTGTTGTGTGTTGATCCTAATCCTGTTTCCTATTCCTATTTTGAATAATTGTACTAATGTCTAAATTAGAGTCAGATGATCTCTGCGGTTAACAATATGCTTTGGCAAACTGGAACCTAATGTTTTTCTTTCCCTGGAAAATTCCTTGCTCATGAGGTCCAGCAGCTTGTTTTAGTGGAGTCCTGTGCTTCATTCCTACTTATGGATCCTCTACACATGCTTGTGTCTTGAGATATGAGGGAGCCTGGAGCTAAATCACTGTTCATTACGCAGAGAGAAGAAACCTGCCTTCTCCTTTCTCATGACAACAATTTAAGGAAGATTTTGAGTGAATAGTCTCCCTTTTTTTTTTTTTTTTTTTTTTTTTTTTTTTTTTTTTTTTTTTTGGACTATTTTTAATTGCTCCCTGTGTATCTTAAAATGTGTTGGAATGGAGTCTAGTGGTTACAGCATCAGCATAGAAGTCAAGACACTTGGGTACAATTCCCTGT
This sequence comes from Crocodylus porosus, assembly GCF_001723895.1. Taxonomy (NCBI): domain Eukaryota; kingdom Metazoa; phylum Chordata; order Crocodylia; family Crocodylidae; genus Crocodylus; species Crocodylus porosus. Next base: position 37,370,647 of record NW_017728918.1, read on the forward strand.
TTGCCAGATACTTCCTGTATGACCTAGGGCAGGTTTGTCCAACATATGGCCCGTGGCCCGCCATGCAGCCCGCCAAGCCACTTTCTAAGGCCCACGGTGCTGCGACAGGAAATGAAAGTAAGCACTTGTTTACTTTCGTTCCCACCCCTTGTCCCTCCACCAGCCCCTCAGCAGCTTCTTAATGGCTGCTGAAGGGCTGGGGAAGGGACAAGGTTTCCACACACACCGCATCAGCTTGATGTTGCTGATGCAGTATGGCTCCCCCCTCATTTCATGATGTCCCTTCCTTGCCCCACCCCTCCCTTCTTCATTTGCATGCCAGCTCCTCCCCTCTCCCACATTGCAGGGTATCTGTTCCTAGCCCTGCCCCTCCCTCATTTGCATGCCAGCCCCACCCTGCGCTGGTCTCCACCGGCCACATGGGCTGGAGCAGGTCATGGTGCAGCGGGCGGGTGGGCTCAGGGGGTGCAGATGCAGGCTCGGAAGGATGCTGTGGCCGGGTCTGTGGGAGATGCTGCTACTGTGGCTGTTGAAGCAGGAAGCTGGTGCTGCTCCCGCCTCCCCACATCCCCCTGTGCCCACAGACATCACGCTGGGGGTGGTGAGTCGTGGGCCCTTAGGAGGGAGGGACCCCTGCTGCTTGGGTTTGGGCTGCCCTGGGGGAGAGGGAGCAGGGGGGTGTCCCTGCACATCCTACACCCCCCTGTAGAGTCCCTACATGTTCCTCTGGCTGCTAAGCCCAGGTGCGCAGGTGTGGGAGCATCCTCGAGGCCGCCCAGGTGGCAGGGGGGACACGGTGGGGTCAGGTGGCACCCCTTAACCCCTCGCCCCTAGGCCGCAGCCAAACTGGACAGGCCGCATGAGCACCCGCTCCTGCCATGGGCACTGGGTGATTAAAAAGTTCATGATCCGGCCCCACACTGAAAAAGGTTGGACACCCCTGCCCTAGGGCATGTCTGTACTATATTGCAAGGTAAATGAGTCTTTGTTGAACTCTTGTGCTGTTGCAATTAAACTGCTTCTGGTCCCTGAGAGGGGACTTTGGCACTAGTTTGGGAGTTTGTCTGACAGCATAGTCCTATCCTTAATTGCTTACTATCTGTCTCTCTGCCCATCTCTTTCTGTGTTTCAATCCCTTTTTGTAACGTGAAAATAACAGCGGTGCTCTGTCTCACCAGGGTGTTGTAAGGTGAAATATATAAAATTGTGAGGCACTTGGAGACTATGTTAGTGGAGTCCATGTAAATGCTTAAGATATATTTGTTTTATGCAATATTATTATGGTCACAAACAATTATGACAAATGAAAATTAAGTTGTTTTTTTTTCCTCTTAGGGGATGAAAATATAGTTAAAACTGAGAAAGTGCAAACATCAGAATCCAGGACAGAGGGTGCCCCAACAAAAGTAAACCCTTACTCTGTCATAAATATTTCACCAATCCAAGAAAAGGATCAATCTTCATCACCAGAACCCAGTCCTCAAGATGAAAGTACAAGCACTAACCTGTCAGGTGGATATTCTGTTCCTGTGCCTTGTGGCTATGCTGTACCATCCAATTTACCATTGATACTACCAGCATACTCCAGTCCTGTTATAATACGCAGTGTTTCTGTCGATGAAGAAGGTACCGGATCTCTTCAATTTACTTTCTATCAAGTAGAATCCTAGTTTAATTTTAGTGAGCTATATTTTTCTACAAATGGATGCATGCAGCCTTACCTGAAGTCCATGGGGAGTATGTCCCAAAGTATGTGGCTCCTCCAAGACACCTTAATAGAATTTATGGAATGACAGTATGCATAAAGAAGTATGTATTGTTAGGACTAGCTCATCTAAGAAAACAGTAATGAAGAAGAATCCAATACACTTTAAAACAAACAAGCAAATGTATATAACCCCCACCCTCCCCACCCTTCAAGACCCTAAAACTCAACTACCTTATAAAATAACTTCTTTCCTATTTTTGTTATAAACCAATGGTTTCTTTGCCACATACTCCAACAGCCAATACCTGCCACCACCAGTATGTAGAAAAGGATGCTAGTAATGACCCTCTCTGAATAAATCGTATGGTGACACTCATCATGAGAACTCAGGCCAAGATCCTATTCCTGTTTACTTACTACACATTCAGAAGTAACATACTAGATCTTCACCTACTTAGAGACTGCACAGTATACCCCAAGATTATCAGGGTTCCTATTCGGTCCAGGAAGAGAGTATGACTTGCCTTTTTCCCAATAACCTAGTGATTTAGATGCTTGTCCACAAGGTACGAGGCCTGAGAGGGTTATGGAGTCATAGAGAAGTAGGGCTGGACCTCCAGAGGTCATTTAGTCCATCCCCTGTCTGAGGCAGGGTCATCCATATCTAAACAATCCCATACGACCAGCATCTAAAATCTGTATGAGACTACTGTCAATTCTTCATAGGAGGAGGAGTTTGTGACTGTTTGATTTTGTCATCCCTTGGGGTGCTCTGGTGAACAGACGTTCCCCCAGATCCTGATGAACACCCCTGATAAACTTATAGGTGGTCACCAGATCACCCCTGAGCCTGCATTTTTCCAGGCTGAAGCGTCCCATGGCTCTCAGCCTCTCATCATATAAGGTCTGTTTTCCTGGCCTCTGATCATGCATGCGGCTCTCCTCTGCACTCTCTCAAGCTTCTCCACATCTTTTTTTTTTTTAATTGTGGAGCCCAAAACTAGATGCAGTACTCCAGCTGTGGCCTCACCAAGGCTGAGTACAATGGGAGAATGACGTCCTGGGATTTGCTTGAAAAGCATCTATGGATGCAAGCCAGCGTTTTGCTTGCTTTACTAGCTGCAACATCACATTGAAGGCTCATGTTCATCTTGTGGTCAGTTATGTCCCCCATGTCCTTTTTTGTCTGTAGTGCTAACCAGCATAGCACTGCGGAGCCTATAAGAATGCTGCAGGTTTTTCCTCCCAAGGTGGAGAACCTTGCATTTTTCAGTGTTAAACACTATCCTGATGCAACATAGACCCTAACCCCTAATCTGCCACAGGGAAAGCAGGGAAAACACAGCAGCCAATGACCTGCTTCTATAAAACAGAATATGCTCAAAGAGGTCCTGGGTAGAGGGTCATATCTCCTGCTACAAAGGAAGGCAAAACCCCCCATAGTCCATACCAAACTGACCATAAACCCTCATCCTGAATCCTTCCCTAGGAAGAAGGAAACCTGCAGTTTAGGTCCCACCAAAAAAAAAAGAAAAAAAAAAGAAGGATTTTAACCCACATTGATCACTTCCCAAGAAACTGCCTTAATGACTAAGGTAGGGATTAAGCAAGTCTGAAGTTCACTCCTCTTATTGAAGTTAAGTTAAGAGTCTTTGGTCTACAAAGAGAGCAAGCAAGAGGGACCATGACTATAGCCTAGTGAAGTGGACATTGCCTTGAGAAAGAGGGAAAACAAAGTCCTGCTCCCTTCTGCCTTTACTGCTTATGAATTTTACACAATAACTACTTAATGCAACACCAATAGTGACTTTAAGTAAAAAGCAATATATACTTCATTGCCTGTGGCTGCAGATACTGGAATATAGCAGAGGATGTAGGCATTAACAGCTTTTCTTGGACCTGTGTGCCTTAACTTGTTATAGCAACATGGGTATAATAGTATCAAGGAACTTAATTATTTTGAGGGGGTTTGGAAACTACTTTGACATCTTTGGATAAGAGGCATTTATAATGGAGCAGATTATTTGTTAGTAGTATTAGTAATATTAATTATTTCAAGTAGAAGTAAGGCTTTCAATTCTAGCATTTGGTAATTTTTTTTCTGATTTTTGTAGCAGGTGTGCAGACAGCAACTGAAGATTGCCATTTTAATTATTTAAGCTCAGAAGACCCACAAAATAGGTAATTGTGAGTTGATCTGCATTTAGTAATCTGTAAATCTTCAATGAAAGATGAGATTTGTGTCCACTCCATTTATTTTTTATTTTCCTTGTAAATTAGCATTGCTGTTAATAACTCCAACTCTGCACTTTGTGGTACGAAATCATTTCTGTTTTTGTACCAGAATCAGCCCTGACTGAAATCTTGTATTTATAAAGATGACAATTGACCTTTTGATATATGCAAACGTGAGTGGTTTAATTTTCACATCTCTCAGTGGGAGATTGCCAAAGCAGAATAATTCTGTAGAAAATGAATAATAAGCAATTTCTTTATACTAAAATTGGGTTGCTAAAATTGCATTTCAAATTCCATAATTAGACACTTAAAATATTTTAAAAAAATAACTTTTCATATTAGGATGATAATACGTAAGTTTCCTAGCACTGTTTAACTATAGAGTAAGAGTTAAAAGGTAAGAGAAATTATTTATTGATGTTATTGACAGTAATATTTTTAATTCTTTTATTTTTACGGAATTTTTCCAGTGAAGACAACCAGGTCAGTAAAGATAATGATGCTCTAGCCAAATGGGTTGCAGATCCTGCAAATACAGCATGGATGGAAAGTAAGTATCAATGAAGAATAAATGACCACTGTAGAAATAGGTGAGCTTTAAAGCTTTCTTTTTCTTTCTGCTTCCTTTTCTGTACTTTTCCAACACTACAGCTAACTAATAAAGATAAAAAAGTGTGCAATACTGTATTTTATATGTTGATTTTTAGTATTGGGTTAGATTCTACATGCACGTGGTTACTGTTCAGTGAACGAATTGTATATCAGTATATGACGGGATTATTTGACCCCATCTGCTGAATGTGTAGTAAATATAATGCTTGCTTAGCTTCCCAGTTTTTTTTCCTGTTGCTTGGAAGCATGTTATTTTCCTGAACTGAACATTATGGAAGCCTTTTTCTAGTTTAAGAAGGGGTACTTCATCATTGTTTGGGTAATTGTTAATGCTGAAACTGGTATTACATTTCTCATACCAGTTTGTGGCCACATGTGCCAACTGCATTTTTAGTATTGGGTTAGAATCTACATGCACATGGTTACTGTTAAGTGAGCGAATTATATATCAGTATATGAGGGGATTATTTGCAGATGAGTGAAGAACTCTGATTGCTGAGTAAGACCTCTCACATGCTACTGCAGGATCTTTGCTTTGCTGAATTAGTCTCAGCTTAAAGGAGGAAAGTGAAGGGGCCTGTGTGTTCCTTAGGTTTGCCAGGACAAAGAGATCATCTTGTTTAGCTGAACATTTCCCCTACCTAGCAAGTAAGCAGGAGTAAGGAATTTACTTCCCTGCCCTAAGCTACGTCCTAGTTTACCAACTGAAACATTACATTTATTTTAGTAATTGTTTGTGTCTTGAAAACAGTTTATGAGTTCTTGAATCCAGACTGTAGTATGGTGGCCAGCAGCTTAGCACTTGAGAACAATCCAACTGGCTCACAGAAAAGAAGGGAAAATATTTGGCCAGGAAAACAGACCTCAGTTTCAGGCTCCTGAGGGATTAAAATCAATGATAAAAAAACAAAACAAAAAATAACACCATCTTTAGAAAGCGTGATAATACCTTCAGTCACATGAATACCAGAAAGAAAGAAAGTCTAGGGAAGTGATTCTCAACCATGGTGCCTTAAGATCCTTTCAAAGGTGCTAAGTGTAAAAAATGTTGTCACGGTTAGGCATGCAAACATGATTTGTGAAAAACTGGTTTCCCTTGATTTATGCGGTACTTGTGTTCCTGGAAAACTGTGCATAAATTGAATTCACATAAAGGGAATCCAGTTTATAATGTAAAAAATAGGGATGTGATCTCACGGCAGTGAGAGGGGGAGGGAGTAAGGCTGCGACTGGGGGCGTCGGGGGGAGTGTGGTGCAGTCCATTAGCCGCCCCTGGGGCTGCAGCATGGAGCAAAGCGGAGGGAACTGGCAGTGGGTGTGGGGGCATAGCTGTTGCTGCTATGTGCACCCCAGGAGTATTGTGGGCTGGGGGCACTGTTCTGGGCTCTTCCTGGCAGGCATGTGCTCCTGGATCTGCACATGGGATGAAAGCAGACAACCCAAACACCAGGTTCTTTCTGGTGCTTGGGATGGGTGGTAGCACTAGGAGGTGAGATGCAGCCACCCCAAAATTCACCATAGCCTCCACAACCTGCCCTTCCAGCAGTGCCACCAAGCACTGAGAAGAGCCCAGTGCCACTGCCAGCCCCAGCCTGCAGTGGCAACCTGGGGGCACATGCTCACCAGGAAGAGCCCAGCGCTGCCTCCAGCCTGCAGCCATACCAGGATGCATGTAGCAGCAAGAGCCGCACCTCCCTGTTCCAGGCCCTGCACCCACTTACAGTTCCCTTCGCTTTGCTCCCTGCTGCAGCCCTGGGTCTCCGCTTCTCCCCGCTCACGCCAGCTGCTGCAGGCAGCTGGCATTGGCTTCTCCCAGAACAGCTGCAGCAGGGGCTGGGGTGAGGTGGGGCCCTGGCCCTACGGCCATTTCCCCTACCCTCACAGACTTACCTGCTTGGGGGAGGGGAGGATGGTGCCTATACCAATTGCATAAGAGTGAATTTACCTCACATACTGAATTTTGGGTATAAAAAAAAGTCATCGCATAAGAGCAAATTTGCATATACAGAACCCGCATGAATCAAGGGAAACCTGTAAACCCAAATAGGAACCAGTAGTGTTAAAGATATGTTGACCTGTTGTGGTTTTTTTAAGTTGTTTGCAGCTCAGGAAGAATTGCTCTATTATTTTTTCCATAAGATAGTTGATCCCAGGTTATTTTTTTTCTTGGTGTGATCATTTTTGCCCTTCATAGAAAAAGCTTGAATGTCTGTATGCTTTTGGTTTCTACCAGGAGAATGGGGATTCTTTTGGTAGAAACTGAATATCTGTACCTGGCCCAAGTGTGGACCCAGTTTTCTTTCCTTCCTCCATGTCCTATTCCAGGACAATACATTGGTTTTTCAACTTTACAGTTCTTATGTCCTTATTTTAACTGGTGGAATTTTGAAAAGGGAGTGGTGGTCCCCAGTGAGAAAGAGAGAGGAAAAAAGGAGCACAGGAAATAGAATTCATTTTGCAGTGAACTTGTTTTTCATGTGCCAGTGACATGAACTTTTCCTTGCTGCTGTTAAATGATAGTAATCGTAACCATGGTATTGTGATACTTTATTTGTGATAAAATAGGACCCAGATTGTTCACAGCTGGATGATTTGCAACCTGAATATTTTGCACCATGTTGCAAAGCAAGAATAATTTCAAAGAGCCTGGCTTCTCCCACCAGCTGGAGTTCATCAGCTGTCTCACACAGCTGTTTGTTCCTTAGCTATGTATATTCCTGTTACTTTGGAAACCCTCATCTTCACAGCAGGATCAGAGACCTAACCCTGTAAAAAGTCTGGGTTCTGCTGTATGAGGTTGAACGCATGCATGGTAAACAGTTGGTACTTGTATGTAAACAGGAAATGGTTTATGCCTCTCTTATGCATACTTTCCAAAAAGAATGAAGTTTTTTGTTGGTGTAATTCAAATCTAAAAAAAAAATATTTGTTCTTCTCTTGCTTTTAGATCCAGATGAAGTAATTTATGATGATGTGCCAAGGGAAAATTCTGACTCTGAACCAGGTTTGAGGTTTTTGTAATTTAGACTATAGACTATTTCACACAATAACAGATTTTATTAGAAGTTATAAGAAGCGACCATGGGCATGACCATAAGATGTGTTTCATGGACACTGATATCATAGGACTTTATGTGATGTAAGTTAAGAAGCCCAAATGTAATGTAAGTTACGTAGAAGTGGTTTCACAAATCAACAAATTGTAGGCAATTTTAAAGTTAGAGTCAGACAAAATTTGGTACTACTAACCTCCTGAAGCATACTATTTAAATGCCTATTCTGATTTTTATCTTGAAACACAGGGCTAAATACTATTTGATTTTTATGTGCAGAAGTGGTACTTAAGGAGCTTTTAGATTCTAATTGCCTGTGGCAGAATAGGATGGACACTGCCCTGAATACGAGGGTGTCCTGGGTTCTGTTCCTTGCAGTGTGTTTTCTGCACCTTGCATTTGTTGGATAAAATGCATAAATAATAATGGGTAAGATCCACATTCAGAACCCAGGGCCCATGCCTTATATGACACAGTCCATCTCACCAAACCACATATTTCCTGTAGCTTGCTTGTCTCTTCCTAGTCCCACATATCTAGCCACTTTGGTCCCCAGTTGGCCATTTTCAAGAAGAAGGTTTTGGGTAATAATTAGCTCATGACTTGGTGGTTACAGCAAGGGAAGTAGGAGGTGCAGGTTTAAGCCTCGGATGGATGAGTAGGAGCATGTGTCCCATTGCCTAGATAAGTGCCCTAACAACTAAGCCGTTGGACTAAATGGTGCGAATACCCTATCCCTTCATCTTCCCCTCCCATTGCTAGTTATGGTTTTTCTCTGGCAAAAGTTTTGGACTTGCACAAAGTTACATGCATATGAGGTGATTCTGTTCCATCTCAGAGCCTACACTGCTGTCACTGGGCATTTTTACACATGCAAGCACCGCAGTGCTGGGTACTTTCAGAAGTGTCAGGCGCTGCGACACTTGTGGTTGTATAAGCAGCAAAGTGCACATCAGCACTGAAAAAATGGTGGTAGTGTGCTTTTGAACTAAAATGCATTGGAGGTGCTTCAGTTCAAAAGCGCACCACTGCCATTTTTTGCGTGCATTTTGCCTCTTATACAACTGCATGTGGCGCAGCACAGTTGGCCTAAGCTTGTGTACAGAGCAGACTTAATTAATCGAGTCCACTCCAAGGCAGCAAATCTCTGGCCCATCGTGGCACAACTTGTATGCATATGAATACCCATTCAGCCTTCTGACCAAGCTCAGAGTGGAAATGCAGGGCAAATAGAATCTAAACCCTACATAGATGCAAAAAAATTGCGAAAAAAGTAGCTGCATAAGTGCCACTGAGACTCATAAAAGAAAAATAGGATTTAGCCCATTTGGGCATTATATTTTTGTTAAAGACTACACAGAATTTTATGTAGAACTTTTCAGAGGACAGTCCTTGTCTTGCCTTTTGTAAATTTCTGTGTTTAGAATAACACACTTGATCTTACCAGAGAAACGACACCTGGGGTCTACATGTGGTTTCTTAGTTTAATGAACATCATCCAATCAAAGAAATAGCCCACCAACCTGTAACAGTATAGAAATGGTTTTTTAGCTTTAGACTGGCCTAACTCTTTTACTAAAAGGCATGGGGGAGGGAGGCAGAGGGGGGCAGCACTTGGAATAGTGAAGAGGTAGAGAAAAGAATTAACTCATTTATATCATTTATTTTCTGGACCTGTCTTTGTTAGCCACAAATCAGATTTTGATTAGAACTTTGCTGCTGCTGAATGAGTTGGCTCCTATGAAATCAGCATCCAACTTTTTTGTTACACCTGATTCTCAAAGGTTATGGGTATCTTATCTGGATTGATTCCAACTCTGACTGTGATTCAGGAAAGCCTTTTTAAGGAAGGCATTTTATAAATGTTAAATATGCTTAAATACTTTCAAAGCTTTTATTCTTAATGTTTTTTGAGGACATTTGATAACATAGGCCTTGCATCTTTCTTCAGTGTCTTCTTTACTGGGAAATCCTGAGCATGGCTGCATTTCCTATAGAGTACCAAAGAGCATTTATAGATATGCTCAGGGTTGGGGCATACCTCCTGAATTTAACAATCGAAAGCCTCTTCTGTGCTGATGTGTGGGTAGGCAGACCCACTGAATTCACTGGAACTTAGCTTCAAAGCCAAGATCCACTTGTACCCTTGTCATTGCAGAACTGGAACTCATAGATGCTTCTTATATGTGCTCTCTCATTCATATCAGTGGGAGTTTCACATGTGGCTTGTGTAAAGAACCTCACTGCAATACACAGAGCCTACTTAGATTTAGGATCTGGGAACTGCTGTCATTACAGTGATTTTTTTTTTTTTTTTTTTTTAAATTCCTACTGGACAGTGTCATGCAAGAAATGTGTTTTTAAAAAAAGCCTGGTATTTAAAAGATAAATGCAAAGACCAGAACACAAGCTTCAGAATTTAAAGGAGTTTGCTTTTTGTTAATATAAATGCTTTTCAGTTATATTGATGTTACAAAATTAGTACTGGTCCAGATTTAGTTTTAACATAAAAGAAACTTTGGACTATACAGAAAGGTTAAAAGTCTGTTTTTTTCCTATTTATTTTTAAAAATTTAAATAAAGTAAAAGTATTGTTCTCTTATGTAAATTGCCCATAAAAGAAAATTGCACATAAACAAAAAAAAATCTCCAAAAGGTAGGTCTTGTGTGCTGAAAATTTCTATAGAGCAGTTCTAAATGCAAAGTTATATTGTCCTGAAAATAGAGATTTATAAGGGAAGAGCATATACACCACTACCTTGAGTGTAATTGGATAAATGATATCATTTATAATCATGAAAACATCTGCCTGCTCTCTGCTGATTGTGTGGCAACAAAATATATCCGTTTCATTTAGAATTATTTTGTCAAACCTGGTGCTTTTGTCAGCCAAAACACCAGTCTAGGTAGATAAGAAATCTAGCAGGCAGAAATGAATGCAGACATTTAGGGCTCCTACACACCAGACAGACCTTCGCTCCAAAGTGTGATAATTAGCACATGGAGCAAACTTAATTAGTCAAATCTGCTGAAGCGTGCTAATTACCATGCTCCACCAGCCTCCACATCACTTGTATTTAGCATCCCCATGTTTTAAAATGGTGGTGGGGCACTTTAACTGAAGCTTGTCCGACAAGCTTTAATTAAAGTGGCCTTGCCACCATTTTGAAGCACAGGATGCTGAATACATAGGATGCTGTGGGCACTTTAATTAGAGCAGCTGTTTTTCATTCAGCTCTAGCTTTCAGCTCTAGTGGTTTTTCATTCAGTTCTAGCTTACAGCTCTAGTGGTTTGATTTCAGTTACTTGGACAGTGACATGAAAAAGGGTTAGTGATTTGAGCTCTTACTGTACTTACTGAGCTCTTGAGTTTATATGTCAGATAATACTTGAATTTTTTGATAGAATCTTAATTATTGAGTGCAAGTGTCATTAAGAAAATTATTAGATCATAACATAACCATTTTGGAGCATGGGCCCTACTATACTTTAGCTACTTCATATTCCTTAAAATGATAGTTTGACCCTTGTATGTATAAAGTCTGTCCCCTAAGTAAATGCATTTCAAATAAATCATAGAGGGTTAAATCCTGTTTTAGCACCTGCAAACAAGCCAGGAAGAATAACAAAGTAGTGGCATACTCGTCTTTAAAAGGGTCATCCTTAGGAGGCAAGATTTATGCCCAGTGTATTATCTAGGTATACTGCTTCATACAGTTTGCCACATCAGAGAAAGATCTGCCTGGTTGCTTGAGCGCTGTGAATGGTCTTGCTACATTGCACTAGCTCTGCTCTGAAATACAGTGAACAAGATCTTTGGAATTAAATAGGAACTTATTAGTAGTGTAATTAAAATATTGCATATTCTTTTGTATTTTGGTGTTAAATGCATGCAGAGGAAATGATTTATGATGATGTTGAGAATGGTGATGATGGTGGAAACAGCTCTCTAGACTATGGATGGAGTTCGAGTGAGTTTGAAAGCTATGAAGAACAAAGTGACTCTGAGTGTAAGAATGGAGTTCCCAGCTCCTTTTTGCGAGGCAACCACAAGAGACATGTATGTAACCCACAGCAGTTCTTTTCCTTACCCCATGTTTCTGATTACCTTTCTGTTCAGCTTTATCCGTCCCAATATGTGTCCCCATACCTTCTCGTGAACCTTGTTTCCAAATTCCAAAACTTTTTTTTAAATAAAATGAGCCACAAAACAATAAGGGAATTAGCACTGAAGACAATATGTAACAGGATAAAGAACTACTGAAAACATTAAAAGAGGAATCAAGTCTGCAGACTGGAAAAGAAAAGTAATTGTTTTCTTGTGGTGGGCTGTTCCTGATCTTTTTCTACCCCCACAGCTGCTGACATATGGCAAGCAGCAAATGAATATGGAAAACAGGCTGAAGAATATAAGTGTGTGGCTGAGGTGGCATTTGTGATTTTCATTAACAAGTTTGCAGAATTCATAAAACTAGCAGGTCTGTAAGCATTTCCCCTTCCTGTTAGGATTTTAAACCCTTATCTGTATATTTGTTGTTCAGAGGTGATTTGAGCTTTAAAATGCCTAAGGATTTTTTTGTAAAGCTGCCATGTATTAGGGATCTAAGATTCATCCAGAAGAGAGCCAGGTGGCTGGTCTGTATGTAATATGTGGAGGTCCTGATCTTTTTGGCTGATACCTTTTTTCTCCTTTGAGCCTAGAGGCAGCCAAGGGTGACTTCAGTACCTGTAGTTAGGTTAGAGCACCTTCAGGGCGTCTGCTGGTAGTTGTTCTCTAGGACACGTTTCAGAGCTAAGATTCAGCAGCAGAGCACTCCAGCAGTTTCTGGCCAGGTGGTCAGAACAGAACAGTATAGAGACCCAGAATTGAGAGCAGCTTGACAGAGATGCACAAATGGGATATGTTGTTGACTGAGAATCTAATCTATGCATCTTGTCTGTATGTTTGTAGCAAGTTCTCTCTCTCCATTACTCTGCTTTTTGTCCTCCATGCTGTGGCTCTGGTTGTTATTTAAAATTTAAGTAAATAGTTTTGCTTTGATTGTGCCTTTCTGCTGCCCATTTCCTTACATCATCTTCAAACTCTGTCATACTGTGCTTTCAAAGAAAATGTTCACAAGAATTCAAAATTAGGGAAGTAAAAATTACTCACCCAGGAGAAGATAACTTCCCCCCTCACATTATATAACACCATCATCCTACAGAACCTGTACTTTGAATTGCACTACTTTCTTGACTCAGCATAAATAAAAGCTTTACTCTCCATTTCCCTTTACCATCCATCACCCCCAAACACTGCCTGTAGAATTCCCACCACATGTGTTCAAGAAGCAAAGATGGAGTAGTTAACAGGAGGACTATTTAATAAACAGATTTCTATTTAAGTGCTCTTTGTTTTTTTCCCTAAGCTGAAATGAGCTTAAGCAATTATAACTGAAGAGTTCCTGAAACAGGATGAATATTTTAGGTTGAGGTTAAGAAATGCTCTGCCGGTGGGTATATGTATCTTTAAGTAACATGATATTTTGACTCTTTCCTCCCTTTTACTGTTTTGCAGTCATACAGGGCTGTATACACACATGTGCAGACCAAGCTTTAAAGTATTTTTCCAGTGTTGTAAATATACACTGGGTTTGAGAGTGAAAGGGGTAAACAGCTATCAGGAGTGGAGAAAGTAGAAGCTTCTGTTGGGGCAGAAGCCTGAGAGAGGTTGACTTGGGAGGAGTCAACCTGATTAGAAGCCAGGAACAACCTGATTCCTGGTTAGGAACTGGCATGAAACCATGCTTCCCAGTCTTGAAATAAGCAGTCCAGAGGGTGTGCATTAGGATGAAGGAACAGGAGGAACTGAGTAGTCTGCTGGGAATGAACTGGACAAGTGGTAGGGGGACAGGAAGGGCAAAGAAGCAATAAAGGGAAATAGAAAAGAGACAGGCTGAGAAGGACAGAAAAAAATGGGCTTTTTAATTGCTTAACAATATAGAGAAACAAGGATTTCTTTGGGTGATAACTTTTACTGGACCAACTGTGTTGCCACTGTGTAGCCTGGCTTCTTTTATCTTAACATGGTGACTTTTCCATAGACAGCAGTCGATTTTAATATCTTCCATGCCTTGCATGTTACAGTAGTGTAAGAACAATATTGTAGGCACCTGATGATCCAGAAATTCAATGGAAAATTGGAAACCTACACCTGCTTTCAATGGAAAATCCACAACCTAAAATATAACTTCTGAACCATCAGGTACCTGTAGGACTAGAAATAGAAATTACACATAAACTGGTGTAAGGGATCAGAAACCAGTTTAAATATGTAACACAACAACAATTCAGTGCACATAAACCGCTTTCAAGATGGTCAGAACCAGCTTAAGATAAACCTAGATGGATGTAATATCAGACATAACTGATTTAGGTTAACTTGGTTTATTGAACTTCTGTCCCAGAATCCCTCCAGATTCAAGCTAACTCACAGTCCCCCAGCACCCCATAACGTTTTACAGCTCCTATGCAAACTCCCTTTCACAGGGTGGGCAGGTTAGCCTTGGGCCCCATCTGCCTGCTTCAGCTGAGCAGGGAGGTATTCTCTAGTGCCCCAGGGTTCTAGCCTGTGCCACTGCAGGCATGTGGCTGCATTTCTGGAATCAAAAGTGAATGGCTGTTCACTTGCTTATTGGTTCAGTCTATATAGTTTAGATTAACCTGCAAAGACTGAATCAATTTAGTTTGGGCTTTTTGACTGTGTACTTAACAGATGTGTGGGGAGGCTTTTCTAACATGCTGTAATTATAGCGTATTGGAGCAGATTCAATTAACTGAGTTTGCTGGAGTGTGCTGATTAGCACACTCCAGCAGCCTCTACATCAGTGTCCCTGGGCTTCAGAATGGTGATGGGGCTGCTTTAACTGAAGCTCATTCAGCGCCACCATTTTGAAGGGCAGGAATGCTGTTATGTGAGACACTGTGGGCCTTTTAATTAAAGTGGCTCTTGCATCTGCTCTAATTAAAGAGACTCCCTTCCCAGCCCTGGAGCATGTGTAAAAATGCCCATCATGGCTACAATATCACTCTTACACTATTATAACATTAGACATACGTAAGAACTACTTCACGGTCAGGGCGGCTAGGATCTGGAACCAACTTCCAAGGGAAGTGGTGCTGGCTCCTACCCTGGGGGTCTTTAAGAAGAGGCTTGATGCCTACCTGGCTGGAGTCATTTGAGCCCAGTTTTTCTCCTGCCCAGGCTGGGGGTCAGACTTGAAAAATCGACATGGCCCCTTCTGACCCTACTTCTATGATTCTATGATAACAGTGTAGCTATACTCTTTAAGTGCTTAGGTCTTCAATATGGCTGCATGCCTCACTCACATTTCATTTACGAGCCATTTCACTCACATTCATCTACTTATAAACCTCTGCCCCACTTGATTCCTCATCACTTCTGTTACCTTGCTATTGCCTGGGGTGGGGAAGAAAGTAACTTTGCTTTGCTGTGTCTTGTAATACTGTCAGAAGACTCTCCCTTCTGTGGCCCTTATATGCCTGCAGGGGAGAAGGGTGCTTCCTTAATTGTCCATTTTTAGGACTGCACCCACTGAAGTACAACTTCGGTATTAGACATTGGGCGAGAATCAATTACAGCACTCTCTCAACCTTGTGTTTTTTTAATGTTTTTTTTTTTTTCCTGGGGATGGGGACAGATGTTGGAGCACTTACAAAATAAAGCACCTAGGCTGCTTACAAACATAAAAAAAAAAGATAAAAAAATGGAGCTTTACTTTAAGCTCCATGTGCCCCTACACTGAGCCCAGCACATGCCCGGCAGAGGCATCACAGTAGTTGGACCCAGCTTGCCCAACCTCTGTACAGATCTGATGCTTCAGCAAGACTTTTTTGATGCTTAATGCAGAAAAGCCCCACTGAAGTGTGTGATCTGTGTAGAAGCTGCAGAGCCAGGTCAAACTAACGTGTTGCCTCTTCAGTAAAGCGCGGGGTTTTTTTTCCTTGTCTGTTGGCAGTCCTATACTTCATGAGTTATGCTGGTGCAGGACTAGAGTAATTCTAACGGTCCTAATTGCGTCTTGGACTATAATGGTGTAGATGAGAGCTAAATTGGCTTTTTTTATAACTTGGTGGGTATTTTTTTTAATTACATTGATTCTGTTCTAGCAATACTAGAGATGTTGGTTTGTGATGCTTTCCACTGGATTTTTCACTGTGTGGTGCATTGAATGATTTCTTTCTAATATATGTCCTTTCATATGAGGTTCTCAAAGTGCTTCACAAATATTGATTCATAAGCCTCATAGCACCCCAGGTTGCATTGTTACCATCACAAATGGAGATATTTTTGCACCAAGTGATTCTGAAGCTTTCCCAAGGTCATACAGTTAATCTGTGGTAGAGGTGGGAACCATATATATGTCAGGAATCAGTCATTAGAAGTACTCCTTCCCTAGCAGACCATCCTTACTACTGCTTTGCTTATAAATAAATTTAAAAAAAGGATGCACAGTAATTTTGATGAGATTGAAACAAGTTCTTCATACTGAAGGAAGCCCCCTTCCTAAGTAAAGCACTTGCTGATGGACTGTGGAGTGCCCATGCAGCTCACTACAGTAAATGCAGTGATGCAGAGACACCCAAATAGAAAGTGAAGTCACCATGTGGGTGGTCTCCTAATTTTAGGCTTGGCAACTTTTTACTAAGGGCAGGCTTGCCTCTTGCAACTTAGACATTGCCATGGGTAGTCAGTCCCTGGCTGCCACTTCAGCCACCTGTGTTCCTTTTCTCCCCCTCCACTTCTCCCAAATCCTTGTGGTGAGCAAGGATTTGGAGCAGCTAATTTGACAGTGATAGTGAGTCCAGGCTGTAGTGGGGTTGAAGGACTATGTAAGAATAGCCCTCCTGTGCAGAGCTCAGATGGCTGGAGTGGCAGCTGGGATCAGGTGGTTGTTGGCAAAATGCATGCTGGGTTAGCCAGAAGCAGGGAATCAGCCAGTTGTCCTTTAAACACAAGCCAGATCATAACTTTACAGGCTGGATCCAGCTAGTGGCCCATAGGTTGACATCCTCTCTGCAGTCTAGATGATGACAGGGAGACTGACCAGCATGCATAATACTGTTCGAGTACTTCAGTGTTAAGTTTGCACTACAGGCTTTTTGAAAAGATTGTATCTTTTTATACACTATAGCTTTCTCATGACCTAACCCGTTTAAAGGAGCACTATGAGAAAAAGATGAAAGATTTGATGGCAAACACTGTGGGAGCAGTAGAGATTCAGCAACTAAAGCAAAAACATGAGCTGAAGGTAGTGTAGTTAATTTTTGTAACAAGCTACATATTAAATGATTGTTTTTCAAGCACGGACAATGTTATCTTTCTTAGAGGTTTGAATAGAAAAAATAGACAATAATTTTCTATCTAATTATTTCTGTGTGTGCTGGTACAGTTTGTCTTAAAAAGAACATTGTCAAGGACTTTTACAGTGCCTGTTCTCTGGAACACTTTTCTGAGTATCAAATAAGAAAATAAGACATTATCTTTCCTTAATAACTGAGGCATCCTCCATTCTGACTCATTACTGCAGATCCCAGTGAAGCCCCATTTGAAGTCCATGAGATAAACCTGGGCATAAGGGTCTGCCTGCACTGATCAGATTTCAGGATCAAGTGTCTTGAATAGAGCCAGAAAGGTTGTCTTTTTGATAATAGCTTGAGCTCAAATACTGAAATTGCCTTATCTCAGCAAGATACCTTTTGTTTGTGCCCTAGTTTAATTGATGTTGTCAGCACAGTTCTGACAGTAGCACTATTTTTTTGCTGTGGCTGCATTTAGTAAAGGGAGGGCACAGAGTGGGTTTTCTCTTTTCTTTTTAATGGAATCTGACTGGCGCAGGGGTTGTCAGCGGGGGGTATGTGTACCCCTTGGGGAACTTGGACTGATCCTAGGGGGTACGTGTGGGTGGGTGGGGACAGAGCGCCGCTGCATCCTAGGAGCAGTGCCGGGGCGGGGCGAGGGCAGCAGCGCTTCTCTGTGGTATGGGGAAGCCTGCACGCGATGGCCACTGCTACCACGCACCAGTCCGGTGAGCTTTCCCTCCCCACGCCACTGGCCCTGCTCCTGGGAGGTGGTGGCGCTTCGTCCCTGCCCGCCCACGTGCTGTCCCCACCTCCCTGCTCCATGTCTGGCCATGCAGCACCCGCCTCCCTGGCTCGGCATCTGGCCACATGCTGCCCCTGACCTCCCAGTGTTTGGTCATGCCTCTCCCACTCAGCGCCTGGCCACCAGGGGTACTTAGACTAAAAAAGGTTGAAAACCCCTGGACTGATGAATATGCATCTTGGGCTTACATAAATGGTGCACTTTTTATATGATGCGTAAAATATAGCATGGCACTTTTTAACAAAATGTATAGGCCTTATTTAAACTTTTCTGATTTTTAAGAGTGTTTATTGGAGAATGTAATTCATTAGAACTGTATCAAGAAGGCATGTTTCAAATCAGATTATGTATTGTATCAAATTAGCAGTTTCCATTTGAAGATGAACAAGAGCCAGATATCAGGTTCACAGCACTAACAGCATGTGGCCTATTCCCAGCACTTATCTATCCAGGTTGGTAAGCATTATATTAAGCTTAAGTCCTGAGATTTTATGCTGACTCAAAAGGTATAAGTTTAAGTTTTTGTAGAATTTCTGCCATCTCAGATTTGCATCCAAAATAGATCCAGAAAACTGATATTCTTACTAGGATTTTATTCCCCTCTTTCCCCGGCC
>NW_017728918.1:37389136-37403626 GCF_001723895.1 Crocodylus porosus
AAAAAGTCAGAGGAAAAGAGATAATATTTAAGGTCCAACCTCTGTTACTAGATACTAGATTACTACTGTGTTCTCTAGGACGATGGCCATATTCAGACCTGAATTACTTGACAATGTTCTTTAAAGATTTATATTTTTAAAGCAGCATTCTGCTACAGTATGTTCTGTTTTACTCTTATTATTCACTGAATGTGTAGAATGTATTTTTTGCTATCTTGCAGATGCAAAAACTCATGAGGGCTGCTAGAGAAGGTACCAAAGATGGACTTGAAAAGACTAAAGCAGCTGTGAAGAAGGGTCGTTCATTCATTAGGACCAAATCCTTTATTTCTCAAGGTGTGTACTGAATGTATTTTATTGAAGTTGATAAAATACATTCTCTTTAAAAGCTGATTGTTAGGTGACTGTGTGATGTGCTCTAGCTCTGGATGTAGTTGGGATGCACCTTTGACAGACAGTCCCAGGGTGCTTCCCCACCTTGCCCATTCCATAGAATGGGCAAGCCTGTATGGTCAAATACTCTTGCATCTTAAGCATTGCAGACAATAAGTTGTTTGTAAAAAAGATTTTTTAAAAGGATATAGTATAAAAAAAAAACAAAAGCAAGAATAAGAAATCAGAATAAACAAACAAAAGAAAATACCAGGAGAGTAACCTGTAGACCTTAAATCTGAAGATGCAGTCCTTAGCCAGCTTCCGCAGGTTCAAAAGCAATTTCTCCCTCTGACCTTATTGTCAGAGCTTTCTGCAGTTTCTCTTGTCAGCTTCTTTACTCAGCCTAAGGGACTCCTGTACGTGGAAGCACTAAAGACAAATCTATGCTCTCGAAACATACTTAAGTACAGCTACCTCTTTGGCTATTCACGTAGTCACTTATTGGATTACAAGGGGGGAGCTCATGTTATGCCAGTAACTTCCTTCTCTGCAGAAGTGTACATTTTCCAGACTACAAGATTTTCCTGGTTTAAAAAAAAAAAAAAAAGAGAGACCAGGAGGACATGTGCATGCTGTCAGATATGGAAATTCATTAATCCAATATTGTGTCTTCCCTCCCACCAATAGTTTGACTAACCAGATTTCAAACTTCTTTTAAAGTGTAATTTTAAGGGATACAATAAACAACTCAAGTCAAAAGCTAATTCTAAGCCACTTATTGTTTTTCAGGCATCTCAGTGCCAAGAAACTCATTGTTTAATGTGTGAAAGTCATTATTATATTGTGTAGTTCTGGCCCTATTGTAACATATAAGAAATACATTTTATATTGGATACCACAAGGGCAATAAGGCAAGATAGAGCTTGATATTACCTTTACGTAGAGACTACATGTCATATTAGTAAAACAATTCAAGAAATCATGTAAGGCACTCTGCAAAACACCAGGTTGTATCAGGTGTCTTAGCCTGTTGCTGATTACCAGTAGGGTTGTGGGTATATGAAATCAGATTTGTGTTGAAAGCATACCTGACAGTTTGGGGTCTGGCAGATCTATGGTTGTTTTAAGATTTTGGATGTAACCATGAGGACCTAGGAAATCCTGGAATACTGAGATAGGCTTTTGGAATTACTATGTTAACTTCCATAGCCACTTCAGATTTTTTTTTTTTTTTTTTTTTTTTTTTTTTACATGGAGCAGTGACACCTCAGTGTTCATATACTGTAGGGCCAATGGTAACATGGGAATTATGGTAAAGGGCTGTTTTCCCACTTCCATCCCTCTAGAAACTCCAGAATATCAGTCAGCTGCTAAAGAAACTGAATAAGTCTACACCTTAAACTAGCTGTTATGCCTTACATTCTCTGTGCAACTGCCGTCACTGAGGACTCTGAAATAATCAGCAATAGCCCTTGACATTTTTTGTTTCAAACACAAAAGTAAACTGTGTCTCACCTCATTGTTTGATAATTTGATGAAAGCTGACTTTCATTATATTGGATGATGAGAAACACTGAAGCCTTGCAGTACCACCACCATCCAAGATGTAACAAACCAGTACTAGGACTGCAGATTAATTCTTTACTTTAGCAAGGCTTTTGATACAGCCTACCACAACATTCTCCTGAGCAAGCTAAGGAAGTACAGGTTGAATGAATAGACTTTAACACAGATGGAAAACTAGCTGGATCATCAGGCTCAGAGGGTAGTAGTTAATGGTTTCATATCTAGTTGTCAGCCAGGATCAAGTAGAGTGCCCCATGGGTCAATTGTGGGGCTGGTTTTACTCAGTATTTTCACCAGTAACCTGGAAGATGGAGTGCACCCTCAGCAAGTTTGTAGATGACACCAAGCTGGGGGGAGTAGTAGACGTGCTGGAGGGTAGGGCTGGGATTCAGAGTGAACTTGACAAATTGAAGGATTGGACCAAAAAAAATCTCATGAGGTTCAATAAAGAGAAATGCAGAGTCCTGCACTTAGGATGGAACAACCCTATTTACCAGTACACACTGGGGGCTGACTGGCTAAGCAGCAGTTCTGCAAAAAAGGACCTGGAGGTTACAGTGGACAATAAGCTGAATGTGAGCAAACAGCCCTTGTTGTGAAGAAGACTAACAATATATCGCGCTGTATCGGTAGGGGTGTTGCCATCAGATCAAGGGAAATTATATTTTTCCCTTCTTTTCAGCACTAGTGAGGCCACATCTAGAGTACTGTGTTCAGTTATGGGCCCCCCACTACAGAAAGGATGTAGACAAATGGAGAGTCCAGCAGAGGGCAACAGAAATGGTTAAGGGGTGGGGACACATGACTTCTGAGAAAAGGCTGAGGGAACCTGGGTTTATTTAGTCTGGAGAAGAGAAGACTGAGATGGGATTTAATAGCAGCCTTCAATTATCTGAAATGTGGTTCCAAAGAGGATGGAGCAGATTGTTTTCAGTAATAGTAGATAACAAGGAGCAATGATCTTTCAGCAAGGGAAATTTAGGTTAGATATTAGGAAAAATTTTCTCACTAGGAGGGTAGTAAAACAATGGAACAGGTTTCCCAGAGAGGTTGTGGAATCTCCACCCTTGGAGGTTTCTAAGACCTGGCTAGACAAAGTCCTGGCTGGGGTGATCTACTTGGAGCTGGTCCTGCTCTGAGTAGGGGGCTGGACTAGATAACCTGAGATCCCTTCCAACCTGAATTTTCTATGATTCTGCAAGGGTGGAGAGGGGAATGTCTCTTTTGTGCCATTTGAGAGCATGTTGAGCAGTCATTTGAACACTGATTTTTCAACACTAAAAAAAGCACTGAGCTGGAGATGCAGTCTGTGGAGGAAAGGTGCAGGGTTTGGGTATGAGTGATATGAGAGTGTAGCAACTACCTTCAGGCAGTGCCAAGGGCTCATGCCCCTCTCATCCACCCTATTCAGCAGCAGACCATCAAGATATATTTTGGAATGGGAATATCTTCATGAATTCAAGTTTATCCTTATCCAAAGTAAGTTCTGGGAGCTAGTCTGTCACATCACTCAAGGTGTCAGAAAAGAATTGTTACAGTTGCAAGGAAGGAAAGACTGATGTAGACATGATAGTGTCCATGTGTGGACACTAAATCATTCCTGAACATTGGCATTTCAGTACTATCACAATGGCAGAGGACATGCACGAGCTTCCTTGCTTATAAAAGTAAAACTTTGCTCTGCATCCATATTTATTGGAAAGAAAGATTTGCTATTTGGCCTTCATCAGGATATCTTGGATACATTGTACTTAGATCTCTTAGGGCTGTGTTAGCCCTAGCCATGTGTGGACTGTTTGAGGCCTCAGTCTGCTACCTAGTCAGCAGGGACCTGGTAAAGAATTGACTGGTTTTTCAGATTCCTTAAGTGTTTACATAGATCTCATTAAAGTACTTTAAGACCTACTTGCTTTTACTTTGCTTTATGTACCATTGCTTTACTAATACCTGTCTGTATACTGCCACCTATCACTGTATCATCTAAGTGCTTCTTACATAAAATCAGTAGTAATAGTAAAGCATATAGGGAGTTTCAGCCTTCTTCCATTTTAAGAGCAGGGAAAAAATTGCTAGAATTTTGTTTTGGTTAGTTGATTTACTTAGGTTTATTTATTTCCTGGAACTGTGGTAGAAAGTATTTTTCTAAAGAGGGAGATTTTAAAGCATTTTTTAAAAGGTTCAGATGGTAGATTCACTAAATTGGAATTGGAAGTTTGTTGCATAACTGAATCCTTTTGAGCCAGACCTGCTCTGTTTCCAGATGTTATATGCTTCTATTCTGGGCTATGAGAAGTAGACATACTATTTGTACGTTTTGTTCTCCAGAATTCTCTCACACTTACTATACCATTAACATGCCTCCATGGCGCCCTCTACATGTTACAGGTATCACACAATTACCTAGTTAATTGCACAGTTACCTTCAGACAAGCTACACATGCAAAATCACTATCAAACCATAAAAAAACTCCCAACAAGCTATAAAGGTAGGCCTCTAAAATGTGTACTAACTTTATAGCTGGTTGCGATCAAGCTTTAATTAGCATGTGTAGCAGGGGTGCACCATGCCCAGCTGGGACTGCAAGTCTTGCAGTTGCTGGGGACGTAAGCCTGCTCTGTGGGTCCTGGCAGCACCCCACAGCTGCTGGGACTCAGCATCCCACTGCAGATGCAGGATTGCCACAGCATGCCTCCCAGTGCCTGAACCCAGCTGAGTCTTGGCAGCCACAGGGCGTGGCTGTGATCACCCCACTCTGAGTCATGGGGGTGCATGGCATCAGGCGGCTCCAAGCTATGACAGCTTGCTGCTTGCTGGTGCAGGGGGAGTGCACTGGCATTAAGGCACAATGGGATCTGATTTATGAATAGCACATAAGATTCCATTGGGCCTATATACCTGCACATGTGGAGGAGGTAACACCACCAGGAACCCTGGTATTGTCACTGATGGAGCTGCATTTGTACATTACTGGCACCTTCCCTTAACATAGAATCATGGGTTCCTGAGAGTTCAAATGATATATATTTATATACTTATATATAAACTTATATATAAACTGACACTTTAATTATTTATAGATCATAGATTACCCTGTCTGGAAGAAGATGAATTACATTTATTCATTGATGTAGATTGTATGCATACAGAAGCAATTATGACTCCTATGCCTGAAGGATTATCACAGCAACAGGTATGCGGGTTCAGAAATCTGGACTTGTGTTTGTTTCTTCTCCCCTTCACTTAAGTACTAATAGTATTCAGTTTATTTCTTTTGGATATGGGTTGAAATTTAAGATGAATTAGGATAGATATATATGTATATAACTCCATGGAAATTGAGGAACATGCACAGTTCTACCAGGTCAGTTATTGGCCAGAGATGCAAAAAAAATTCTGTTGTTTAAACGTTCTTTTTCCAAATTAAGAATTGGAGTTACCATATTAACTCACATATAGCACACACAAATATTCCATAAATTAATACCTGGAATAGGGATTCATGGCTTTAAGAAGGAAATGTTAGGGAGTGAAAGCCTCCATCTTGCAGGAGCTAAACTGTCCAGCTTCTCTATGCTGAGTAGGCAGCCAGTGGTGCTTGCCAAGTTAGCTGAGGGACCACCTAGCTCAAGTAATAGGGCTGGGCAATTCAGCTCAGCCAGTAGTGTTAGCTAGGGAGCCTGATCTTGCTGGACCTGAAGTGTTTGGCCCCAGTTCTTGAGGCAGATAAGCACTGCATCCCATAGCAAGGGGGTTAAAAAAGTCACAACAGACTTTTGTTCCCTCCTACTGCAGATGCTTGGTTTTTCCCCCGGAAATAACATACTTACTAATATTTTCAAGGAAATATATTTTTTTCTGTCATTCTGTGTTCCAAAAGCAAGGTCTGCACTTTATTCAGGAGTGTGTGGTATGTGAGAAAATATGGGAAATATTAAAAATTAAAGTTAAATGAAAATGAATAGCTTTGAATGAGATGCACGTGTGTGTCGTAAGAGTAGCGCTGGGGCAAGGGGTGGGGGGAGGAGGGGATTAGAGGTATGCAAAACATTACTGTTGGATGAAGAGATATTACCAGCGCTCCTGTTTCTCCATTTTAAGTTTAGAGTATTGGCTGCACCATTGACATTTCTCCTGTTTTGGAAAAATATAATAACTATGTGCAGCACTGTGGAAGAGAAGATATTGCTATTTCTGGCTGAAATGCTCTGGCTGTTGTGTGCTATGAAAAACAGTTAAACAAAGCCTTGTAAATGAACAGACTAGTTAGAAGTATGCTTTACTATCTATGAAAATACACTCTATGAAATGAATAGTTTTGGAAGCCTCTTTGTTGCAAGAAAATGAGCTACTTTTGGAGGTGCAAAACACTCTTAATTCCTATTGTAGTCCATTCCTGAGTTGGTCAGCACCATGAAAGATTGAACACCCAGCACTTGAAGTTAGAGCTAACTGAAGTCAGGGCTAACTGGAATAACTTGTTCAAAGTTAAGCTTAATTCCTAGGAAGTCAAGAAAGTCACCAGCTGGTGGTCTAAGGCTGTGTTTTCTACTTGTTGACAGAGTGTTTAATATAATAGGGCTCTGTATCTTAATCAGGACCCTTTGACACCAATACACATTATAAATACCTGTCCAATATCATACGGTTTCACTTTAAGAAACCCAGTAGGCCTGCATCATCAACCCAAATTCTTCCTGCTTTATAAAAATGTTTCTGTCTTTTTAGATATCCAAATCCAATGGAATGGTCTTTATTTGTTGTAAATTATAATTGGTGTCTATGTCATATCAAGAGAAAGATATCTGTGTATACTAAAAAGTAGAATTTAAGTTCATTTTGGTGTATTTGGATGTCAGTATTACATGATCTCACCTTTTCAGTGCTTGTACAGAAAGGTTTTTACTCTGTAGAAGAAAAGTGGCAAAGATGATTTCTATATTCACATCTCTGTAAGCTTGGGGTCTGGTTCTAGTCCTGAAAAGAGCCACCAAGTTTATTAGCAGACAGTGCACAACTGCTTGCTGAGACCAACTGGCTGTTGCTGGTTCAAAGTACATAGCCCACACTGAGCTGGCTGAGGAAATTCATGCTCAGTTCGGCTTGATTTGGCAGAGGAAATTTGATGAGTGACCTGAGGAATATAGAAGCAGGCAGGTGAAAGCTGGCAGTTACACACTGCCAGAAGAGATAAGAAACTACCAAGAAACTAATCCTTGTACAGTGGGAGCCCTTTCTCTGGAAAAAGGAGTATTAAAATTTTCTGGGGACCATCTGCTGGTGGATAAATATAAGGGGAAATGTGGCCTCCAATTCAAAGGAAGCCTCCCCCCCCCCACCCCTTGTGACAAGGGAAACAAGGATAATATTAGTGCATTGAGAGTTTTGATTATGTGGATATCAAGAAGAAATTTATATGGTCCAGATGTAAATGGAAGGGTTTCATAACTTAAAAAAGGAATAGTCTGGAATAAAACACTGGAAATGTCATTAGTGAGGGGAAGTAATGCTTGTATCATTCTTTTGCCCATTTTATTCTTTTGCGTAGGTTATTATATTCATTATGTATCAAGCATAAAAATCCATATGCTTGTGATTAACATGCATATTTGTATCATGGCATGTCTTTGTGAATAAAAAATGAAGCAATGTATCTATAGGCTCTTGGTAATATTCTAAGCATGTGCTAGTGATACCATATGCAAGGGGCAAGGATTATTTTGAATTATGTATTTTATTGGACCAACTGTGTGCTTCACAAATTGGCTGGATACTAGTAACCAAGGCCTGAACACCTGTATAGATTTTAGAGCATGCTGTAACCTACCCAATTTCTGAACATCTTCCTACATACTACAGGTAATAGTCACCCTCCTCCCTTTTGATAGGTCTTGATCTCCCAGTAATCAAGTTTCTTTTCTTCTCCTAATTGTCTGTCTGCTACTGCTGGGAATTTCTTCCAATATTTCAGCTCTACCCATGCTGGGTAGAGCTGAATTGTGCTTGCTTCCCTCCTCAGACTCCATGAAGAATGCCTTGCATTGAAAGTTTCTCAAGCTTTATGCCAGCCATTCAGTTAGTCCAATAAAAGATAACACCTCAACAAAATCCTTGCCTCTCATGTAGTTCCTAAACCATCACAACTACAACATCACTCCAATGCTACTGTTATACCACACTTCTCTTTGTGAATATGCAACTGTCTGCCACTAGGTGGCATAATAGATACTGTTTAAAACTCATTCCTGCTTGATTATATCTATTTTATGTACAACATCCTTCTGTGAGTCTGGAAATGCAGGATGATGGAATTACTTAGTTTCAAGTAGTTTTAGTTCAGTAATCACAGTCTTCTGTTACAGTATTTTAAGGGATAAAAGACTTCTCCCATCTTGCTGTTGTAACAAAAATGTTAGTAGAATAGATTTGTGCATTACACAAATAAAGTAGACTTGTGCATAACACAAAGAATGATATGCAAGCAGTATTGTGTCTTTTATTATATGTAATATCATAAGGTAAAAGCTACAAAACATAGAAATTACAATATGCTCTGGAAGAAGGTTAAATGAAAGTAATATCTCATAAAACTCATAATTCCATCAAATTGTACGTGAATAAATAAGATTTTTTTTCTTCTTCTTGTAAACTAATACTTTCAAGATACCTGGAACAGAACATTGACCTATTTCAATACTTTTTCACTGGTAAACTTTTGTAAACATTTTTACTTTCAAGACCCCATCAGGAGCTTTTATTGATTTAAATTAGTCTTAGTATGTTCCTAAAATATTAAAGAGTAAAATATGACACTTGGAGGCTGATGTTGAGAATAGGACACCTAAGCTAAGTACATTGAGTCAAAAATCCCAAGGCTGGATTGATTCAATCTTTGCAGGTTAGTCTGAGCTGTGTAGATTGAACCAATAAACAAATGAACAGGCATTCACTTCTGATTTTGGCAGTGCAGCCACATGCGTACAGTAGCTGAGGCCAGAAGCTGAGGGGTGTTGGAGTATACCTCCTGGCTTGGCTGCAGCAAGCAGCCTTTGGGCCAAGGCTCGCCTCTCCACCCTGTGAGGAGGGGCTTGCAGGGGAAGTGCAAAGCATCATGGGCGTTAACTAGAATCTGGAGGGGATCTGAGACAAAAGTTGAATATACCAATTTAAACTAAATCAGTTCAGTCTGATACTCCATCTGTCCGGGTTTATCTTAAACTGATTTTGGCCATTTTGAAAGTGGTTTATGTATGCTGAACTTCTGTTGCGTTACAGATTTGAACTGGTTTTGGATCATTTATACTGGTTAATGTGTAAATTCTGTTTCTAGCTCTAGGGCACAATCTTATTCTGCCTGTAAGGCACCTAAGGATTTAGGTGCCTAAGTGTGGTCCTGTTTAACCATGCCAGAGTCCCTCATAGTTGTTATCATTAAGATAAAGTTCCAAAAAGCAGTGAACTGTGTCTGTCCACTGTTTTGATTAATTTCTTCAATGACCTGAGAGGCAGAATAGGTTCACACTTACAAACATAATACGTGAAATCGCATCTGACTCCAAATTTCTGTCCGTATATCAAGAAATTAAGGTTTCTGTTCTTGCCTGTGCTTAGAATAGAAGGTTGCCATACATACATTTGAAATAGAACCCAAATATAAACTTATAACATATGACAATCAATAAATAAAAGATCTATTTAATGGTTATATAAGGCACACACTATTAAAAAGTAATTACTTTTAGATTGACAGTACATTTCCTAAATGTATGAAAGGTTATAGAATGTATATCATTATAGTTTCACTCAGGTATTCTTGTTCAAATTTATCTCAATACAGGAGTTATTACCCTAATAACTTTATGGTTAACACTTAATGTGATTCATTCATTGTGTCTAAGAATCTCAACTCTATTTTCCTTGTAAATATAAAGGGAACAAGGACTAACATTTTTATGTAAATTAGGTGATTTGGCTGGGTTAACAGAAAGAAAAGGTATCAAATACCAAATGTCTATAGGATCTCTAGTAGTTATAATAAATCATTAAGTAAGTCTTAGAAATGAGGGAGGTAGTTAGCTACTTAAAGTTTTAGATTTTTTTTTATATCTTTAAATAGGTTGTGAGAAGATACATTTTGGGATCTGTGGTTGACAGTGAGAAGAATTATGTGGATGCTCTCAAAAGAATTCTGGAGGTACCTGAATATCTCTTGGCCTTTTATAGTTTGGAAAGTAATCAAATCTGTTTTAGAAAAAAAAAAATTAGTCATTAACTATATTGCGAGTACCTTGGAGAGGCATCATATCCAGTATGTTTTCTTTTAAGTGTTAGTAGGATTCTAGCTTTTACTACTTATGTTAAATTTATGTGTTTGTATAAATCTGCTTTCACTTTGCAGCAATATGAGAAGCCCCTATCAGAAATGGAACCAAAGTTACTGAGTGAAAGGAAACTCAAAATGGTCTTTTATCGAATCAAAGAAATTCTTCAGTGCCATTCAATGTTTCAGATAGCACTGGCCAGTCGGGTGTCTGACTGGGATTCTGTTGAAATGATTGGAGATGTCTTTGTTGCTTCAGTAAGTAAATCCATGTTAATGGATACATGGGGAGAAAAACTTTAAAAGATTATTTCTCTCTGTCTGTCTCTCCCTCTCTCCCTCTTCCTCACCCTTCCTCTACTTTCCCACCCCTCTTCCAACTAGTTTGGGTGTCTGTTATGGTTTCATGGTTGTCACTGCCATTGGCCATTGTTATAGCCCATGTATCCATTAGGGTAAGTCTGTGAAACAAATGGACCAACAGATTTCTTCCATTTGAAATTCACAATGGTTATGGCTTCCAACTGATGGACTTAACACACTTTAAGAGCCATCTGCATGTTGCATCAGTGGTTTTTCACCCCATTAATAAGGTCTTCATGGGTTAATGATATCAAGCCCTTCCTGTGAGCACTTTGCTTCTTACAAGACCACATCCTTAGGTGACAAAAATCCATATAAGGTGTCTTCAGGTGGATTTTTTTTAACAACTAAGGTTTGTCTTTTTCTCTGTTTCAGTTTTCTAAATCGATGGTGCTAGATGCTTATAGTGAATATGTAAATAATTTCAGTACAGCAGTGGGAATTCTCAAGAAAACATGTGCCACTAAGCCTGCCTTTCTAGATTTTTTAAAGGTCAGTATATTGAAGCTTTAAATTGTGGGTCAGAGGGATTAATAGAGGTTGCCCATGTTGTAAATTAGGGAAAGATTTCTCCAAATGAGACTGCCTGGAATATAATTAATGAAGTTGGCGTTCAGATTTTAGCACAAAAAAAAAACAAACCCCAGATAACATTTTCCAGGGTTGGTACTCCAAATTAAGGAGTCATAACCAGCTTTTTGTTGGTACTCACTGATATTAGGGGGATTTTTGCCTCCATGAGGCCTTCAATATGAGGGCTATAATCTTCAGTTCTGACCAAACAAAATGCGGTTCTTGAGGGTCAGAGCTTTGGGGCTCATGCACAGTTTCAAAACTGAGCACTAGAGCTGGTTAACATTCTTTGCCTTGTTTTGCCTTTGTATTGGTGGCTTCTTCCTTGGTTACGTTTAAATATAAACAGTTCAAAATATTTCAAAATTTTGAAATTTTTAATGCAAAATGGAACCTTTTTCAAAAGGAAGAAATAGCCATGAAATCTCCATTTTTGAGCTATCTGTCATAAGAGCCATATAGAGAATTCTAAGATTTTCCTTCTGAATGTAAAGATAACTGACTAAATAACTCTGTTTTTCTCCTTTCCATTGGTCTCCTTTGTTGTTACTTAAAGACGCTTATGCTTAAGTAGCCTTGAGATTATGACAATGTACCCAGGCTGCTTTTTAAAGTACAGATGCATCGAACATAGATATGTACTACTAGATCATGTGGCAAGACCTAGAACCACCTTAGTAGAAAATAATGAACTAATTACTGATTTACAAGATTAAATTCAAAACCCAGAAAGAAGCCCATGGAACTTTCATGGTTAAAGTTAAGCGCATTCTTAAATTAAAAGTAGAAATATGTTGTATTCCCATTTCAGGTTAATGTGACATTGCTGCCGTTTCATCCTATTTCCCTTGTTGTTTTGGGAGGCACTTTTCAGTTTGTTAATTTGCCATAGTTTTTTCATGGTGAGATTTTTTTTTCCTCATACGGGGCAAACTAATTTTTCTAAATAAAACTGGGTGGTGGTCACTCCGTTCTTGTTATGATGGACATCAGTGATACAGGAAATTCTGGCAAACACTTTAATCTTCCAAAAGGTAATGATAGACCTCCACTAACATGAGGAAATGGTGCAACTTTCTCATTACAGCAATGCCAGGAGTCGAGCCCTGATCGAATCACACTCTATGGGTTAATGATGAAACCCATACAGCGCTTCCCACAATTCATTCTTTTGCTTCAGGTGAGAACAGTTCCTTTTGTATTCTCTGTCAATACTCAAGCTCTGCTGGGATTATGTAGGATCAATGGTGTACTAAAGCAGCACATGAAAGTAGGAGCTATTCTTGACTTTGGGGAGCACATATGAATGCAAAATTTTAAGTATAGTTTCCAAATCCAGATGCAATGTTAACCAAGTAGATATACTGCAGGAAAATTTACTAGTGTGAAGGCCTGGGCAGATGATTCATTTAAACCAGAGCAACTGGCTGTTACATGAAGGAGCAGACAGATAATGTAAATCCATTGTTTATCTATCATTCAACTGTGGGAATTTTGTCCCTTGAAAGAATCAGTACAGGTGTTGTCTGTCCACAGACTACTCTATGCTTAAGGCAAATAAGCTGTCATTAGCTCCCCAGGACCCTGCAGTAATATGCTATATTGACTATGGCTGCTGTTACTCTGCACAGTTAACCTGAGATAACTGCATATCAATTGATCCTGGTCTTGCTATTATTTAAGATGGTGTGCAAAACCAATATAAATTATGCCAATGTAAATATGTTATCTGTAAAGTTTTGGATGCTTTACTTTTGCAGGTCAATAAATAGTTCTTCAAGTATTCTTTATGCACAAAAGCTTTTGTCATGAATTAAAATGCCTATTTGTTGCAGTTCTCATTTTAAAGGCCGCCTATACCACATTCAGATAAAGGAACAGTTGTTCTATGAGGGTTAGAGAGCTTGCGAGTCATCGTGCAGTGAAGCTGCAGGTCTTTCTGTATAGCTCTGAATTATTGTTCTTTTTTCGGTTGTAATTTCTAAGACCCCACCTAAGATCTGGTGCCATTGTTCTAGTTGCTGTTAAAAAGCATTTAGGAAAATATAGTGCCTGTACCCCTCCTTGGAGAATTTGGAATCTAAGAACATAATCCAGATGAGAATTTATGGCTAGCTATATATATGTAGGTAAGTGAGGAAAGATATATAGACAGGTGTCTAATTGGATTTTCCAAATGGCCTAGGCATCGTGAGAGTTAATGTCTGAATACGTTGAAAATATTAATAAGCATGTATAGCTTAACATTTTTAGGCACCGAATACAGACCTGACTTTTCACCACATGCCTAAATGAAACTATTTATCAGCTTACCTTTAAGTGCTTGGCGGGACCTGGGGGTAAAAGAAGAAAAAACAAATGGAGTAAGAAGCAGATTATACCATATAATACTACATGACGGACACAGATCATGTTAGTTCCAGGTTCCTTTTTCCTCTAAAGTTGTAGTGGAGAAGCTAATATCAAATGTACACTGCTCAGACTTGCCATTAGAGGGCTGGTGAGTAGAGGGATGTTTGGCCTGGCTGTCCCTGCTCTAGAGCAGGGAGGAGAGCAGTGTGCCTGGAGGCACAGCAGCATGGCAGGAGGTGGGGTATGGGGGTTTTATGTAAAAGCTAGTTATTTAAAAACCATTTTTGTCTGATTGAAATGAAATAAGAGATAAAAAAAATTAAGGACTCTAAACTCACTTGGTTCAATAAATTATGGGTGGTGGGAGAGGCCCAGGCCCTGTGGGCCCCCCTACTCAGGCCCCCAGAGCAGCCACCCCCTTTGGCTTGAGGCTGGGCAGGCCAGAATAGGCTGCAAGGCGGGGTGGAGAGAAGGCTATCCAACAGGGGGTTGGCATAGGTCTGGTGGTGGGAGGCACTACAAGAAGAGGTCTCAGGAGCCCATCCGCAATTCTCTGGTGCCCCAAGCATCTCATATCTCATAATGCTGGTTGGCTGAATGCCAGCCAGCTATTCCAGCCAGCTACTGAGCTTCCTGCTCTTCTGGGGAAGCTGGAGGCTGCTCCTGCCAGCAAGCATTGGGGTGGGGGGCTGTTGAGAAGGATGGAACTGGGGCTCATGATGCAGAACTTCACACTATTTGCTGGCTGACACCCCCTGCTCACCTCCCCAACACAGGGAATGGGGCTCAAGTTTTGGCCAGGGCCAGTAGCACCTTCTTTCTGGCAATCTTCCCAGCTACTCCTTCAACTTTTAAGGGTCAGTATCTTCTCTTGCAGCAGCTGGGTGGGTGCAGTTTTTCAGAGGAGCAGTTGGGGTGGGGGCATGCAGGGCAGGCTGCCTGG
>NW_017728918.1:37403726-37425021 GCF_001723895.1 Crocodylus porosus
CTCCTTCTGGGGCTCACCTGCTGCTCAACAGTTCAGGAGGGTGAAAAGTTTGTCCTTGGAGCAGGAGAGAGGGAAAGGCTGGGAATGGTGCATCCTGGGATGCTTTGGGATTCCAAATGGGTTGTTTTATGTAAGTGGAATGGTCAGAAATTCACTTAAAACTAGCTAAGTAACGCCAATCAGTGATAATCCTCCGGTGAAGTGACTGAAAGGTACTTAGCACTAGTTAATAAGCCTGAATGTGCAAGCTTTCAAATTTTAAGCACTCTTAAGAGCTAAGTGCAAGGTGCAGTCTCACCGTAAGTGCATCCCTTCAGGTGCTAAGCCTAGTTGTTTACCTATCAGGTAAAATTTTGTCATTCCCACACATTGATGATGCTTCATGCTTACCACTTGGGTTTAGCACCTGCAGTTCTTCCTGTCAAGCAACTGTAATCAGTCGTGTATGGATTGTAACCAGCATCCTTAACCAAAAGGAGGATTTTTTTGCATTAGGAGCAAATATTTATTACAAATGGATTTTAAAACAATAATTCATTCTCACGTCCATCTTATTATCAGTTGATTGCTGGCCAAGCAGGCTAGCCTTCTTCGGATAACCCAGATTTCTCTGTCTTTGTATACATCCTTTACATAGCTCCCTACTTTTGAGAGAGTATTCCTTTTTAAACTATTGTAATTCTTTTGTTTGTGTGGTTTACAGACCATTTCCTGTCCTGGCATTGTCTCTTAATAACTCTTGAGTGATTGCAGCAAATCGACTTTCTTGAATCATTCTGTTTTTTTTTCCAGCTTAGCTTTCTTTCCAGTTACTTATTAAACTGATTCAATATATTCATCTACTGAGCATCTCAATAATGAAGCCAACATTCCACATTTACAGAGCAGCTCCAATTCTGTCACACTAGCTGTTATCAATTTCACATTTTGTTGTAGCTGTCACAGAAGGAAACTAGTTTGAGGATGACACCACATAAAGGGTAGAATAAAAAAAGCAAAGATGGTACTGGGAGAGAATTCACAAGTGGACAGATAGGGCTAGCATTGTTGATGGAGTGGAATAGACAGGGAACAGTGGGGTAAGAAATAATCATACATACATAGAGATGTGTGGAAATCGTGGTCAAAGGAAAATATTCAATCCAAATAGTTCAAATGTACACCTTACATTTGGAAAGAGTTGGAAATTATGGCAGTCTTTAGGAACAGGTACTATTTCTTCCTTTGCAGTGACAGTGCAAAGACTGTCAACATGTTAGTGAGTTTATAATAATGAAAATAAAGATGCACTACTAAATCTTCCATTTTCCTGGCCCTTTTGGAGCCCGGCTGCTGAAAAGTCCTTTAGATCATTCAGTTTGTTCATATAAGTGAAACCAATATAAGTTGTAATATCAAATTCAAGAGGAGAGGTATGGTATTGTATTAAAAAACATTGAAAAAAATAGTATACAATACCAACAGTTACTAAATGTAACACTGTACTGAGTAGAGATGCAGAGCTGTATTAAATAAAGCTTAAAAAGAAAAGTCTATTAATGATAACAGCAGTTACAAGTTAAAAAAAATGTTGCTGTTAAGGCAACTGGTGGTATACTATAAATTGTTTTAGAATTGGCTAAAAATATATATTATATTTGAGACTGTTTTATTACAATTGCATGTATGAAAATATGTTAAAATCATATTAAAAGCGTAAGATAATGAGGTTAGAAGGGACCTAAGGAGGTCATTTAATCCACCCTGCTTTTAAAGGCAGGTTAGTCCATGAATAAACCAACCTAATCACATGTCTGTCTAACTTCTCTTAAAAATATCCAAGTATGTTGTTGGTCTCTTTTTTGCAACAAGAGCAAAATACTGTTGGCCCATATTTAGCCTATGGTCCATTATGACCCTTAGGTATTTTTCTTTAGTACTGCACCCTAGCCAGTAATTCTTTAGTCTGTGTATACAGTAGTTCTGTCCCATGAGCTCAATGGCTCAACAGTTCAGTGGGTAGAAAACTGGCTGCATGGTAGGACCCAAAGAGTTCTCATGAAATGGCTAGTGGTGTTCCTTAGGGGTCTGTGCTTGGACTGGTGCTTTTCAACATCTTTATCAATGATTTGGATGTGGGGGTGAAAAGCTCACTGGCCAAGTTTGCAGAAGACACCGAGTTATAGGGCAGCGTGGCCATGCCAGAAGATAGGTTTGCTGATACAGGCAGACCTGGACAGGCTGGAGAGTTGGGCAGTCCGGAACCAGATGAAGTTCAACACTCAGAAGCGTAATGTGCTCTGTCTAGGGGCAAACAATTCCCAACATACCTACAGGCTTGGTGGCAACAATTTGACTTGTGCAATGACTGAAAGGGACCTAGGGGTAGTGATCAACCATTGCATGAACATAAGCCAGCAGTGTGATGCTGTGGCCAGCACGGCAAACAACACACTGTCATGAACTAACCATCTCATGCAAAACTAAGGAAGTGATACTTCCACTGTACTCTGCAGTGGTGAGACCACAGCTGGAGGTACTACGTCCAGTTCTGGGCGTCACACTTCAACAAGGATGTGAAAAAACTTGAGTGGGTCCAGAGAAGAGATGATCAAGGACTTGCAAGACAAGCCAAATGAGGAGAGGCTGAGGGACTTGGGCCTCTTTAGCCTACAGAAGAGAAGGCTGAGAGGGGACTTGGTAGCGGCATACCGCTTCATCAGGGGAGTACATGAAGAACTTGGTGAACAGTAGATGTCTGGATGAATGATTGTCTGTGTGGGAAGGAGAGGCTGAGAGTGGTGTACATATCCTGATTCTGTGGAACTGCAAATTGCTGGTATTGGCTCCATGGAGCAGACCAATGTTACTTCAGCATGAGTTGCTTAAACTTGGCTGGAGATAATCACCCTCTGAAAAGAGTCAAGAGACATAACTTTGAGACACTCGGTGGGCACTTAGCTAGTCTTTTCCTGCCTTAATATTTTGATTCTCCCATCATAAGAGCATTTCACATGTGGGAAAGATAACACGTAACAATATCATCAGTTTTTCTCTTACTCCTGACATACCTGTAAAATCCCTTTTAATTGCCTTTCATGTCCATTGCCTGTTGCATCTGAAATCATGCCTTAGTCTTCCTGATTTTCTTCCTGTATGCCCATGCATGCAATACTCTTATACTTTTCCCTAATAATATGGTTAGGTTTCTACCATTCATAAGATGTTTCCTGGGGTTCCAATTCATTGAAGAGTTCCGTGCTTATCCAGTCCAGCTTCCTGTTATATTTCCTATTCTTTTTTCATGTCAGGATGATTTTCTCCTGCACTGTAATAAGGCTGTCTTAAAGTAGAGCCAGCTACCCTGGACTCCCCGCCCCAATTTGCCTCTCGGGATCCTGCCTATCAGATCCCTGAGTTTGTTAACGTCTACTTCTTCTGAAATCCGTTTTCTTTATTCTGCTGCTCTCCTTTCTTTTCTTAGGAACTTGAGCTCTGACATTTTATGGTCTCTGTCATCCAAAATACCTTCAACCTACACATTCTCAATCAATTCCTCCCTGTTAGCGAGCAGCAAATCGAGAAAAGCTGAGGAGATGGCCTCCTCACCACCATACCAAAAAGTTATCCCTTACACAACCCAAAAACCTGACGGACTTCCTGTGAACTGCTGCGGTAGCTTCCCAGCAGATGTCGTAGTTATTGGAATGTATGCTGATTTCAAAGTATTTTAATACTGTTTGTGTCTGATATTTTTCTGTATTTTAAAAGCTCTTCCTTATCCACTTCCTACAAATAAGCTGTTCAGTTTCATAGGCCAATTTTTTTTTGAAGAACATTCTGCCAAAATAATGATCCAATTTGCTGAAGATTCTAATGGGTTTGTATTTTGTAAGAAGTCATTAATAGCATTGGTCTTATGCTTAATAGCCATTGTCTTATGCATCTAAGAAATATTGGAATATCTTTACACAAAAGTTTAGAGACATATACATCATCTGTAACCTATGTAAGATATCAAATCTGCACTTTTTTTTTCCCTCTCCCCTCCCCACCAGGATATGTTAAAGAATACTACTAAAGGACATCCTGACAGGCTGCCTCTACAGATGGCTCTTACTGAGCTGGAAACGTTGGCAGAGAAATTAAATGAGAGGAAAAGGGATGCAGATCAGCGCTGTGAAATAAAACAAATAGCAAAAGCCATGAACGAACGCTATCTGAATAAGGTTTGGAAAGAAAATTCAGGAGTTTAATATATTGTTAATTCCCTTTTACTTCCCTCCCCCCAAGCAAAATATGGAATGGCTACACAGAGTAGGGGGCTGCAGCCCTTTCTGTGGTGGTTTGGCTGGTGTGTCTTCTCAGTAGCATAGAAGTAATACTGGCAACAGCATAGGGTCCGATGCAGGGCACCTTTTTGAGAAAGTGGGGTAGAAACAGGCTTTGCCTTTTGTCGCCTTTGGGCTGCCATAAAAAAATTCATGGCAGCAGATAGATATCCATACCTTTTGTTATGCCAGCCACAATGTGGCTGTGAGAAAAGGTAGTAATAAACAGTGCAGCTTTATTGCAGTGGACTTCTATTTGCGTTATGATGGGCGAGAACATCATACTCTCCTGTTACCCTAGGCAGGTGTTCTCTGGGCTTGAGGGTCCCAGTCCTTCATGGTCTGTGAATTCCCTGTGCAGAATTGGGCTCCTCAAGCCTGGCTGTCCCCATGTATAGAGATGCACACCCAATAATCTCTGGGGTGCATCTGTGGAAGCAGGGGAAGTCAGGGTTCCCCACTTCCAGAGACTCTCCTCTGAGATTGCTGGCAGTAGGCCCCTGGGAATGGGGAAAATCAGTCCACTGTAGTACAGTCTCAGGGCTGGGGTTGCCTATTAGCTGTCTACATAGATGCACTTCCAGTAATTTCTAGGGCAATTCTCTGGAAACAGCGAACCTCAACCTTTCCTGCTTCCACATGTGTCCCAGAAATTGGCGGGGTGCGTCTCTGCACGTGGGGAAAGCCAGGCAGGTGCCCCAGGAGCCCAGTCTTGGAGACTGCCAGGTACACGTTTCTGGAAGAGGCAGGGCTGGGCAGGTGTTCTTAGGGGGTCCCAGTGCTGGACGTGAATTCCTGGAGCATGTGGGACTGGGCCTCTCAAGCCTGGAAATTGTCAGTGATGTGCTTTTGTAAACAGGCAACACATCCCCCCTTGTCCCTCTAGATTAACAAGCAAGACCATGGGCACCATGTGTTTTGCCCAATGAAGTGGATCAGCTGCGCCAGAGCATATCCTTGACATACACAGGCAGGGTTGATCCACTTTATTTGGCAACATCTTTTTCTAGCTATGTATCTACTGGCTAAAATTTTGCTACTTCATGAATGGTACCAGCAACTGCACTGGTGTTACATAGGAACACTGGGGAAGAATGCCGTGTCCATAGAAAATCCTTACATAGATCATTCTCACAAGAACAATCTGGTTTGACTTGTTTGTGGTCCAGGATTTGATCCTATATGCAGTGCAATGAACTACTACTTCCCTTTAATGACAAGGTAGTTCCAGTATGCCAACAGATGTATCCAATAACTTTTCTGTATTAAATCTGCCTGTACTACTCAATTTTTTGGGTGGTAAAATAAATATTTTCAAGAGAACTGTGAGAGGGA
The DNA here is from genome assembly GCF_001723895.1 of Crocodylus porosus. Taxonomy (NCBI): domain Eukaryota; kingdom Metazoa; phylum Chordata; order Crocodylia; family Crocodylidae; genus Crocodylus; species Crocodylus porosus. Next base: position 37,409,372 of record NW_017728918.1, read on the forward strand.
CTTAAAAGGAATGGATGCATGAACAACCTTTTTGGCTTTAATCATGAATTCATGTTTGAGCTACCAACTTCATTGTATATAGTTTCATGCCTGTTTTACTGTGCAAATACCTGTGTTCCTTCTAGAAAATGAAGTATGAAATAACCAGAAGGCTATACACATGCACATATACAGATCTATACTCCTACTTCCTAGACTTATTCAAAGGATGAAATACTGAATGATGTCTAAGTAATTTTCTAAAATGAGGTATCAAGTCTTCTCCATCTTCTAGAGCAGGGGTTTTCAACTGAGGGTACAGGTACCCCTGGTGGAAGGCCCCAGGGGGTACATGGCAGTGGGCCAAGAAGACGGTGGCACTTCCAGTTTCGCCAGTGGCACCCCACCCCTCCCTTTGACTGGCTGCACTTGTCAACTGGCCTCTGGGGGACTCTCCACTTCTTGACTGGCCATCGGGGGTACCTTGACCAAAAAAGGTTGAAAACCTCTGTTTTAGAGCATACAACCAAAGCATGAGCATTTCTAGGCATTATGCAGCACTGAAATCTATTTCAGAAAGATGGTGCTGATTAATAAATTATAATTGGAATCATTGTAGGTGCACTTTTTTAAAACTTTTTTATCTGGTTGGTTTAACGTGATCCACTGTACTCGCAACACAGGCAGGACTGCGCCTGTGAGACTGCTTTCAGTTCTGGGGATGCTGGAGGTACAGGGATGATTTAAGACTTTTATCTTTGCCCCCTATGCATTTATACCATAAACTATACTCTGGTTTGTCTAAGTAGCAACATGGTGATTGTCTACAAGTAGCTGAGGGGGTTAAAATAGAAAGAGAAAGATTTTTATGTTTTAGGTACTGGCACCTGTTTGGGTGCTGTGCTATGCCACACCACACCAGTGGGAGCTCTAGGTGCCATCGCATCTCATAATGGCAGTTTCTCATGTACCGTGAGCACTATGGACATACCAAATTTATGGGGGAAGTGGGTGGCACAGCAGCTCCTTTAATCGTGTAGTTCCCCTGCATGCCCCCTGATTGGCAGAGGGGCCCACCACTCTCTCCTGATTGGCAGGGAGGTGAAAACCACGGTTTTAAATATAGCACTGTTCTTGCCTCTGAGCGAGCCAGCAGCAAGTAGCAGGGCCACCAGCGCCAATCAGCAATGGGCAGGGAAGATAGGGAGGTTTGCGGGGAATCCTGAAAGGTTAAAGGAGATGCCGCACAGCCCACTTCCACTGTGAATTTGGTAGGTCCCTAACTATATGTTTTTATCAGTAGTCAGTCAGCTCTGTGGACAAGTGCAGGCAAAGAAGGTGGCCAGTAATCCATACCCTCCTGCCCATACTTGCCTCCTTGGGGAGAGTTGGAACCATGGAGTAATGTGAATGGGCCAGACTAGAAGAGGGGAGAAAGCAGTTGTAGAAATTTATGTTCATACACTCAAGGATTTATAGCAGCATAAAAAGTCCTCAGAGTAGGTGTATGTTTCATCTTAAAGCCCCTTTACATTATCAGAATGTTGTAAAGGGAGTTTAGAGCTTGATCCTCAATGAGACACAAAAGATAGTCAACCCACATCCTTACATTACATTTGAATGTGCTTAACAGTATAGAATGGGGTATCCCATTGTATTTTATTCGTTTTCATACTGGATGATGGATGTTATCTATATTAACTATATTGATGTTTTTTGAACCCTAGTTACTCAGCAGTGGAAACAGATACCTCATACGGACTGATGATATGATAGAAACAGTTTACAATGACAAGGGAGAAATTATCAAAACCAAAGAACGACGACTCTTCATGTTGAATGATGTACTGATGTGTGCAACAGTCAGTGCACGGTAAGGCTCAGTTTACACTCTTGAAAACAATCAATGAGAATTACAGATCGTAGCAAATTGTATGGTCTGCACATACCAGTATTTATTAACTTTTAGGTGATCTTGAATACCGTTTTATTTTTGAAGACTTGGGAATATTTACCTTGTTTTAGGTTATAGGTGAATGTGATGAGCTAAGTGCGAAATCAGTTTTTGTGTGCATATGAACGCACTTTCTCGCATACACACACAGCTAAAATTGACACAATCTGTGGGGGGAAAATCAAATCTGGGGTGAAAACATGGCATTGCAGTTGGTATCAGTGCTCCCATTGACTTCAGTGTGGAGAGAATTCACCCTTCAAACCTAAAGGGATTAAGACTCATGTTCTTAGAGAAAAACATCTTTGCATGTTTTCTTCTACTGTTGTTAGCTATTATTAGTATCAGCCTATCACTTTCCTGTGTGCTGGGTGTTCACACATTTTAGTATCTTGGTTGTACTGTAAATATTTTTTTTCTTGTGTTTGTAAATGCTAAGAGAGAATATGTGGGCCGTTAACCCTTTTTCTAATAGCAGCTTCCCTAAGGTTTAATGTGAGAACAGTTGGTGTATACAGTATGTTACTGAAGTGTGACTATATTAGATAATTCATTACCTATTAGACAATGTTGCAAGTGCTAAGTCTCGATTTGTATCTGTAAGTGAATCCCCATTCCTGTTTAGGAAGATCACAAGCTGGTTTCCTATTAACTAGGAAATGTTATTATTTTTCTTCCCCTTTTATTCAGTCCTTTGGTCACACCTGGATATTTTTTGTGATTCATTGCAGGATTACTTTTTTTTGCTTATATTATTCTGTTCCATGACATCATGGCCTGGATTCTTTGTAACTGTTACTAATGTGGCAAAATGTGGCTTGTTTTTCTTTCACATGTGAAAGGACCCTCACTGAGTTTCAAGTTCCTGAATAAGGCATCTGATACAATTGTCAAACAGTGTTCCTCTTCCTGTGGGCTTCCCCAGCCTAGTTGGGGATGGTAATTTTGATGCATGCATGTGATAGGGATTTGTTAAAACACAAAACCTCATTTCATGAAAACTTGGTTATTTTTTCTCTAGCAGTTGGGATTAGGGCTTGTCTTTTCAACCCACACCTTTTCCATAATAATGTGTTTAGAAAAGCTTTATTCACTTCAGTGAAAGGGCTGCCCACCTCCTACTGCTGTGCATTGTAGGACGTAGACATAGAAACAATTTATGCTGGATAAAAGGGATGGGGCTTTACTGAACATCAGCTGTTCCATGGTAACCGCCTTTGTGAATGCTCTTACCTTGCAGTAAGGGTAGCTGAACTACAGTAATTTAGTTCTCAGTGCTTTGCTAGGCTAAGTTACTGTGGGTCAGTTTCCATTCACTAGAGGGTAAGAGTGTGTACATGGACAGTTATTGCAGAGCAGATGACATGTAGTAAAGCATCACTCACTTTTGCCCTGCAGTAAATGTTATTGTACATCTGGGTCATGCATCCAGATCTGTAGTTGCAGGGTGTCCAGAACTAGGGTTTTTCATAGATTTTTCAACAAGTTTTAAGTCCACATAAGAACATTATTTTGATCTGTTCTGCATCTAGCCCAGAAGGTTTGGCTGAGAGAGCACATATTTTAGGATATTTTTATTTATTTTTGTATCACTGCCAGTGGTATAAATCAGTTATGCTGCTTGTACATGGACTTCTTTCTACTCATGATAATTGTTAAACTGGTAGTTGCTTGGATGTGTCTGAACTCTCTCATGCTCTTATTATTAATTACTTTTAACGTCCATACTTCAGGTAATCTTTGCTTCAGATAAACATTTTCTTTTAGAGTCTCTTTTGTCCTGTATACGATGGGTCTGATCAAGTAAATACAAAGAAATAGACAAAACAAAGCAAAATGGGTATTAACCTATTTCCTTCCAAAGGGAGCTTCATAGTTTCATAGTTGGTAGGGTCAGAAGGGACCCGAGCAGATCATCAAGTCCGACCCCCTGCCATGGGCAGGAAAGAGTACTGGGGTCAAACAACCCCAGCAAGGTGTCTATCTAGCCTCCTTTTGAGCAAGCACTACTTCCCCTGAAAGTTGGTGCCAGCTCCTGGCCACCCTGACTGTGAAGCTTCCTCGGCATACTATTTCCTCACAAATCCTGATGGAGATGTACATTTCCTACAGAAAGCAAATTACTTTTTGATTGCTTTGAGCTACCTATCCAGACTGGGTGAAAAAAAGCAGTAAGCTGTTGCTTGGGGAAGCAGGAAAATGAGGAATTTCAGACTGTTGCCCTCTTTCCTTTGGGGAACTGGGCAGGGAATGGGGGAACATGTTGCCTTTCATAGAATCGTAAAGAAGAGCTAGAAGAGACCTCAAAAGGTCATTTAGTTCAACTCCCTGCCTGAGGCAAGATCATCCCTATCTAAACTGTCCTATACAGCTTCATCATCAAAGCTGTTAGCAAAACTAAACGGTGAACCCAAATATATCACCCTAACTTGCCACAGGTAAAACAGAGGGACCACAGCAGCCAATGCCCTGCTGTGCAAAGGTGGTTGATATATGCTCAGGAGATCCCAGGAAGAAGGCTTCAGCCCCCTTCTACAGGGGTAAGCAGAAGCCCCTAGAATATGTACCAATCTGACCATGTGGTAAAATTCCTTCCAGTGCCCAAATATGGTGATTGGTCTAACTCTGAGCAGAGGGGTAAGACCCCCTAGCCAGGAACCTCTGGGTTTAAGTCCCAGCAGAAGCATTGGCATGCCCCCATCAAAATACCCAGCATTGCCTGCAGCCAACAGCCAGTTCCTCTAAGGAAGGAAAAAAACTTGATACATATAGCAGGGAGAGAGGAGGATTCCCTCTCAACCCCATGCAGCAACCAGCAGAGCCCAGAATCATGGGAACAGGTGTGGGCAAAATATGGCCCACAGGCTGGATCCGGCCCACCAAGCGCCTTCATCTAACCCAACAAATTACAGATGCCTGCAAATGGACTTCCTTAGAATGTATGCCAGTAGCTTACTGGGTTTAGAGTGGAAAACAACTGGCCTGTATTTCCCTGGATCTTCCATTTTGCCTTTTTTAAAGATGTACACTGCATTGGCCCTTTTCCTCTGGTACCTCGCTTGTCTCCCATGACTTCATGAATATCCTTGTTAAAGGCTCCAAGATCTCCTCTGCTATTTCCTTCAGTACCCTTGGATGAAATTCATCTGGGTACTCCAAGATAACGAAGATGGAATCATGAACTCACCCTTAACATTGGACAGCAGGGTGTAACAGGGAGCCTCCAGGTCTTCTTTCTTTAAAAGGGGAAAACAGTAGTAAACAGTGCTCAGGCAGCCAAAAAGGTTTAACGGCAAAGGAATAGGCAGCCAGAGGCTAGAAGCTGAGTGCCTATTGCTGTGCTAGTTGCACAGCAATAGTATGATAGGACAGAGCCACTGCTATACGAGCCAGGATAGCAACAAGAAGCTGCCCATTAGAAGGGGAGAGAAGCAGCTCTGCCAGGGCTAGCAAGCCACTTGCAGGGAATGGGCAGGGCTTGAGCAAAATGTAGGCCAGGACTGGAGCCAGAGCAGTCAGTCTGGCTCCAGAAGCTGCAGAGGGAAGAGCTATTCAGGGAGAGGGCTGCAGCTGCAACACTCAGTGAGGTCTTGGTACAAATGGGAATTGGACAGTAATAAACTGAGACCTTGCAGGGAGTGATGATGCAGGATGAAGGTGGTTTTTGGATGCAGCTAATGAGCTAAGGATTTTATATTGCAGCTTGGGTGCTTATGTTTGGTTTTGTGGATGAAACTGGTGGACCAGGCTTGGTCTATGAGAAGTCAGGAGGTCCCAGAAGTGCCAGAGAGAGAGAGAGGTCAGAGTGAGGGAGGCTGAAAGGGAGAGAGAGAAAGGTAGAGGCAGGGTCAGGTACTCAGAGCCTGAGGAAAGGCAGAGATAGGGTTAAGGGCCCAATGCTGAGAGAGGTGGAACCAGGGCCAGGGGTCCTCAGCCGGAGAGGGGTAGAGATTAGAGCCAGGGGCCTAGTAGCTCATTGCTACAGGGGGGCAATGACTGACAAGGGCATAGAGACTCAGTGCAAAATGGAATGAGACTGGGGGCTGAGGGTCTGAATTGATTAACTGCTAACACCTGTGAGCCTTAGGCACGGCTATAAGAGGTGGTCAGAGGCTGTGAACAGTTGTCCTGGGGCGCGCACATGTCTGGAGGACCAACTAAGTGCAAGGGTTGGAATGAGTCCAGCAGGGTTTATGGGGATCTGCTGGCAGGAAGGCAGGATGGAGCTGCTCTAGGGCCCTGAGGAAGCCTCTCTTTCCAAGCTTTGCTAAGAACATCAAGGCATAGCAGGTGGTATTGAAAGGAGGGTACCTAGAGCCAGAGCAGGAAATGAGCTAAGTGACCACCAGAGGGTATCGTGGTTTCCCCTGGAATGCCAGTCATATTAATAGGGGCCCATAGGAAGAAGAATAAAATGCATCTTGCACCTTATCTGTTTCATCTAAGGAACTTTAGGATTTATGACTCTCTGAGAACCCTTGTAAAAATAGATTAGTATTATCAGCATATGCTTGTATTCTGAAGATTCAGAAGTGGTCATAGATTCACAGATGTTAGGGTCAGAAGGGACCTTAGTAGGTCATCGTGTCCGACCCCCTGCATAGGCATTTCTCTACTAAATCTTCCCTTTCTGAATTATCTTCCCTTTATATTTGTCATTTATTTTCTGAAATTTCCTTCTAATATGATGCATATTCACCTGATAAAATAAGGAGTAATGTCTAGCCTTAATGTCCTTTTACAACTTTTCTTTTGTTACTGGTATAGGAAAGCTGTTTATGGGGGAAGCAAAAAGGATGTTCTTTACCAGTGGTTCCCAACCTTTTTTTTCCATGACCCACTGCTGGGAGTGGAGTGCGATGATGAGGGAGCTCCTGGCACATGCTGTGGCTCATCTTTTGTGTGTGGCACTGCTGGAATTACCCCTGTGTTATGAATTAGCTCTTAAAGCCACGTGCAGTTCGCTCTAGGCTGGGGCAATGATCACGCAGAGCAAGTATCCAAAGTCAAATACAGAATCTTTATTCGCTCGAGCGAGGTGCCCCTACAGAGAGGGACCCTGCCTACTAGTTATTATACTTTTTTTATACTCTCTAAAAGCAAAAGCGTTAGTTCGTGATTAGCTCGTGCTTGTAAAAATACCCAATCATCTATTAACTAAATCACTATTCTATCCAATCAAGCAGCACTGTGGGCGTGAACACCGAAGTCTAACTCTCGTGAATTACATGCCCCCTATATTTTGTCTCAAGATGTTTCTTTATCTAACAAAAACAAATCATGCCCAACATTCAAGGTTTTCCTGTTGACGAGACTCCCCTGGATTCAGCTAGTTCCGTATCTTATCAATAACCCTCACACAGTACCACTTTTCCCTCCCTGCAGTCTTGTAAGTGCTGTGTCCGCTTTTATGAAATGGAGGCGAAAGGAGAAAGAAATGGCCTCACTTTTAACATTACAAAGCCTTGCTTTAACCCTACAAGATTCATATACAACAGTCCCCCCTTTTCTTTGGCTCGTCAGAGAGTTATACGGGAACAGAGGAATAACTATAGCCGCAGACTACGTTCATAATAGTCTTACAACACCTGCGACCCTCATTTGGGTCATGACCTGGGGTTGGGAACTGAGTCTCATTCTGCCTGGCCCAGTGACCTGCCCATTTGATTTGGTGTTGCTTTCTATCCATGTTACCAGTGTACCAGATGATACAGAATCTGACTTATTGAGAACTGTCACTCATCTCATTCTTCTAGGCTAGGGCATGAGAAACAGAATAAAACTTCTTGAACACACCCTAACCTTTATTTGCTGGATTTTCCATTTGTAGAGACAGAAGAGACAGTCTGGTCTTTGATCTGGAAAATCCTATAGCCACCGTCACCCATGATTGCAAGGGGAACCCATCTAGAGTGGAAGCTTTTATTTTATTCTAGACTGCATTATCTCATACCAAATAATACCTTCATGCTAAACAGAAATTCACTGTCCATGACCAAGAATGCAATTGGCAAACTGCAATACATTAATATTTTTCACTATGAAACGGTTTCACTGTATACAGTTTTCTCTCTATATAAATTAAACTAAAAGTACTGTGTTAAAGATGCATTAAGACAGCACTGGTCACTTAAAACTATTAAGAAAGGAAAAAGACATTGATTTGGTATTTGAAATGCAGTAGATTTGAAAAATGATGGTTAGTCTATGAAAACCTAATAGAAGATAATGGAATATATAAATTTTCATTCTTTGGGAAATAAATACTTAGTAAAATAAAATTTAGCCTCAGACCTGTGAGAACAGGTAGAACATTGCTAATATGAATAAAAACTTGTGCTGTAATTGTGCAGATTTTAAGACATTCCCAGAATGTCATCAGTTTCAGACTATGAAAGACTTCCTAAAATAAGCAGCAAATAGGAACATTTTGGAGAGCATATACCTTTCTTTTTAAGTGTTCAGCCGTTGGTTGGTTTGTTCTTGGTGCATGCATTGTATTCATGTCAGTAAAGGTCATGTGGCTAAAGCCCTTTGGCCTTTAGTTAGCCTCACTGGTATGTTTGAGTAATTCCTCCAGTTTAGTGAGGAGGTGGAATTGGCCATTGAAGCTGAAGTTAGTTGTTTAGCTAACTTTTGAACAATGAACAGGTAAAGTAAGCAGAAGAGTTTTGGAAGCAGTTTTGAGAGATTCACATTCTAGATGCAGTCCTTTTCTGGATCTTGTGATTGCCTCTAATGGATCAGTAATTGTGATCTGCAGTGGATATGCAGAGAGCCAAAAGGGTCTTCCTGTATATGATGATCAAGTCAGTAAGCTCACAGATAAAAATATAGTATATAATAAACTTAGACTTCTTTAAAGCAGAGCTGTTAAACTTGGTCCCTGCCCTGTATTGGATCTGGACTGTAGGGTTCCTTGCAGGCCAGATCCAGACCCAGCAGTGGTGGGTTCAAGAAGCTCTGGTGGTGGCAGGACCAACAGCAAGCCAAGCAGTGGTGAGGCTAAGGCAGGGGTGGGAAAAATATGGCCTGTGGGCCCACCGACTGACTGTATCTGGTACACTGGTGGGCAGCTACCAACTCATGGGATCCAGCCTGCTGGTGGCCAGTGGCTCTGGCCCCAGCCACCACATAGTCCTGGACAGTGGGCAGGACGGCCTTTGTCTCACAGGGTGGGTGGGTGGGACTGCTGCTGCCCAGAGCTGATTCAGCGATGTTATATGTGGACCCATGCAGATGCCCCAGTTCCCACCCAGAATCTGTTAGGTGCATCCATAGCTGATGCTGGCAGCTGCCCAGGGCTGTTTTTGCTGCACTGGATGGATCATAGCATAAGCTGCAGATGGAGCTGGCAGGTTCTGGATGTAGATTAGGACTGGGGTGTGCTACAGCTCCAGGCAGGGAGGGACAGGGTTGTAGGGAGGAAGGGGAGAGAGAGAGAGAAAGAAAGGATCAGGGCATGCTACAGCTCTGGGGAGGGAAGAAGTGGGAGAGAGAAAGAGAGAAGGGGTGAGGATGGGGTTGGGGCATGCTACAGGTCTGGACAGGGGGAGAGAGGGGAAGGATTGGGGCATGCTGCAGCTCTGGGGAGGAAGGGAAGGACTGAGGCAGGGAGAGAGGGGGTGGAGGTTGGGGGATCAGGGCATGCTACAGCTCCAGGGAGGGGGGAGAGAGAGAGATGTGGCCACACCTGGGCCAAGAGCCCTAGGACAAATGGAGCTGTGTCCTTGCTTGCCTGTCCCTTCCCACCATTGACAGGCATGTCTATTGGGGTCTCATAGTCCCAGGTTCTGTGGCAGGCACACTCCTAACCTGGCTGGCCAGGAGCCCTACAGGCTTGAAACTTGGTTCTGCAAGGCATTTGTTTGATGCCTCAGCTTTAGGGATTTTGACTTTTATATACATGGTATCTTGATTAATAAATGAGAGCAATCCAGAATCAGCATAGCACACATTAAATAATTTGCTGACTACTAGTTTTTAATGTGTAATTGTACTTTGAGAATTATAACTAAATATGTATGTTTCCTGTGGGGTCCTGCAGGAATCTGGTTTTAGCTTATTCTGCTTAACTTTTTTTATCAGTGACCTCTAAGAAAGCATACATCTCTTATTGATAAAGCTTGCTGATGTGACACTGTAGCCAAAAGAACTAAGGCAGCATTGAAGGTATAATCAAGGAAAGTTTGAATAGGAGTAAGGTACCCATACTACCTTTCATGGGTGTGTTTAGGGGATGCACATGCAAAAGGGGGATGCACATGGTGAGGTGCATCAGCACATATCAAACAACATATCTTATTCCAGTTAAAAATAAACTAGAAGCTTTACCAATATGCTAATAATTAGGCAGTTTAAGACTGAAGAAAAAATCAAATAACTTCATTGCAGTGAGTAAAAACAATTTAAAGAGACATGAAATAGGAGCTTCGTTACCAGTAACAGCTATCAGCCAGCAGAATTGCAGAACAAAGGATAGCTTTACTGGTGGAACATCAAGACCATTAAAAAGAAGAGGGTGTTATTAACACCTGTGGAATAAAGAGTTTAGAAGGGATCAGGTAAATTATAATAAACCACAAAGTAAATTGACTCCCTCATCAACACTGCCTGACTAGAAACTCTGCTGCCATGCCAAGTAGTTGGTTTTAAATTTTGGATGGGCCAAGAATCAAAGTGGGCTACCAGTACAGTCCCTCCCCCCTAGATTCACCTCTGCTTCCTTGCTTTTTGTATAGGTATGGTTGCTGCTTGAATACTGTGTCCAGTTCTGGTGGTGCTAGGTCATGAAGAATGCTGATCAAGTGGGTTCAGAGAAGAGCTACAGAAATGATTAAATGACTGGAAAACTTGCCTTATAAAGAAAGACACCAAGAGCTCCACATATCAAAGAAAATATGAAAGCACAGTACATCAGACCTATGTGATAATGGACTCCTTGCTTTAGGAGGCAGGGGCATAGCAGTGTCTTAAAGTTTAAAGCCATAACAAATTTGGACTAGAATTGAAGTCCTGTTTAAGAGTTTTTATTAACCATTGGAACAATTTACCAAAGTTTTCAATGGTTCTTGATTTGCTCACACATTTTATCAAGGTTAGATGTATGCTCTGGCTCCCACAAAAAATATTAAGTTCTTTGTCTTGTGGCAAGTACCATAGCTCAGAGTGGCTGATTGTAGTGGTTCTTTCTGGCCTGTAATGCATGAATCATTATTTCAGTTTTGTCTGGGAGCTGACTCATTTACCATCAGAGATGATTTACCTAATTAGCAGTTCTCTATTAGTAGAGAATGTTTTCTGAAATGTTTGAGCACTTCAGAAATTGTTTGTCATTATGGACTTTTCTTTGCCTGACACTTACACCTATAACATTTGTGTGTGTGTATATTTCTTAAATATTATGCACAAGATACAGACTTCTATGTAGGTAGATTTTGTAAGTTAAAATAAAAATTGAAATGATTGATAACATGAGCAATTTTTATAATAGCTCATAAAATCATTAATTTATTTGTCTTCCAGGTCTTCCTATGAAAGTAGTGGCATTGTGGCAACTGGCCAAAGGTATTTATTAAAATGGAGTGTGCCTCTTGGACAAGTAGAAGTCATTGAATATGGCAGCAGTGAAGGACAAGGAGAGAATTGCAGGTTCCCACCTCAGCATTCTGCAGAGAATGTAGTTGTCAGTATTAAGCCAAGTAAGCAAAAATCCTAATATCTGATGGCTTTTATATTCTTTATTCCTTCTGTGGGGAGGGTGAGGAAGAAGCATAACATACTGGCTGCTTATGTAGAAGTACTGTCTATCCACAGCGGCCACTTTTTTTACTCTGGGAGAAAAATTATGAACTTTGTGTACCCGTGGTTTCTTCAGAAAGAGCAGGGACTCTCCCTGAAGAAACTGAATGCATGTCCAAGCCCAAAGTGTGAACTTTTCTTCTTTATTATGGAAAAGGGTGGGACACTCATTAGCATTCCTGCTCTCTCTACTGTTGGAGCAAAGTAGGCATTACTGGATGCATTTACGTGCGTAATTAATGCACACAAATAAACTTTGGAGCTTATTGCTCCAGTATTGTTCCCAGGAGCACCATTTGAATGTGCACCCACCTGGGAGCAATAAACTACAGAGCAGTAAGCCCCAAAGTTTATTCAAGTGCAGTATGTTGAACTGGGTTGGAACAGCCCCAGCTGGCAGGGGATCCAGGAGATACGTCCACTGCATACTTACACATTATTGCAGCATCTGTAACAACAGCAAGGCCACAAGAGAGGCCTGGGGATACACAGTGGCCTGTTTTGAGCAGCTCGTTTTTACGAGTGGTCTGTCACTTACCCACTTGGCCAGTTCCCAAATGTTTCTGTATTGAGCCGGAACAGAGCAACTGCCACATAAAGTCAAGCCAGCCCTATATTCTCCCCATCTCAGTTGCCAGTGCCATCCTTTAGGGAAAGCTGTACTTTCATTAATTTTTTCGTAGTGGACATATATGGAATAATCCACTTACAGGCAAAGTCCATTTGTTTCTCCTTCTTAAGTGACTAGATACATTTTTCAGAGGTGCTTAAGTCCCATTTTCAAAAATGACTTAAGCACTAAGAGATTTCTATTGGAAGGCAATAGGAGGCTAAGTCTTCTAGTTATGTCTGTCCCTCTTGAAAATGGGACTCTGACTGCTACATCACCTGGATATCTTTTGAAAGTGTTACTCTCAGTAGTCCACATTAAAACCAGTCCAGTATGTTGTTCTCCTTAGCTGATTTCAAGCAGCGAACCTTAAAGTAGCCAGCACTGATTAGGAATGTGCCTATTTTTTGGGAAAGCTCTGCTCATTTCCTATTGCATTCTCCTACCAACCATTCAAGGCAGGATAAAGTCAAAATAAAACAAGCAGATAATGCTAATAAGAGGAGATAAAAGAAAGTAATAGGTTTAGAGTATGTCTACACCAAGTGTTGCTGTACAGTGTGGTGATACTTAACACTCACTCTAAATGAGCTAACCCAGGCAACAGAAACAGTTGAGCTCAGTAGCAAGAGTTCAGTAGCACAGAGCTCTCTCCAGTGTATTACCTTGCGGTGTTCAGGATAGACACAGCACTTTAACATAGTGTTGTGTATATGCAAGTAAGCAAATACTTTTCAACAGTAATCAGACACTTGTTCCCTGCCAAATAAAACATGATTAGCGAACGTTCTCCCCCTGCTCATCTTTGTATACCCTACCCATCACTCTGCATCTTGGCTTATTATTGGACATATATGAATTCTGTTTACATTTCCTCTGTAATTCTTAGAGCTCAGCTACTAAAAATTAAAGGAGCATGTGAACTTGCAATGTAAAAGTAAAACTACCAAATCTGTGAACATTTATAGGAGCATCATTGTATGTGAATAGGACAATGTTTTTGGTATCAAATGATTTTGACTAAATTAGAGAGAGAGAGTCATGAGTCCAAGCTCACTTAATCACGTGTTGTGTAAGGACATGCACCTGATGAAGTGAGCTTGGGTTCACAAAAGCTTACGCTGTATCTCATATTTAGTCTGTGAGGTGCAAATCTACCTTGCCTTCTCCCTCACTTTAGATTAATGTGGCTAATTACCTCTTCCAATTTTGTAGTGTTATAATCAGGTATCCTGGTTTTCTCTGTTTAAAAGTCCTGTGTGGGTTCCAGGCTGCTGGCAGGGAGTGAGCTGTGGGTAGACATGAGCCACTAAGTGCTGCCCACCAGTGGAGCTGTAGCTTCCCCTCCCCTCCAGGGGCTGGGTCTACAGGCCTCTCCTGTGCCGGGATCCTGATCCTGCCACAGCACCAAGACTCCCAGCCATGCAGTGGGTCTGTGTCCCATCGCCCCCTCCCCCTCCCCCCCAGCTGTTGGGCCCAGGCAGGGCAATGGGCTCCCTATGCCTCCATCATGCCTGTGTTGCTGCAGCCCACACCTGGCAATTGCCAGGGCCTCTTCAGCTCACCCTAGGGAAAAGGGGAATTTGATTCCAGCAGAGTGGCCTCCGCCAGACACACTGCGTCCTTCCCCTCCTGCCTGTGGTGCTGGGACCATGCACAGCCTGGTCCTGCCCTGAGGCAGGGCTGAGCGCATGGCTGGCTCAGCCTAAGGAGATGCTACAGCAGCTAGAGCAGGCAATGCTGGGTCTGAGGGGTCACTGCCAGCCCCTTGTGCAGTGAGCATGGGCCTTAGAAGTTTGCTTCTGCTGATGGGGTTAATGAGGTTTGGTGCTTGTTTGAAGTCTGGGATTGCTTTATGACTAGGCTTGTAAAGGCTAGGGTCTCTTTCTAGTATGGGTTGCAATTGTGTGAGTATTTTCTGTGTGGGTTTGAGGGAGAGGTGATTATGTCATAACCAGCAGTGTGCGATTAGTGGGGGTTTTCCTTCTGTACTGTAGGAATTCCTTACGTGGTGTTTGGGTGGCTCTTTCAGATGTGTGATCACCCACTTTCAGTTCATGTAGTCCATAGGCCTATTATACTCATTTTCACAGTCATCTGTTTCTAAGAATCAGGCCTTATAAACTATTTACAACTCTAAAGAAGCATTCAGACAGGAAAGTAGGACTAATTTTAAAGTAATCCTTCTTTTGTTAGTGTGAAAGTAATTTATATCTTTTTCCTGTTCCTGATATATGTGTGCCAGAAACGTTGTGGTGATGTTTAAATAAAAGCCTAAGCTGAAAAATAAATGGGTCAGAGAAGACTTTGTTGTGATATGCCTACATTGAGTTCCCACAAGGTGTTGGAGTTTATTAGTGTTAAACTGGGTCATCAAATGTAAGAAAGAACCACAACTCAAGACCAGAGAGAACTTGGCCAGGTCAATAAATATTACTCAGAGATTCCTTCTTACTCAGTGGCCAAAAATCTTTCTAAGCCAGACACTCTTGTTAACTATTGTTCTTCTTCAGCGTGTGTCAAATTTGTGATCCACTGTTTTGTGCCACTGCTGAACACTTAGTCACCTGATTACGCATACCAGCTTCAGTGGAATTATCTTGTGTGCATCTGTTCACTAGTAAAAAAAAAACATTCTTGTTTTCAGTGAGGTTGACTTGGAGGGAGATCACTTCCCATTTCTATATCACTTTCCCCATCTGTAAGAAAGGGGATCATAATCCCAGCCTGTTTACCCTACAGGGGCCTTGTGCAGTTTAATTGCTTTCATATTTTAAGGTCTGCGTGAGTATTCAGTAATGTTAATCACTAGTGACTTATTGTTTGTTGTTTGATTACATGTCAAATAACTGACATGGGTGTTCTTCTAGGGTTCCTTTTAATATATTCCTCTTAACCTTGAACTCTTTTTGTAATTTATGGCATTAGTTTGGGGATTATTTTCTGCTTTGTTGCCTTTTTTTACTTTTTGATCAATTTTTTTAAGAGGCTGATTGCACATTTAGGACCTGTTAGAATCTTATTTTTTCATAGATTTCATAGATATTAGGGCTGGAAGGGACCTTGGAAGATAATCAAGTTCAGCCCCCTGCCTGAAGGGCAGGAAGTCAGCTGGGGTCAGAGGATTCCAGCAAGATAAGCATCCAATTTGCTCTTGAAGGTGTTCAGTGTAGGTGCTTGAACAACCTCTGATGGCAGGCTGTTCCAGGCCTTGGGGGCTTGGACAGTAAAGAAGTTCTTCCTTATGTCCAGCCTGAAACGTTCTTGTAGTAGTTTATGACCGTTCGACCTCATCATCCCTTGGGG
>NW_017728918.1:37425121-37445714 GCF_001723895.1 Crocodylus porosus
CGCAGCAAGGAGCAGGCCCTGGAGCTGGCGGTGCAGGAGCCATTCCTGGCCATCCTGTCCCGGGCATGCAAAGCTGGGTGTGGGGGTGAGTGCACAAACCTGGACCGAGGCTGTGGCCAAGGGGTTTCAGCTGGGGCAGAAGCAGGATGAGAAGCTCCAACTGAGAAGTGTCACTCTGATTGTGAATGCTGCTGTCCCTGTCACCTTGTGCTTGGGGGAAGTTCCCTCCCAGCCCTGTGTCTCCCACATCCCAGCTCCCCAGTGAAACATTGATCTCATCCCCAGGTCACAGTGAGTGTGCAGGTCGAGGAGGTGTCATAGATTTCATAGACATCAGGGCTGGAAGGGACCTTGGAAGATAATCAAGTCCAGCCCCCTGCCCAAAGGGCAGGAAGTCAGCTGGGGTCATAAGATCCAAGCAAAATAAGCATCCAGTTTACTCTTGAAGGTGTTCAATGTAGGTGCTTGAACCACCTCCGATGGCAGGCTGTTCCAGACCTTGGGGGCTCTCTGGTGAACAGACGTTCCCCCAGATCCTGGTGGTCACCCCTGATAAACTTATAGGTGGCCATCAGATCACCCCTGAGCCTGTCATTGTAAGGTCTGTTTTCCTGACCTCCGATCATGTGCATGGCTTTTCTGTGCACTCTCTCAAGCTTTTCCACATCCTTTTTGAATTGTGGAGCCCAAAACTGGATGCAGTACTTCAGCTGTGGCCTCACCAAGGCCAAGTACAGAGGGAGGACATCCTGGGATTTGCCAGAGAAGCATCTATAGATGCAAGCCAGCGTTTTGGTTGCTTTACTAGCTGCAGCATCACATTGCAGGCTCATGTGCATCTTGTGGTCAATGATGACCCCCAAGTCTCTTTCTTCCATAGGGTCATAATATAATTGGTTTAACTTACTCATTTTTGGTTTACTTAAGAAAAATAGTTGTCTTTCCAAAACAAATAGATGAACAAAAGTAAATCACCTTATAGAGTTGAAGTCCAGTTACAGTAACACCTTATAACAGTAACAGTAGCAACCAGTTATCAATGTTTCCCCCAGGAACATTTTCCTGAACATGGATTCAGATGAACCTCCTTACAATAGCAACAGCCACTGGGAAATAACATGGTCCCAGGGCCCTGATTTCATCTATATTCATCAAACACAGTATTCCACCCCCTAAGGCAGCAAGTTAAAATCAGTTTTATCATGCATATTTGCCTCCGCTGTACATAGGAGTGCAGTAAATATCAGTGTCCGTGTGGAGCTCTGTTTTTTAAGGAGACCTTTAGGGAAACTGAGTAAAAATCAAATTTATGTTGTTCCAGTTACCCTGACCTAAGTGGTTCCCACCTTGTTCTGACAGATGACTTGATTTTTGTGGTGGTGGATAGCACTTAAGGCTCAGATTTCCTGCAGTCTTGAATTTCTACTTGGTGATACAGAAAGGGGGGACATCTGGGAACTTGTCACAAGTAGCTGATTTCTTTGCGGGGTGGGAGGGGGCCTATACAGGTACTCCTCTAGGCTAGAGCAGCCTGAGAGCTGTAATGGTTGCTTTGCCCAAACATATCTATCTAGGGTTACCTTAAAACAAGACAGATCAGTTTTTCAGTCATGTTTAGGTGGAAAGTACATGTCTGCTTGCAGTGTCCTACTCACTGCTGTTGTCATTGTTGATCATTAGTTACCCAGGCAACAACACAACTTATTTTTATCCAAGTGTGTAAATGCTAAGTGAGAATTAGAGAAAATGAGATGGGCCCATCACTCCTATGCTGTCCATACAGTTCTGAGCACAAGAAATAACAGTGTAATAGGAGAAAAATCCAAAATATATTGCATGCTGTTGGAGGCTGAATGTTATTTTTGCTTCCACTGCTTTATGAGTAATGGTAAGGACCCTGGCTTAGTACTGACTAAACTATATTTACTTTTCTCACAGTATATTTGTATTCTCTCACAGCCTGTTTGTGGTTTAGATGTGTGTGCTTTTCATTTGTTGTTGTTCATGGCAGCGGTGCAATGTTGAAATGTAGACATGATTCCCCTCCACTGAATTTCCTACTGCTTTTTTCTGTCAATTTATGTACGTCTGTGGTTACCATGGAAACAAATGTAGGTGTGAGCTTGGTTGGATCTACATCTTGCTTCTGTTTCTGTTAGTATCTTGCAAATAGAAAATCCCTTGCAGTGTTTCCATAGGACATGACAGGCAGGTTCCTTTCAAATGCAAAAATACTTTATTGTAATTGGTGCTGTAGACATTTTATAGATTTCATACACATTAGGGCTGGAAGGGACCTCGAAAGATCAGCGAGTCCAGCACTCCGCCCGAAGAACAGGAAGTCAGCTGGGGTCATAGGATCCCAGCAAGATAAGCATCCAATTGCTCTTGAAGGCGTTCAGTGTAGATGCTTGAACCACCTCCACTGGCAGACTGTTCCAGACCTTGGGGGCTCGGGCAGTAAAGAAATTCTTCCTTATGTCCAGCCTGAAACGGTCTTGCAGGAGTTTGTGACCGTTTGACCTAGTCATCCCTTGGGGCGCTCTGGTGAACAAACGTTTCCCCAGATCCTGGTGGTCACCCCTGATAAACTTATAGATGGCCATCAGGTCACTCCTGAGCCTGCGCTTTTCCAGGCTAAAGAGCCCCATGGCTCTCAGCCTGTCATCGTAAGGTCTGTTTTCCTGACCAAGTACAAGGGGAGAATGATGTCCTGGGATTTGCTTGAGAAGCATCTATGGATGCAAGCCAGCATTTTGGTCACTTTACTAGCCACAGCATTGCATTACAGGCTCATGTTCATCTTGTGGTCATTGATGACCCCCAAGTCTCTTTCTTCTGTAGTGCCAGCGTAGCACTGCCGAGCCTATACGGATGGTGCAGGTTTTTCTTCCCAAGGTGGAGAACCTTGCATTTTTCGGTGTTAAACTCCATCAGGTTTTCATCCACCCATTTGCTGAGCCTGTCCAGGTCAGCCTGGATCACCTGCCTATTTTCTGGTGTGGATGCTTTGCCCCAAAGTTTGGTGTCATCAGCAAACTTGGCCAATCCGCTTCTGACTCCAATGTCCACATCATTAATGAAGATGTTGAACAATATGGGTCCCAGGACAGAGCCTTGGGGGACCCCACTGGTCACAGGACGCCATGATGAGTGACTTCCATCTATTACTACCCTCTGGGTCCAACCACGGAGCCAATTTTCCGGCCAGTGGATCGTGGTGGACCCAAGGCCACAATCGGCTAGTTTTGCGAAGAGGTGATCATGGAATACCAGATCGAAGGCTGACATGGCTGATTGCTGATAGTCTCTATAACAAATGTAGGAAGGGAAAAAGAATTAGAAGAATGCTGGTCTTTTTAGTACTTTTGAAAATGGACAACGGTTTTACAGCCATAGAGTCCATAAAAAATGAAGCAAGCTGTAAAATATTATTTTGTATTTTGGTTTGTTGGTACCGAGAAGGGACTGCCTGTATTGATTCCAGTTCCCTGCAACCAGATGTAAGTGGTCCACAAGAACATCTACTCTGCTCTTATTCCTGTCAATCAGGAGCCACAAAGCACCCCAAAAATGCTATAGTAGAAGCAGGGACAAAATCCCAGAAGACCTCAGACTTTAGTATGCCACAGAAAGTAGGAGGGTACTGCCAATGCCTGAATTTAACTGCAGTTTGTGTTGCATTTCAGGTCATGATCACTAGGTCTAATATAAGTGAAAAGTGACGGAGAAGTTTCCTTACATCCTGTACAGTTAAAGTACTACTGCGTCCGCAGTCGGAGGTGGCACACTAATGTTCATGCATGTAAATCATCGTTAACGTGTGGAAGCAAAGAAATACATGCTTCAAATTCCAAGAACAGTGCAGTTGACTGAGAAAATTGGGCAACCTAAATTAATTCTGTCCAGTTTCTCTGTTAGCCTGTCAATGCTTGTCTCACTATGAGATTAGCAATGGAATAAATGAAGCGGTATGGTTTTCCTCTGCCAGTTGTTTGCTGTTGAACTGGGTTTTTTTTTTTTTTTAGAGAAGTAGGGTTCTTTTATTCCCTCACTCTGTATTTTTGTTTTTAGTGGATGTAAGGCTTGCTATCTAGCCCATACAACCCCTGTGTGGGTTTGTAATTCTAGCTATGAACTGTGAGATCGTTTGGTTTGCTTGTTTCAAAGCATGACTGAAGACATGCTGTCTGACTCCCAGAAAACGTCTGCTTGGAGTGAGCAGGAAATGCTGTAACTGAGAGAAAGTGAGAGGTAGTTTACTCCTTTGATCACTGCTTCCAAAGGAGTTGTTGGTAACCTGAATCTGAAAAGTTTCACTGATGTGTGCTTGTTTGAGCTGTACTGCTTTACTTCAAATATCTGTACACTTGCAATTTAGAGATATAAAATGGTTCAATGTTGCTTTGATTCTCAAAGACCTCCCTCACTCTGCCAAATAGTTCTTTTTTGGATTTAGTTCTCCACCCTGTTCTTCTCTTTTGTCTGGTCCCTACTTCTCTGTCTACCTTGATTGTTTGCTCGCTCATCCACATCAGACCTCTCGCATCTACAATGTATTTGTATATTTATGCACAAGAACCCATCTGCACCCACTCATAAAGATGCTCATAAGTGTTCACTCGTATGTTTTCACTAATGTGTTTCATCAAGCTAGCCACCTGAAGATGCATCCATCCACATTCATGCACAACCATATGTAGTCACCTACTCACCGATTTATTCCTGGCTCTTCCCTGTAGTTAAAGAACAGTGGATCATGGGCCGTTTTGCTCCCTCACTGTTTTTTCTAGTCTGAAGCAGGAGGTTTTTCAGTCCATCCTATAGGAACAGTAGCCCTGGGTCATTTTGCTTCCAAGTTTGTTTCCTCTGGGTAAATAATCAGCAACTGCATTTGCTGTGCTCAGTGGCAGCCAAGAGGAGAAAATACTTGGAGCCAGGAGAAAAGCATGCTAGAGGGAGCATGGCCCAGTGACATGAGCACTGCCATGGAAAGAAGAGGGATCTGTCCCTAGTGAGGCAGAAGCTGTCCCACTGCTGTTTATCCAACACAAAATGCTGAAATACCATGTGTGGAGGACCTCAAGAATGTGCAAGAACCTCAGGCCCTCTCCTTTCTTAGGATAGTGACCGCATTCCCTCTGACTTGCTTACTACCTCCTTGCCATACACATAGTTTCATAGATGTTAGGGTCAGAAGGGACCTATTAGATTATCGAGTACAACCCCCTGCCCTGGGCAGGAATGAGTGCTGGGGTCAGATGACCCCAGCCTGGTGTCTGTCGAATCTCTTTTTAAATACCTCCGAGGAAGGGGACAGCACCACCTCCCTTGGAAGCTTATTCCATATTTTGGCAACCCTCACAGTAAAGAATTTTTTCCTGATGTGCAGTCTGAATTTGATTTCTTCCAGTTTGTGGCCATTATTTCTAGTTTCCCCAACAGGCACTCTGGTAAACATTGTATGCCTTATTTCTTGCTCCCTCTTTCCCCGCACCCCCTCCTGGATGAGTTTGTAGGTGGCCACAAGATCACCTGTCAGCTGCCTCTTGCGGAGGTTGAAGAGGTTCAGGTATCCCAATTGGTCCACATAGGGCTTTTTCTGTAGGCCTTTAACCAGACAAGTGGCCTTCCTCTGAACCCTCTCCTGAACCCTCATACATCTTTCCCTCTTGGCTGACCTGTGGGATAGCTTCAAAATGAGGGCTGGAAAGCACTCAAGCCAGCATCTAGGTCAGTGGTTCTTAACTTCTTCATACTCAAGGCACCCTTCCATTCTGACTATTCTGAATTTGCTGGTACTCCAGTTAAGGACTACTGCTTCAGTGACATAACTAGTTATTTCCATGCCCTTGGCATTGATGGGGGTGGGGAAGGGTTTGTGGTGAGAGCAGGAGATGGGGGAAGGAGAGGAGGGAAGCAGAGTCTTACCTGCTACAGTGTGGACTCTCCCAGGGGCTGCAGGCTCACAGTGGGAACCTGGTCCAGAGTCTCAAAAGCCTGCCCGACAGCTCCATGTAGCTGTAGTGCCAGCAGGCCGGATCTGTGACATCCTTGAAAATGTCTTGTCATGCCAGTTGAGAACCATTGGCCTAGCCCATGGACTGGTGGTTAAAATACTTTGAGAAGTGAGAGACGTACACTTAAATCCCCTCTAGATGAGGGAAACCTGGAATCTGTCTCCCACTCCTCAACCACTAGTCCTTTAAAGTAAAAGGTAGGAGGACCCTCTTCCTTTTACACCTGTTTTCTGTGACTTACAAAGAGTTACGTGCTTTCTTGAGGAGTGTAAAAATTACAATCCATGTTCATGGTCCAAAATACTACTTATACTGCTCATTTAACCCCATGTATTTACCCATGGAAAGTGAATTTAGTTTTGAGCTTATATGTCCTATGTACATTATGGTTTCTACCTTTTAATATACTGACGTAGGGGTGAATGAGTCCTATAGTTACCAGTTGAGACTGAGACTTCTGGGGTGGAATTCTGTTTTAGCTAAAGGACAACCAAAAGTACAACTTGAAACCAGACGGAGTTACACAACTATTATGCAAGAGCAGTTAAGTAAATGTCCCATTATAGGAACAGGGAGACATTTGTGCATCTCCAGAAGGCAATTCTGTTCCTATAACAGGGGCACTTATGCACCTAGACTAGGTAAGAGAATCTCTCCTGTGATTCAGGAGTAATACAGATTTACCTGGATACACATTAAACATCTGTAATACTGAGGGAACACCAAGCTGTACTTCAGTCATCCTCTAGCTCAGGGGTTCGCAAACTGTGGCATGTGTATCCCTGGGTGTAGACAAGACCATTCTGGTGGGGTACGCAGGAGAAATTGTGTAATGGTGCATTTAATTTTCATTAAGATAAGTAATTGGCATTTAAGGAGTTAAATGTAAAATGTATGCTGGTAGAGGTATGTGGGCAGCTGGTAAATCTGGAAAGGGTACACAATAAGAAAAAGTCTGGGAACCTCTGCTCTAGCTAAAATTAGAATTGTGCCCTAAATCTTTATTTTCACTGTTACGTGGCTTTCTTCCTTTTCTTTTATGTAACCTGGCTTTTTTCTCACCACAAAAAATATTTATAGCACTTCTGTTCTAAAATACTCTCTACTTTGAAGACTACATTTCTTCACTCTCATTCCCAATGCACAAGCTGCTTATCACTTTCTCTTAAAAAGCTCTGCCTTTTCTTCATGGTTATATAACCTTAGTCATTAAGGGCTCAGTGTTGCAACCAGTATTTTGCATAGTGTTTTCAGCTGCAAGAAATTCCATTGGTATTCAGTATTATTAGGTTACTTACGGAGATAAGTGGGTGCAAGTTTGGGCCATAATTTTGTGCTCCAGATCTATCTCCCTGTCTAGCCCTTCTCTATCTTGAATAGGATTTGTGAGGATAAATGCATTAAAGAGTGTGAAATATTCAGAGACTATGGTAATGGGTGCCTTATAGGCCACTCTATATTATGTAGTTTATATTGTTTAAGTACAATTGGAGTTCAGTCGCTGTAGAAGTTAGTGGGGATAAACTCCAATCCATGCCGATCTATAGTGTCATACAATCATGGGACTGGAAGGGACCTGCAGGATCATGAAGTCTGGGCCCCTGCCATGGGCCTGAAGTTATTGGTCTCAGATGAGTTCAGCCAGGTACTTGTCCAGTCTCATCTTGAACACCTCCAGGGATGGTGACTGCACCACCTCTGCTGGAAGTTTGTTCCAGATTTTGGTGACCCTTTCAGAGAAAAAAGTTTTTTCATATATCCAGCCTGAATTTACCTTCTATTAGCTTATGCCCGTTTGTCCTCGTCCTCCCTTTAGATGTCTTTCTGAAGAGCCACTCCCCCAGATCTTGGTTCTCACCCCTAACATACTTATAGGTGGCTATCAAGTCACCTCTCAGCCTTCTCTTACTCAGACTGAACAGGCCTGCTCCTGGAGTTTTTCTTCATGGCGCCTATCTTCCATGGCTTTAATCATATGGGTGGCCCTTTGTACCCTCTCCAGTTTATCCACATCCTGCTTGAAATGCAGTTCCCAGAACTGGACACAGTACTCCAGCTGTTGCCGCACCAACTCCAAATAGAGAAGGAGGAGCACCTCCCTGGATCTGTTGACAACACATCAGCTGATGTACACCAGAGTTCTGTTTGCCCTTCTGGCAACCTCGTCACACTGTTAGTTCATGTTCACCTTCCTGTCTATCGTGGTCCCATTCAGATGCTGTGCCAGCTAGTGGACCACCACCCACCGTGTATTTACGGTGAAGGTTCTTCCTACCTGGATGAAGAACCCTGCACTTCTCCCTGTTAAACCTCATCTGATTCCATTCAGCCCACAAATCCGGCCTGTCATAGACTCATAAGATTGTAAGGCTGAAAGGGACCTCCTCGGAAGATCATTGGGTCTAGCACCCTGCCCCGAGCAGGAAAGAGAACTGGGGGTCAGGTGACCCCAACAAGGTGACTATCTAGTCTCCTTTTGAAGATTTCCAGGGTAGGTGATTGCACCACCTCCTGGAGGCAACTTATACCACAGTCTGGACACCCTGACCATGAAGAAGTTTTTCCTAATGTTGAGCCTGAATCAGACTTCCAGGATTTTGTGGCCATTACTTTTGGTTTTCCCCTTGGGTGCCCTGGTGAACAGTTGCTCACTGGGCCCTTGATGTACTCCCTTAATGTCTTTTAAGACTCTGATCATATGAGTGGCTCTTCTTTGGACTCTCTAAAGCTTGTCCATATCCTTGTTAAAGTGTGATACCCAGAACTGGATGCAATACTCCAGCTGCAGTTTCACCAGTACTGAGTAGAGTGGAAGAATCACCTCCTTGGTTTTGCTGGAGATGCATTGATTGATACATGCCCCCCCTCCCCTACTTACTGGCACGGACTCTGGGTCCAGCTCCCTGCGTCAACAAGTGGGGACTGCCCGAATCTCCAGATCTCTCTGAATCTTTTCCAAATCAATTCAAAGAGCTTCAAATTGATTCAGACCTTCATCTGCGAGCTTGGCCAGTGAGCTCTTTACCCGCACATCCAAATCATTAATAAAGATGTTGAAAAGTACTGGACCAAGCACCAACCCCTGTGGAACACCACTGCCTCCTTCTGACACAGATCTGTTCACTATGGCTTTCCTTGTCCTATCCTGTAGCCAGTTTCTCACCCACCCGACTGTCTTGGAGTTAAGCCCACAACTCTCCAGTTTTCTTGTGAGGACATTGTGGGATGCTAGAACAAAGGCCTTTCGGAAGTCAAGTTATACAATGTCATCCTGCTGTATTGTGTCCAGGTGGCATGTTACCTTGTCATAGAAGGTGATGAGGTTAGTAAGGCAAGACCTGGCCGTGATGAAGCTATGCTGGCTGACATTCAGAATCTTACCTTCTGCAAGCTTATTACAGATAGACTTCTTGATGAACTTTTCTAGGATTTTCCAGATGGATGGAAGTTAGGCTGATCCGGGTCCTCCCTCCTGCCCTTCTTGTGGGCATTGGCCTCCTTCCAATCCTCAGGCACTTCTCCAGAGTGCCATGAGTTGTGGAACAGTTTCACAGGGGTTCACAATGACTTCAGCCAGCTCCTTCAGCACTCTTGGATGAAGATCATCCAGTACCACTGATTTTTATATGTCCAGTTTTTTTAATTGGTCGTATACCAATTCTACAGCAATAGTAGGAAGGCAATTATTCTTACCATGCTCATCCTCTATTTTACCTGGCATGGTTTCCCCCTTGGTCCGGTGAAAGACTGAGGCAAAGTAGTCATTCAGGAGTTCAGCTTTCTCCTGGGTACTAGTAACCAGCTCTCCTGAGTTATTGAGCAATGGCCCCACACTCTGTTCCCTGAAAATACAGGCCATTGTGGAATAGTCCTCCTTGGGACCCGCCCCAAGCTTCCATTGTTTTTAAGCTTCTTTCTCCTTTCTTAAGAGGACCATGATTTCCCTGTTTAGCCAAGCCCTTCTATTACCTTTTTTTCTCCGCATGGGAATGGATTTCCTTTGTGTTTCAAGGATTGTGTCCTTAAGGAACAACCACTTTTTGTGGACATCTTTTATCTTCAGTCCCGCAACACATCATTGACCACAAGATGAACATGAGCCTGCAGTGCGATGCAGCGGCTAGTAAAGTGACCAAAACACTGGCTTGCATCCAGTTGCTTCTCAAGCAGCTCCTGAGACGTCATTCTCCCCTTGTACTCAGCCTTGGTGAGGCCACAGTTGAAATACTGCATCCAGTTTTGGGCTCCACAATTCAAAAAAGATGTGGAAAGCTTGAGAGAGTCCAGAGAAGAGCCACACGCATGATCAGAGGTCAGGAAAACAGACCTTATGATGACAGGCTGAGAGCCATGGGGCTCTTTAGCCTGGAAAAGCGCAGGCTCAGGAGTGATCTGATGGCCACCTATAAGTTTATCAGGGGTGACCACCAGTATCTGGGGGAACGTTTGTTCACCAGAGCAAGGAATGATGAGGTCAAATGGTCATAAACTACTACAAGAATGTTTCAGGCTGAACGTAAGGAAGAATTTCTTTACTGTCCGAGCCCCCATGCCTGGAACAGCCTGCCATTGGAGGTGGTTCAAGCACCTACATTGAACACCTTCAAGAGCAAATTGGATGCTTATCTTGCTGGGATCCTTTGACCCCAGCTGACTTCCTGCCCTTTGGGGGGCGGGGCTGGACTCGATGATCCTCTGAGGTCCCTTCCAGCCCTAATGTCTATGAAATCCATGAAACATTGCCCTGCTAGTAACCTAAGCTTGTTGAAATTTGCATTTTTGAAGTTCAAGACTTCAATCTGATTCGTCTGCCTTACGTCAGACAGTGAAGATGATGTTTTCATGATCGCTGTTGCCCAGACTTCCCTCTATATCTAAGTCGGTCACAAGGTTGTCTCCTTTGGCCAGGACCAAGTTTAGCAGAGCGTCACCTCTGGTTGGCCCATGCACCTCCTGAGTCCGGAAGAGCTCCTTGACACAGGTCAGGAGGGATTGTGACCAATTTAACTTTGTCAAGTGTTCCTCTCAGGAGATGTCTGCATAATTAAAATCGCCCATGATGACAATGTCACATGCATATGCAGCCTTAGTGAATTCTTGAGTGAACTCCAGATCGAGTTCCTCCCCCTGGTTTGGTGGTCTGCAGTATACATCTACATTGCGGGCTCTCACCGCACCTCCACCCCCACAACCTGACCCAGAGGGTTTCAAGGTGTCTGTTTTTGAAGCCAATGTCGGCCTCCAAGGAGGTGTACTATTTTTTCATGTAGAGAGCATTGCCTCCACCTTTCTTCCCCCACCTGGTCCCTTCTATGCAGGGGTACCTTCTGTAGCTATGCTGAAGTTGTGTGAGGAGTCCCACCAGATCTCCATAATCCATACTAGATAATAATGCACACTGGAGAGTAGGAGGGCTAGCTCCTCCTACTTGTTCCCCATGCTCCTGGTGTTAGCATACAGCAGGGGTGGGCAAAATGCGGCCCGCAGGCCAGATGCAGCCCACCAGGCCATTTTATCTGGCCCATGGAGCCACTAAAAAATTTAGAGAATTAATATTTATCTGCCCCCTGCCACCTGTTATGTGGCCCTTGATGGCTTGCCAAAACTCAGTAAGCAGCCCTCTGCCTGAAATAATTGCCCACCTCTGGTATATAGGCATGAGTACTCCTACTGAGGCCCCTGTCTTCCTGTCGTGCTGATGGAGGACTGTTCCCTCAGCTCCCACAAAAGTGGTTCTCCCAGTATCCCTATCTACAGGGCTTACTTGTACATAGGTCCCCGGACATATTTGAATTTGTGTTTCCCCGTCCCCCAGCAACCGTAGTTTAAAGCCCTGTCCAGAAGATCAGCTACCCTGGCTGCAAACAGGGACTTACTGTTCCTCGTGAGGTGGATGCTGTCCCTTCCCATGAGTCCTCTCTCCTCCTGAAGTGTGCTCTGTGGTCAAGGAATCTGAAGCCTTCTTGGTGGCACCAGCGTTGGAGTTGCCGGTTCACTTCCTCAATGCATCCTTCCCTTCTGGGACTGTGGCCTGAAACAGGGAGCACAGAAGAAAAGAGTACCTGGGCCCCCAACCCATTGAGCCCAGCCTCCAGAGCCCTGTAATCACTCATGACCTGGTCTGGATTACTCCTGGCCATGTTAGTAGTTCCCATGAGGATGAGGAGCATGGGGCAGTAGTCGGAGGGTCATATGAGCCTGGGGATCCTCTCTGCTACATCTCGGATGTGAGTTCCTGGGAGCCAGCAGACCTCACGGGCTTGGGGGTCCAGATGGCAGGTGGGTCCCTCACTGCCCTGCAGGAGGGCGTCCCCCACCACAACCACTGTGCATTGCCTCTTGGGGTGGCAGCAAGCTGCTTACCTTCCTCTTCTTTTGGTGTCACCATAGGAGCCTCCTTGTGTGTGGCGGGGGGGTGGGGAGTGTACCTGTTGTGCAGGGCCAGGGGAGGTGCAGCCTTCCAGTCCATGCGGTGACTGTCTTCCAGGTTGCTCCGGGTGGGTCTCATTGGTTAGCCATCACGTTGGCCACCATCTCCATCTCTTTTTCTTCTTCCTTCTTCTGGAGAAGGGTTTGGCAGTAACCATCAATGAAGCTTCAAGGTAGTCCTGGATCTTTATCCTATCCTCTGATGTGCCTGCATTTCCCTGGTATCATCCACAAACTTAATCTGTACTGGATTGTTTTTGTCTATACTGGATTATTCCAATGCTCTCTGTTTGGAGTTAGGCCTGAAGACCACTCCAGAGCTATTGCTGGTGTAGAACATGGCTGGTTAATAAGTTCAGTGCTGTTAGCCAAATCATATGCATCTTCTATTCTAAGATCAGAATAAATTTACTATTCACTTTGGGGTTAAATTCTAGAGGTTGACTTTAATCTGATAACACCTAGATACATGCATGATTTAGAACTGTGATGTGACGTGAGCACAGTTTGAGCCAGGGTGGTCTAAATTAGTCTGTGGTATAAAGATATTGAGCCAATGAATTAGGCTTATAATGTTAAAACAATTAGGGCCTCGATGGATAAAAGGGTAGACAGTCTAATTCTGTGGCATGAATTTAAATTTTATGAGCTTGTTTTACAAAGATTTTCTTATTTCAGAATCCATATATAGTTTTCTATGTATTAATGTTTTAGAAATTTATTTAGATTCTACTACTTCAACTCTAGAATTTGAGAGTTTTTTTGTTTGGTTTTGAGGTGTGGTTTTTGTTTTTGTTAGTGCAATCCAGTCAGCTGTTAACGTGTTTCCTCTAACACACCCACTCATTTTGCAGAGGTAACCATAGAAACAGTAACAGCGTGGTGTGTAACTAAGTTGAAAGACACAAATAGGATGACTCTGATGTTGCAGCTATAAAGAACTTCACTTACATAAGCAAATGGACAGAAAGTTTGTAGTGCAGCGCCTAAAAATAAAATCCCATTTGCTTATCATGGACTTTGACATTAATAATGAATTTTCAGAACCAGGGAATTGGAAACAGTGGCTGCATCTAACATGCAGGCATGTATGGTTTGTGGTGCTGTAAACTGCATGTGGGGAATGTTAAGATGTTCTCCACACTGCAGATTTTCAGCACGAGGCCAGAATTTGCTACTGAGACATCAACAGGAAAGAAAGTGGTGTGGCACATGCAACAGGAACGTGTGCCAGAAGATGCAGAGCCTTGGTTCTCCAGGAGGACGCTCTGGCTGCTATCCAGGGTGTCTCCACTCCGGCAATTGTACCCTGGCTCCTCCATCGCTCCAGAATCCAGGAGAAGCCAGGTAAGGCCAGTTTGCCCAAAGCAGGCCAGTTTGTCCCTCACCAAAGCGCGTGTGCAGGGGTGTGTGCTGCAGCAAAAAGTAGCGGCACAAATTTGAACATCTGGGCTGTGTTCCCATGACTGGGAACATGTGTTTCCCCAGGGACAAGTAGCAGCAGCACACCTTGTGCCACTGCTGTTTGTCCTTGGGGGACTCCTGTGCTACGTGCACTCCAGGATGCAGCAAGTTACCCCAGCAGCTGGAGTGTGGATCCGGCTGGCCAGACTCCAGTTTTGGGCAGTATGTGCTGCCGCCACGTGCATTGCCATGGGATTTTTTGGTGTGGTTTTTTGACTCTGGGATCTCCCAGGGTCAAGAAAATCCCCCATGCTGCAAAGTAGCAGCATGGGGAATGTCTCCATGTGCAGTGTGTGGCACCACAGATGGGTCTGCGGTGCCACATGCCCGTGCTTGTCTGGATGTGACTCTGGATGATACCAGTCAGTTAATTTCAGTGAAGCTTTTCCCTGTTTAAGTGAACCTCTGAGAGCTGTTTGTGTTGTTGTACTTTAAGAGAAATTAATCTGAAGTGGCTTTGTATGTGGAGTAGGATGTTACCAGCTTTTTTAGGCCTTGATACTTGAAAACCACTTAGTCCTTGATGATGGACACCAGTATTCATTTTAAATTAATATCAATATGCACAAAGTTTATTCCTTTTTAAATTATTCCTTTCTCTATGTATAAGCATCAACAGTAAAATTTAGATGAGTTTTATTTGAGATCATCATCTAGAAGTCTTGCCATTTGTTTATAATTACATAATTCTAGTAGAGATGTACTTCCTTTGGGATGAGCATACTTCTCCTGTTTTAGGTTTCCTAAATTCCATGGGATATAAAATATCCACAGATGTCTCATTCCCCAGAATGAGGCACTTGTAGAAGCAGCATTCAGTGACACTATCAAATAGTATATGCTATTGCCCAGCCTGTCTTGAGCTGAACAGACCTTCTGCGTTGGAATACCTTTAACGTTAGAGGTTATGTAATTTCATTTTTTCTAGTAGGGTTTTGCATTATTTCTTCAGTGTGCTGGAGAATCCAGAAATTCAGATGTGTAGGTTTCCTTGAGACAGTAATTTCATAGATACAGCTTTTAAAGATCCCTTTAAAAATGTGAATCTCCCCCAAATCCCAGCTTGATCTCTGCATTCAGAATTGAATTAGACTCTTCCCTGATTATTCTCATTCTCATGATGCTGGATTCTCATAGATTTCAGTATGCTGCTTGGTTAGAAGCAGATGGCACAGTGGGAAGAAGCAATGTATGTACCCATGTCCTCAGAATCCAGATCAAAACTGGCATGGAGCCTGCCAGAATTTGCAGTATCATTTAAAACTTTCATCACGTTTGAGGTTACAACTCACTTTCTGGGACATCTCAGCAATTTTGGAATTCTGGCAGGATACAGGATCTTTTCTCAGTTTGGGGTTATTGTATTTAATGTGGAAGTTATCATCAAATCCTGTTTCAGAGAGGATTTTTGTGGTATGATTCTTAATAATTGGAGGCTTTGCACTTCTCAGAATCGAGCCATTTAGTATTTATTACAACACAGAACATGTCTAAGCCATTACTTTTCCTTCTTGTCTTTCTCATTTCGTATCATCTGCTTCCAAGCCATTTATACTGATACTGTATTTTATTTAGTGATTGTGCAGAACTAAAGTAATTGAAATAATTATACCTAACTCATCCTGACAAGCTCTGATTTATTTTGTAATATAAGAGATATCCGAAAGATTTTCCACTAATAATCATTGGTACTAATGTGATGTGTGGTATGTAAACTTTTATATAAACATTCATAATCTTGAAGGAACACCAAGGGTAGCATTTGGCAATTTTCAAAATGCTATATAAGCGGTATTTAATTTCTTTGAGGTTTATATTATTATTTGTTTATAATAAGGCCCCATATTTGAACTCCAGTTTTGGTTTAGATTCTTAGGCTGTGGGTACATGCACTGAGCCATCTGCTTTTAACCAGGCAGTGTACTGAAGTTTATAAGAACCCAGCTTTATTATTTATCATTACTATTATTATTTCTTCTGTCACATTATAATTTCATAATTACATTAGAACAGTAAAGTGAGTGGCCTACTTCCAGAAATAAATGATCCCAAATTTATATAGGGAGTTCAGAGTCTTTCTTTTAGTAATTATTAAAATGGTTAGAGTAGGCCATATTACTCAATAAATTTTTAATGCTCAAGACAATTTCAAGCCAGGCTATAGCAGTGGATGGGAGCAGCAGAAAAGGGGAATCCAGACAGACAGTGGGTCCTAAGGCAGCAGTTGGTCTGCTTGCATTCAAGCTGTTGTTCCTTTGGCAAGAAGGAGTTGCAGATGCTTGCTGTGCTGATGGAGGAATAGTATACTGCTTAATATCTGCACATGGTGGTGAGATAAACCCTGGAGGGAAGGGAGGGTCAGAAGCCACAGCGTTATTGGAGGAAAGCTGGCTGCCTAAGAAGGGCAAAGCTGTGTGTGAGATGGGGTCCTTTAAGCCTTTGATTTGTTGGCTGTTCCCAATACATCACTAGCCAGTGCTTTAAAGGAGACACTGAGGTATTATTCCTTCTCCCCACCCCCTTGTCACGTGTACTTTTAAATGCTGGCTTCAGCTGAGTTTTCCCGTGCCCAGGGAATTTTCCTACTGGGTTTCTAAGTGGTGTGATGTAAGTCAGTTTAAAGATTAGGAATGTTTTCAGCCCAAGCAAGACTTACACTTTTAAAACCACCACGCAAATACCTCTGAAAAATGAATAGCTGTTTCAGGATTAAGAACATCTTCAGCCAAGGCAAGACTGACAGTTTTCAGGCTGTCATGAATATGTGCCAGGAAAATGAGTAGTCAAAACGAGCAGTCTACCCTATATCAAAATGTCTCAGCTAAGAAGGATAGGCTTTGACTAAGAAGAGAACATTATAAAAAATACAGCAAAATCAAGGATGCAATTCAACTTTTAACTTTTTTTTTTCAAAAGGTGACAGGATTTTCTAGTGAACAGATTTCATTTGAATACAGATCATAGTGATGAGAAGTCAGGAAATTATTTACTGAGCATGAATTTCTGGCTGCTGGCACTAAATCTGGCTAATAGAATGATTTAATTCAGGGGATCTATGCAAGTTGTAGACAGCATGAAAATATTTCCATCTCCTATGGTGAAATCGTGTGCCTACTGAAATCAATGGCAAAGCTCCCAGTCCAGCTCAGGATGAAACTCAAGCTTTTTGAAGTTTTTCCTGGAAACACCATCGCAAAGAGAGAGAGAGAGGCCATAAATTGGTAAACAGGGCATTCACCAAGGTTGGAAGAAACTAGCTTTAAGTCCCAGGCTGTAATCAGGTTATTCTTGGGGGGATTTTGCTTTCCTTCTCTTTTTTTCTGTTTAGGACTAGGAATTTCATCCTTGAGCTGAGAAAACATTTCTGATAAAAAGTTTTGTTAAAAATAATATTTTCTTATAAAAAGTTTCTGCATCAATCAGTAAGTTTCTCAAAGAAAAAACATTGTTAAATTCCTGATGAACTTAGACAATAACTTGTTCTTAATGACCACTTAGCTGGTGTGTAGTGTAAAGAAAGCGAGTCCTATATCACATCCTGGGCATGTCTACACATGATATTAATATGACATAAACTACAGCTCAGTTTGTGCTTGAGTTTATTGCTTCTGGACACTGTTTATAAATGCACCCAGGACTGCAGCATGTTGAGCCGAAACAGTGCAGCCCTGGTTGGCAAGAGACTCCAGGAGTCAGCCTGCCAGCCCAGAGCTGCCCTCCGTCAGCTCAGTGTGCTGCAGAGAGGTTCTCTGGGGCACAAGGGTGCTACAGTTCAGCGCTAGCCAGCAGGCAACCCCTGCATTAGTACCTTCATGCCCCAGCCATCCCTGGTAACTGCCTATGTATGCATTGCAGCAAAGTCAGTAACTCCAGCATAGGATAGTACTTGTGTCAGGCAGTACTAACCTATGGTGGAGTTAGTTATGCTTTATTGCAGAACTAATTAGTCAACACTGCAGTAAAGCATCTCATGTAAATATACCCCATATTACCTTGTTGCAGTTAACTCTAAGGGAACCAAATTCAGAGTTAGAAATTTATGTAAATATTTCTCTGTGTGCACAGGAATAACAAAACAAAACAACACCTCTTTCTTCACGTTTCCTTCTCGCTTACAGCATTTTCTTGTTGTATCAGCTTTTTATTTTTTATCTAAACCATTCAGCTCTTAATGAATTCCCCAAAATAAATGGCTTTGATTTAATGTATTCTTCATAGGCATCCCAACCTTTGAGTTAGTGTATTTGTTTTTATACCCATATTATTCACTTTTTATTTCTATTATTACAGAGCTATATAATACACATGGTTTAAAGAAAATAGACTGAAAATTTTATCACTGATTCAAATTCATGCAGTGAATGCAGGGTATGATATGATCAGCTGAAGTTCTAAGAAGAGAATTATAGTAGACATCTCTGTTCCTCAGGCACAAAAGAGCTGTCCACTACAAGGGAAAAGCTCATCTGTTGTGGTAACAGCTTCCTTCAAGCCTATTATAAGGCTGTGTGGAACAAACTCCTACAGGGTCTAATAACTGCCTTGTTAGCTGTGTTTTCATTCTAAGTATATGGCACAGATCTCTGACCTCGTCCTCAATAATAAAATAAAACATGAGAAGGTAGTTATTTTTGTAAAGCAATATGGACTATTATATAAGGGATATAGAGAAAACCACTTGTGACAAATGCCAGTCACATTGGTGCATGTGCCTCTGAAAGGCACTAATTTCTCAGACACTATAGAAATACACATAGGATAAGACTATGCGGAATAAAATAGTGATTAGGACACTGAGGCATAGTCACTAATAAGTTATTAGGTAATTCTTTGCAATAGTTATTAGATAATCCCAAACAACAGCAAAAGTAATCAGGCCTACAGTTTACTTAGTAATAATGCTAAGAAAATTTAGTTAAGGATCCCTGTTGACATGGGGGGGGGTGAAACCTTGCAGCTCGGTTTTTTCGGTTTTGTGAAGCATGGGAACATGAATGGCTTGTTAGTGGTCTGTTAGATAAGGCTTACAAGCTTTAAATTTCTTATGCAGCGTTTATGACTTTCATTCTAAGTATTTGTGTTTTATGGACACAACCTGTTGGTACCAGCTTATATGAACACAAATGTCCAAAATGGGAGTTCTGATAGACCGTGCTAAGTGAAAGTATGTATGTATAAGAAGCAAATCTGGTATAATGTGTGAACTAGCTATTGTAGGTAGATATTGATAATGGCTCAATTAAATTTTCAATTAAAATATTTACTCAAATCTAAGCCCTGTATTTAAGATACCCCCCCCAATAATTAGATTCTATATATGAGAAATATATAACTTTTATATTTTTCCAGGATTAGAATTTAATTATTAGAGAGTTGCCTTGAATTTGCACCTCCCTGCCCCCCATTGCTACAGCAGGAAAAGCAGTGCGTGGGTGCGAGGGGTTGCAAACATCCCCCAGTGCCCCCACTTCTTCCCCCTGCAGCTTTCCTGCCACCTGCACCCTCTCACCCCCAGCTTCCAACCCACTCCCCACAATCTCTGTCCCTTCCCTCCCCAGCTCCCCACAGCCTCTGCTCCTTCCTCACCTTGCTCCTCACAGTCTGGCTCTTCCCCCAGCCCCCTTTACTGTCAGTCGCTGCTCAGGCTCTGTTCCTTGCCAGATCACCGGGCACGGCACATGAAAGCGCATCCCTTACCAGGCCATGCAGTAGTGGTGGCACTACTGATTGGGTGGGCAGGGGATGGAGTTTCCCTGTACTCCATGCTGGGAGGACATCCAGCCCAAGCCAGAGCTGAGCTGGGTTTGACAGAAAGGGGTGGCAGGGGGCAGAGGGAGGGACAGAAGCTGCAGAGTGCAAGTGTAGGGGGAGGAGGTAGGAGGCTGCTGTGAGTCTGATTCTGGTGCTGACCCACACTTAGGACCCAAGCCAGAGCTGCAGCAGCTGGCTGCTCCCCCCCCCCCTTTGTACATGATAAAGACAAGGGGCCTTTTACCTAGTCTGACTGGGGTGAACCTCATCTTAGATTTGAGTAAATATGATATAAATATGGTATTTCAAAATGAAGATAAGCCAGCTAAAAAAACTGTTTATGCATGCAGGGGTGGGGGGTGTGCAGATATATATTGTGTGTGTAACATTATAAAAAGAATTCTGAAATATTTGGTACATTGAAGTTGTAACATAGGTCAAGGTAGGAAAAAAACAGGATGGAAAGAACCAGTTAAAGAATATTTGGATGCGAGAGGGGTGTAGGTTGTAGCTGTGTTGGTTAAAGGACATGGGCAGACAAGATTCTTTGGGTAAATCTGCTATCTTTTATTAGACCAACTCAAATAGTTGGAAATATTGAACTGAGTTGCCTGCTGGCCCCTGCAAATGTAATCCTTTATGATACCTGCTGGTCCCCTGCAAATAGGATCCTTTATGATTTTTTTCTAAGGTCTTGCTGAGAACAGAGGCAAGAGCTTAGAAAAAATCATAAAGGACCACATTTGCAGGGGGCCAGTGGGTAACTCAGTGGTAAGGGGCAGCGCATGGGTTTATAGCAGGCAGATCCTGCCTAACTAACCTGGTCTCTTTTTATGACCAGGTTACAAAGTGCTTAGATGCAGGAGAAGTAGACATTATTTACCTGGATTTTAAAAAGACTTTTGACACAGTGTTGCACCCAATTTTTA
>NW_017728918.1:37445725-37469330 GCF_001723895.1 Crocodylus porosus
AGGCATAGTCACTAATAAGTTATTAGGTAATTCTTTGCAATAGTTATTAGATAATCCCAAACAACAGCAAAAGTAATCAGGCCTACAGTTTACTTAGTAATAATGCTAAGAAAATTTAGTTAAGGATCCCTGTTGACATGGGGGGGGGTGAAACCTTGCAGCTCGGTTTTTTCGGTTTTGTGAAGCATGGGAACATGAATGGCTTGTTAGTGGTCTGTTAGATAAGGCTTACAAGCTTTAAATTTCTTATGCAGCGTTTATGACTTTCATTCTAAGTATTTGTGTTTTATGGACACAACCTGTTGGTACCAGCTTATATGAACACAAATGTCCAAAATGGGAGTTCTGATAGACCGTGCTAAGTGAAAGTATGTATGTATAAGAAGCAAATCTGGTATAATGTGTGAACTAGCTATTGTAGGTAGATATTGATAATGGCTCAATTAAATTTTCAATTAAAATATTTACTCAAATCTAAGCCCTGTATTTAAGATACCCCCCCCAATAATTAGATTCTATATATGAGAAATATATAACTTTTATATTTTTCCAGGATTAGAATTTAATTATTAGAGAGTTGCCTTGAATTTGCACCTCCCTGCCCCCCATTGCTACAGCAGGAAAAGCAGTGCGTGGGTGCGAGGGGTTGCAAACATCCCCCAGTGCCCCCACTTCTTCCCCCTGCAGCTTTCCTGCCACCTGCACCCTCTCACCCCCAGCTTCCAACCCACTCCCCACAATCTCTGTCCCTTCCCTCCCCAGCTCCCCACAGCCTCTGCTCCTTCCTCACCTTGCTCCTCACAGTCTGGCTCTTCCCCCAGCCCCCTTTACTGTCAGTCGCTGCTCAGGCTCTGTTCCTTGCCAGATCACCGGGCACGGCACATGAAAGCGCATCCCTTACCAGGCCATGCAGTAGTGGTGGCACTACTGATTGGGTGGGCAGGGGATGGAGTTTCCCTGTACTCCATGCTGGGAGGACATCCAGCCCAAGCCAGAGCTGAGCTGGGTTTGACAGAAAGGGGTGGCAGGGGGCAGAGGGAGGGACAGAAGCTGCAGAGTGCAAGTGTAGGGGGAGGAGGTAGGAGGCTGCTGTGAGTCTGATTCTGGTGCTGACCCACACTTAGGACCCAAGCCAGAGCTGCAGCAGCTGGCTGCTCCCCCCCCCCCTTTGTACATGATAAAGACAAGGGGCCTTTTACCTAGTCTGACTGGGGTGAACCTCATCTTAGATTTGAGTAAATATGATATAAATATGGTATTTCAAAATGAAGATAAGCCAGCTAAAAAAACTGTTTATGCATGCAGGGGTGGGGGGTGTGCAGATATATATTGTGTGTGTAACATTATAAAAAGAATTCTGAAATATTTGGTACATTGAAGTTGTAACATAGGTCAAGGTAGGAAAAAAACAGGATGGAAAGAACCAGTTAAAGAATATTTGGATGCGAGAGGGGTGTAGGTTGTAGCTGTGTTGGTTAAAGGACATGGGCAGACAAGATTCTTTGGGTAAATCTGCTATCTTTTATTAGACCAACTCAAATAGTTGGAAATATTGAACTGAGTTGCCTGCTGGCCCCTGCAAATGTAATCCTTTATGATACCTGCTGGTCCCCTGCAAATAGGATCCTTTATGATTTTTTTCTAAGGTCTTGCTGAGAACAGAGGCAAGAGCTTAGAAAAAATCATAAAGGACCACATTTGCAGGGGGCCAGTGGGTAACTCAGTGGTAAGGGGCAGCGCATGGGTTTATAGCAGGCAGATCCTGCCTAACTAACCTGGTCTCTTTTTATGACCAGGTTACAAAGTGCTTAGATGCAGGAGAAGTAGACATTATTTACCTGGATTTTAAAAAGACTTTTGACACAGTGTTGCACCCAATTTTTATGAGCAAACTGAGTAACTGTGATGTGGACTTTCCCACAGTAAGGTGAGTGAAAAATTGGCTCGTGGGATGCACCCAAAGAGTGGTGGTGGATTGGTTGGTTTCTCCCTGGTGGGATGTGGGCAGTGGTGTCCCCCAAGGCTCTCTTCTGGGACCAGTACTGTTCAATATCTTCATCGGCAATTTGAATGAAGGTGTTGAAAGCACCTTGTCCAAATTTGCTGATGACACTAAACTATGGGGTATAATAAACACACCGGAGAGCAGGGAGTGAATTCAGGTGGATTTGGATAGACTGGGAAAGTGGGCAGATCAGAATAGGATGCAATTTAACAAGGATAAATGCAAGGTGCTGCACCTGGGGAGAAAGAATCTCCAACACATCTATAGACTGCGGGGTACCACTCTGAGTACCACAACAGTGGAAAGAGATCTCGGAGTTCTGGTTGACACAAAAATGAACATGAGTCACCAGCGCAATGAGGTAGTAAGTAAGGGTAACCACACTCTTTCTTGCATCAGCAGGAGCATCATGAGCAGGTCTAGGGAAGTGATAATATGCGACACTGGTGAGGCTGCAGATGGAGTACTATGTCCAGTTT
Organism: Crocodylus porosus; assembly: GCF_001723895.1. Lineage (NCBI taxonomy): Eukaryota > Metazoa > Chordata > Crocodylia > Crocodylidae > Crocodylus > Crocodylus porosus. The sequence continues at coordinate 37,448,210 of NW_017728918.1, forward strand.
TGGGTGATGCACTTTGAGGGATTTGGATAACCTTGAGAGGGTTCAGAGGAGGGCTGCTTGTATGGTTGAGGGCCTGCAGGTAAGGCCCAATGAAGACAGATGAGGGACCTGAATCTCTTCAGCCTCCACAAGAGAAGGAGAAGGCTAAGAGGCGATCTTGTGGCTGCCTACAAACTCCTTGGAGGGGGGTGGTCAGCACAAAATAGGGGACACTCTGTTTATCAGGGTGCCCCTCCGGGTTACCAGAAATAATTGCCACAAACTGAAGGAGAATAGATTTAGATTGGACATAAGGAAGAAATTATTTATGGTAAGGGTTGCTAAAATATGGAATGGGCTTCCAAGGGAGGTGGTGCTTTCCTGTACCTTGGAGGTGGTCAAGAAGAGATTAGACAGGCATCTGGCTGGGATTACTTAACTCCAGCACTTTTTCCTGCTTGGAACAGGGGGTCAGATCTGATGATCTACCAGGTCCTTTCCAACCCTAGAAATCTATGAAATCCATTAAATTGTCTTGGCAAGCTTTCGGGTATAAATACCCTTGGTCAGGCTGAGGCATTCAAATTGGTAGGGTCTGACTAAAATGTATTGTGCTTAAACAGCTGAAGGAATTGGGGAGTTGAGTGGCTAATGTGTCTTCCTATAGCTCCAGGAGCATGAGCTAGACATCTGGACATGTATCCCCAGTTGATCCACCTGAAAATTCATGTGTCATTATTTGGACTGGGGAATCAAGGGTAGCCAATGTGAAAATGCTTCATTGTTTCCTTTATGCCATTGGCTCTTGAAATTTGTGTTTGTTAATGCTGGTCCAGCAGCTGCTTTATTTGAAGAATTAGCTGCTGGTGGTGGTTTGTGTGTCCTGTTTGAGATCATTGATGGCTGGTATTTAGCAGAATTCACAGATTCATTAGAATTTGACAGGTCTGCAGCATGAGTGCTACTGCTATGGTCATTATGTCAGTTGGAAAAACTAGCTATAAAAAGCTCAGAACTATTAGCATCCTTACTGGGGATGGGTGAAGTCCCAAGTGACTAAACAATACCTAAAGGGTCAACATAATACTTATCATTACAAAGGGGAATAGGTGGGGAATTATAAGCCTGTCAGCCTAATTATGATACCCAGAAGGGTATTGAAGCAAATTAAGTAATCAATTTACAACAGCTGGAAGACAGTAAGGTAGGAAACAGTCAATTTAGATTTGTCAAGCATGCATTCTGTCAAGCCATTCTTTCAAAAGGTAGCTGGTTTAGTGGGTAGGGAAAGCAATAGATATAATGTGATTTGACTTCAGTAAAGTTTTTGACAGTCCCAAAAGACGTTCTCATAAGCAAGTTAGGAAAATACAGTGTAGGTAAAATTGTTCTAAGTTTTGTGTACAACTGGTTAAAATACTGTATTCAGAAAGTAATTATGAGTGGCTCACTGTAAAACTGGAGGATGTATCAACTGGGATCCCAGAGGGAGTCTGTCTTGGGGTCAGTTGGAAGATAGAAGAGGGACTTAAAAAAAAAAAAATGTTTTACATAATGTCAAGCAGGGAGGAGTTGGAAAGACAGAATTAGAATTCAGAATGGTCCTGATATATTGGGAAAAAGGGTTTGAAATCAAAAGAATTGAAGGCAAGTACAAAGTATTACTTTTAGGAAGGGGAAACCAGATACACAGACACAGCAAGATGGGCAGCAACCGACTAGGCATCAGTACTATAGCAAGGGAACTAGGGTTTATAGTGGACCACAAACTGAATATGCATCCACAGTATGATGCTTTTGCAAAAGAGATAAATACTCTTCTGGGATATGCTAATATTATAAAAGGCTAAGTCTGTCTGCCCGTAATGCTTTATTTGCGCTCTGATTGGCTGATGGACACAGCCAATCAGAGTGCTCCAAGCATGAGGGAGTGCTGCCATGATTCCGAAGCTGCCCTGGGGACTGGACAGGGGGTGGGGAGCCGAGGGCAGCAGCGCTAGCTTCAGCTCCCCTACCTTGCTCCCTGCAAGAGGCAGAACAGCAGCAACATGGGGTGTTAGGTGGCGGCACTCCATCTCAGCCCTCTCTTCCCCCCCCGCCCCGCCTCATTCTTGTTGGGCAGTTGACTAGTATTAACATAAAGCCTGTGGCAGATGTTACACTGAAGACATGATTAACCATTTAATCATGTTTTGGGTGGTAATTTGGCCTCATGTTAATGAAATTAACAGCATGATAAAACAAAGAATAAGCCGCGAAGTTATTATGTGCAATATGTGGATGGTTCCCATCATACCTTAAATGGTACATGTGTCCAGGGTGATTGAAGCTTCCAGCCTCAGGAGCACATGAGAGCTTTTGATTCCTGTATGTTTCTGAGGCTGGAAGCGGGGATTAGCTGACTGGTGGCTTAATTGCTGGTGCAGTGGGAGATCACTGCACCCAGGCTCTTCCTGCACTGGCCACACAAGACAATGGGGATGTGATCCATATCCCACAGTCACACCTCCTGCTGTGCATGTCTAGCATGGCAAGAAGTGTAATTGGGATTGCATATCCACAGTGCTTTTAGCTGAACATCTGCTGGGGGCCTAAGTGTCAGATGTATGGTATGGGAGATAATTAATTCTGCCCTGCTTCATCCAGATCTGAAGTGCTATGTCCATTTTGGGGAATTTAAAAAAAAGATGTAGGCAAATGAGAGAGGGCAATGACAATGATACAAACAATAAATACAAATCATAAGAGGACAAATTCTAAAACAAAATCCATGAGAAAATATTTTTTTAACATAAAGCAGTGCTCAGTTGTTCCCCATCTTCCCTGACATTAAAACCAGAAGTAATCAGGTTTATCTGCAGCAAGGGAAAAATAAATCGGATATTAAGAAACACTTTTTTTATCTCTAAGGGTATTTAAGCTCTTGCATAGGTTGTCCAGGGAGATTAACACAAACATTTGTTGGTGGGGATAGGGAGCAGGGTTAGGTATACTTGATCTTTTCTCAGAGAAAAGGAATTTGACTAGATGATTTCCTGAAGCACCTTCTACCCTACATCAGTCAGTCAGTTAATTAGTCCTGAGGCTTCACTGACCATTGGGGGCGCCTTTGATGTAACAATAATTTTCTTCTATTTTTCCCAGTCTTTTGCAATTCTTGTACAATCAGTCAGTTTTAATCCCATCCAGTGTTTGATGTTTGTGGTCAGCTTGTTCTAGGTTGTCATCTTCTTTGTCCATCCACAGCACCCTACTTATCCTGTTGGTAAGGGTGCTGGGCCTTTGGTGTTACAAATCCAAACCACTGCATCTTTCTTCTCACCATTTCTAGTAAGGGTTCATATTTGCTGACTTCTTGTCTGGTTTGATCTTTCACAGATTCATTTGTTCTGTGCAGTGAGAGGTATACAATGCAGTCTTCTGGAGCACTATGTTTCAAAAGTCTCAATTCATTTTTCCAGCACCCTAGTGAGTGTCCAGGGCTTACAGCTGTAGAGAGTTATTAAAATGACAGCTGCCTATCGTAGGTGGAATTTTCCTTTCATTGTGATGTTGCTGCTAGTCCAGATTTTATTCAGTTTTGCTAGCTGTCCAATGGCAATGGCTATTCTTGTTTTTACTTCGTGTTCTGATGTAGCATCTTCTGTGATGGTTGCTCCAAGGTATTTAAAGTGTGTTACTTTTCTAGCTTCTCATTACCAATTTTTACTGATGCGTCATCATTGCTATTGGCTGATGTTATCATTACTTTAGTCTTTTTCACACTAATTTCCGTTCCATATCTCTTTGTATCCTTACGCAGCCTTTCTGTTATTTCCTTAAGCTCTTCTGTATTTCCAGCTATTAGATCAATGTTATCAGCAAAACGAAGGTTGTTAATTTCTTGTCCTCCAACTGACACTGTTCCAGTGAAGTTCTCTAAGGCATCTAGCATAACTCGTTCCAGGTATAAGTTAAATAAGCATGCTGAGAGAAGACACCTTCTCTTATCATACTCTTGGCATACTCCTATTGATGTTGCAAACCACTCCAGAATTTTGTTTTCAAGCGGAATTCCACTACTTGTATTGTAGAGTTCTTCTATAAGATTGGTCAGTGTAGGACTGATGTTATACTTCTTCATTGTCAGCCAAAGTATTTTTTGCTGCACCCTGTTCAAAAGCGTTTTAAAAAACTTGAAATTAAGTTGTTTTGTTTTGGGGTTGGGGGGGAGAGGGGGAGAGGAATTCTTTTTACACACGTTTCTGAGGTTGAAGATCTGTTCTGTGGTGCTTCTTCCAGATCTGAATTCAGCTTGTTCTTCTGCTAATATCTCTATTTGACGCTTGAGCCTGTTTAGTATTATTCTAAAAAGCACTTTACTTGGATGACTCGTGAGGCTAATGATGCGGTGTTTCATACATTGGTGTAGATTCCTCTTCTTTATTATTATTGATTTTGTTCACCGCACTGGCCAGGTTTTGCTTTTCCATATCAGATTTTGTGCAATATGTCAATTGTCTGTTTCCTGTTATTAATAGCTCTGCAAGTATATTGTCCAGGCCAGTTGCTTTTCCATTTTTCGTGCTTCTGATAGCTTCTTCCTACTGCTAGTGCTATGGGTACTTCTACTACCCTACATGCTTATATGATAATATTATCATATCTTATCATTTGGCCTTGTGTGCCACAGCAGCATTAGTAGGAAATATGAACAGGACAATGCTGAGCACATTGTCACTACCTGTGGGTGAGCTCTGCCAGTCTCCTATTCTCTCTGAATTGTACTTTACTTTTCAGCTAGCCCCAATGAAATCAACAATTCCACTATGAGTAAGAATAATAGATGATGGCCTGTAATATACAAAATGTAAGAGAATAGGAAAAGAAAGGCCTTCAACAGAGAAGGAACTGTCTAAAATTATCGATGTTGATTTTTCTGGCAATAGTGTTATTTTGAAATAGTGGTTAGCATGCAGTTTGTCCTGTGCAGGCTATAGTTACTTTAAGAATATTTCTCATGTACAAAACGTAAGAATACCATGTTAAATAGACATTCCCCTTTTTTAGTTTCCACTTGAAGTTACTTGTTTTTATTGTACACAGTATTTCTCACAAGCTGAGTTAAGAAAGACTACGTTGTGTCTTTGATTAACATGCAGCACAGGCAAATGACAAGGGATGAAAGTTGAATCCATTCTGTAGCTGTGCAACTGTAGTAAGCCCAACCATTCCCTAGTTGGTGCTCCAAGGTAATAAACAGATGATTACTAATACACTGAGTCAGAAAATCAGTTACCAGAACAACTATAAACAAGAATAGTATTAGAAATATTTTGGAACTAAATGGAGTCTCGGCCTTAGGTTGAGCCTTTTATCAATGAAATGGAGAACTCACCTTAAACCTGATTGCATTCTAGAATCTAAATGCGTTTTTCTTCTTGTTGTTCTGATAGCCTTGGTCTAAGTTGTTTTTTGTTTTTTATAAAAGCATTTTAGAGATGTACATCTTAGAGAGGTAGGGGAGACCTTTGGTTATATAAATACATCATAAATAACTGTTACATAGATGTCAAACAAAACCATTATAATTCTGGTCTGAATCCAAATATTGTTTATGAAAACAGGATGGCTTTTTAGAGTACCTATTTTAATAGAGCTAAGGATGTATTTATTGGTAATGTCAGCTAAAGTATCCTGAGAGCTCTCCTGGGTAATGTTACAGAGTCTGGAAGTAAGAGACTGAAGCTGCTCTCGTAACATGCTGCTTATTTACTCTGGCTGGCTTTATTACAGTGCTCCTTACTCCTTGACAATCTGAATATGTCTGCAGTGTGGACATTTATGTGGCTGCTTGGTATAGAACCATGTCTTTCTTCATCAGGCCTGCCTGCATTTGGATTGAGACTGTACAGCCAGAATGGTATTTTAATAGAACTGATTAGCACAGTCCTCAGTTACCCTGCCCAGGATGGATCCTTCTCTTGGGAATCTTGTATATGAAAACCAAAACCCATGTTTTTGATGAGGGTGGGAAAGCTGTCAGCCAGGTACTTTGCTGTGCGAGCTACATGACCTGTCAAGGTTTCCCAGCAACAGGACCAAGTTGGCTACAGGGGAATGTGCTCTCTTGCCCTTCTAGGTAACAGAGGTGCTGTTCCCATACATAAGAGCTGTACATCTACCCTCAGCCCAGGGCTCTGTCTGAATCACAGGAGCAGCAGATTTGGCAGCTTTGTGCTGTAGAGTGAGCAGAGCCACAATTTGGCTGGTTGAGCAGAGCTTAAACTAAATGATCATGTCAGTTTATAACATTATTTTCTTTCCAGTTTTTATTTATGTTTTGTCACATGAAACAAGAGACACTTTGTTCTTTGTTGTAGTTTTGACATGGTTTTCAGTAACCCAGAATTATAAGTTAAACATAAATTGCAAATAAAATGCTACCTCAAACTTCTGTGCATTGTCTTGGCCTGCAGTCTTTTGCTAAATTCATCGTAGTGTTTGGTGGAATGCACTCCTTGATCAAACTAGCAAAGACTGTTGTGATTTCTACCTTCCTCTTTCATGTGGGGTATTATCTGTATTTGTTTTACCAAATTCCCCAGCATGGCAGGGACTCTAGTCCCCCTGCCTCCCTTCCTGTGGCATGCTAGTTCTTAGACCTTTGGTTTTTTATGCTAAGGTTTCTAGTTTGTTGTAAGGTGCTATAGGCTGCTTTGTGGTTGTGGAGTGAGGAGGGACCAGAATGGATGTTTTTACAAAAAGGATTAAATGTCTATTTATAGTTGTCTGTGATTGCATGAGATTGAGCTCAGTGACCCAGGTCGTACCTTTCATTGAATTTTAAATGAAAAAGGTAACATTTGAAATAAACAAGCAGAGGGAAGAGACCTGTTCATAATAATGTATGTGCAAATACAATATAACAGTACGATATTAACAGCGATAACTTCCAATCATAGATTACACCAAGTTAGTCGATACAGGCGGTACATTCTGGGGTTACAGTAATGGTTCCACTCTAATCTAACATTTTTCTGTAGTGGTATGCTCTAGGGGCAGTAAACACAGTGATGGAGTAGTGAATTAGAAGGTTCTTGACACAAATACAAATTAAAATACATACCTGGTTTTCAGATATGCAGAGCACCCGGTAAATAAGTAAATCACTAGTTTATTTTTTGCTGAACCAAATGATCAAGGCTGGTACTGATTAGCTTGCTCTGTGAACCCAAGATTAAATACCTATACTTGGTAAGTCAGTATTTCTCACCTTTCCCTTTCATTTCTGCTTTCTTTTGACTACAGACTGGCATTTTATTATATGTAATTCCATATTTTTATGTATTTCAGACAAACTTTATATGGGACCAGGGCAGCTATACCACGATTTGCAGAATCTCTTGCATGATTTGAATGTAGTCGGTCAAATTAGTCAACTGATAGGTAGCCTTAAAGGAAATTATCAGGTAACAACCAAAGTTGGATTTATTTTCAGAATATATTTCCAGTTATAAAGCTGTCTGATCATCCTAAGAGCTCTGCAAGGCATTCTTTAGTGCTCTCTGGAGAGAGTACAATCATTTTTAACTCCAATAATTGATTTACAGTTAAGTGTTTGGAATTATGAATAAATTACATCTGTCTTCCTAATCTTGTTTTGCTCTATTGTTTTTGTGTGGGTGGTTGCAAGCGTCTACATCTGCTTGGTATCCACAGAATTGTGGATATTCTGTGTCCTCAGCAGCTGCTTCAGGCTATTGTGGATACAGAATTACATTTCAATTTTTAAAAAAAAAAAAATCTGGTCCTAGAATTAGGACGTGGTGGTGGGAAAATTACTTTACACTGCACATCTGGCTAAGGAACTTTATACTCCACCCTGTACTTTGTCATCCTCAGGGTGATAGTGTACTGTAATACTTTTTTACCACATTTATGCAATTTTATGAACAGTCATTGAATACCTACGGTGATTCATTTAGGCTTTGTTAAAACCCTTTTATGTGCTTTTCATCATATATTTGAGCAGAGAAATATGGTATCTTACACTGAATAGTCAGAAAGCATGAATCAGACCCTCAAAATCACAGGACTTTTTTTTTTAAATAGTGATTTTTATTTGCTTTTTGTATTCCTTTAAAGTGAACTTATAAGTTTTTCTCCGCAAACACGAAGGCTTGAAACTTAAGGCTTTTTATAAATGTAAACTGAATTTCTCACCTAATTTCTTGTCTCCAGGATTATGGACATTGAGACATAACGCTTTGCAAGATTTATGATTAAAATTGTATAAGTAAGCAACAGTAAAAATGTGCCATTAGGATTGTTCCTGGCAACAGCATTTTTAAAATTAACCTACAGAATACTTAAGGAAGTAAATATCAACAGTCAGGAACAGGAGTACATAAGTAAAGCAGCTCAGATTTTGAATATTTGAGTAACTGGAATGCTTACAGGTAGATGCAGTTGAAATATTAAGGATAAATTATTCATTTGATGAATAAAACCACTAATGTTAGAAGCAACACCCCCCATTTTGTATAACATTTTAACTATTGAAATTACCCTACATTAGTATATGGACTGCTCATCCAGTATAGCTTTGCTCCTGTATTCAGACCCTGGTTCCTAATTAGACAAATCCTAACCATGCACTAACGTGATTCTGTCAATACATATGGTTCAAATAGTTGTGCAAAAATGAATTGTTTGAGGATTGGCAGCACTTCACTTTTCCTAATTTCTTTTTTATAAAAAAATATTGTCTTGTAAAAATATTCATGAAAAACAATGTCAAAGCAAATCTGTGTTATTTGTTCATGTAATGTTTGTGAATAAGTTTTGCAATATTAAACAAATCTAACTTGCAATAAACTGTTTGAGAGCACATACTAGTATGAAACACACACAAAACATTTTTTGAAATAATTTTACATAGCTTTTGGTAAACCGTGCTCAGTGTTTCATGTACAAAACACCTATATTTCATCAAAATATGTTTTCTTTTAATCTTGCAGAACTTAAATCAGTCAGTGGCTCATGACTGGACATCAGGTTTACAAAAACTGATATTGAAAAAGGAAGATGAAATCAGAGCTGCAGATCGCTGTAGAATTCAACTGCAGCTTCCAGGGAAGCAGGACAAGTCAGTTGTAATCTTAAATCTAAAATTTTATAAATGTGCATAAGAGAGGAATAAGATCTTGTTATGTTTCTCAGTATTTTGAACCATGGCCCTCAGTATTTTGAACATGTTGGAATAGGATGTTATTTCATTTTGTAGAGTTACTTGAAAAATAACTATTTTTACTTTTAATATTGCACAGGTCTGGGAGACCTACTTTCTTTACTGCAGTGTTCAATACATTTACCCCTGCCATCAAACAATCTTGGATCAACAATTTACAAATGGCTAAGCTTGCCCTTGGTAAGACTCATTTGTTTGCTTTAAATAAATCAGAGCATTATATCAAGAATGTACCCTCTTACTACAGACAGTTGCAAGTACATTATTTGGTATGTTAGAAGAAGAAGTTGTTGATTGAAAGGCTTACTGTAGAAATTAAGTGTACAGTAGCTTTTGGTGATGCATAAGGGGTGCATGCACCCCTTGAGATTGGCGGTGCACCGGGGTGCACCCCCTGCCTGTGGGCAGTTGCTGCTCACCACCACCTCTTGCTGCCAACACCACTGGTGGTTCCTGGCCACCACTGGCCGCTACTGATGCTGCCGGCAGCATCTGCAAGTGTTCACCACCTGTTAGTTGGTGCTTGCCACCTCCTACCCCTGCCGTGGCCATGAGCTCGCTCCTGCCATGCTTCCACTGCCAATAGTGCCACCGCTGCCTGCAGGAGCTTGCTGTGCCCTCCCAGCCTTTGGGGGCGCGTGGCATTCATGCCAGTGGCAACTGTATAACAATGAAGGTTAAAGATGATTTATACCTCAGTGCACATATTATACATGTAACATGTAGCACAGTATTTTAAGAAAGCTGGAAGTACTTATTACTTACAAGAAAGCTGACAAATCTATATCAGAATGAGTGACCATCATATAGAGAGGCTGTAAGGCCTATTCCATTCTAAAAACAAGGATTTTGTGGGTGATATTTTATTCTTGGACTAATTATGTGGTAGGAATAGACTTAAATAAACTTTTTAATACCTCAGATCTCAGGAATGTATTTGGTACCTGAGAGTTTCTCTAAATCTATTCCAGCCATGCAGTTGACCCAATAAAAGATATCAGCCAAAAAAGTCCTTGCCCCCCTCATTTCCTGGAACATCACAGCTACATTATCACTCCAGCACTACCTATTCCATTCTACATTTTCAGTTCTCATAAACTTTTCAAACATTCCTTTCGGTGTAAAATTTCTCACTCTTGGTTTTATCCTAAGAATGAATTTTACTTGGGAAATTTATAACAATGTGTGGAGCATATTCTATAGCTTTCTGATAACCCATTCCCCAGCCCCACATGTGTCCCTTTTAACATAATAGCATTTATATTCATGGACAGGACAAGTCAAAATTAGATTTTAATTATTCAATTTGCTGCATCTCTAAACCTTAATGAAAATCAGCTTCTTTAACATGCTTACAATAATTAGATTAAGTATTGTAATATTAAAGTGAAAGTTAAAAGGACATACCATCAGGTACTGCATTACATTCTTAAAGCTGTTTTTCTAGTTTCCAGATTTTTTCATAAGTGCCTTGTGATTTTTAGGCAGATAAGGTTTTTTTGGTTAATCTGATATCTTTTATTAGACCAACTCAGTGTGACTTTTAGCTATACAACCTGAGACATCTCTAGGTTTTCTCCTGGTTTTTCAGAAAGGTGCTGTACAGTTCCCCCAAATTAGCTTCTTTATAATTTGCCTTACAGTAAGCCCTCAACTTTTGAACCGTTCAAAGTGGCTAGATAAATGATTTTTTTTAAACTTTTGATTCTGGCTATCTATAGCATAAATATGATATGTATGTATAAGTTATGCATATTAAACCCATTCAAATACAGATCTCTCTGGAGACCTGTGTTTGGCATGTGTTCAGAAATAGTAATGAAAATAAGTGGCCAGGCTTTCAATGTCACTATATGTTACAGTTGACACAGTTTTTTGTATTTCCAGATTCAGGTTCTTCAAACATTTATAAGACATTTCTGTTAAATAAGTGATAGAAAAAGAGACCATACATTTTCCCATTTTTAAGATATTATGCCTGATATTTTCAAGCTCAAGAATGTTTAATTTTTTAAAAGGAGTATATTCTTCATAGCTTACAACATTAAAAAAGTTGTCTAAAAATAATTCACTCAGTGGAATGACAAATTCTAAACTAAAAGCCACATCTTTGGCAGTTAGGAGTGAACAAAAATATAGGCTTAATGGAATGGAATGACTCTATAATTATAGGCTATGTTTATAATAATGGTAAGTGGTAGAGAAGGAAGAAGTCTGCAACTTATATTTGGCAGGATCAGAGAGGGATCAGATGATATTTTTAAGCAATATCTTTTCCTCTGTTAGGCTCCTATAGACTCCAGTTCCCATAATGTCAACCAAGAATTCTTTATAAAACCTAATAGTAGCAGTGTTTTATGTAATTACAAACAGACTGAGGCTTGGACAGATTCATTTTGTGAAAGGAGTGCAAAAAGAAGGCAGATACCTTCTTGCAGATTTTAAATATTAGATCAGTGGTTTTAAGTATTAGATTAGTGGTTTTCATCCTTTTTTTCATTTGTGGGCCCCTAAAAAATTTTGAACAGAGGTAGACCCCTTTGGAAATTTTAAATGGAGATGCGAACCCCTTTGAATTATAAGTATGGGTATTCACACACTTTTGATTCATTGTAATTATCTTTTGCAAACCCCTCAGACACAGTCTGCCATCCCTCAGGCGTCCATGAGCCACAGGTTGAAAACCACTATATTAGATTATGTGAAAACTACTGTGTTCCCCTACAAATGCAGATATAGTAGTCAACATTAACCTTTCATAAATCAAGGCAACGATGGAATAAAACAGTCTATCAGAATTGTTTGTATATTTGATCTGAGATGCTATCAACTATCAAATAAAGCATGGTGGTATATTTTGATTTGGTTTCTTTACAATTACAGCAGAAGAAAACCTCTTGGGTTGGTTCTGTGCAGAAGATGATGGCAATCAAATCAAGAAAGAGAAGCACCCTCTCCTTGTTAGACATATGCCAGTCATGATGGCTAAACAACAGGAGTTTAAGGTGAATAGTACTTGATAACTTAATTAATGTAAGTTTAATATATAAAGGGCTCCATATGTTAACCAACCCTAATCTGGTCTATTTTATCATCTCTCATTATCATTCAGGAGTACATGGATGCCTTAGATAGTTCCTTTTAAACAGATTTGTTCTCTGAAGAGCTCACCTTTCACATTGCTTGTTGCAAGTTCCAGGGTTAATTTACCACTGTTTGAGCAATGGGAGCCATCATCAAGTTTGCCCAGATCACAAGTAAAGACACAGAAATGCAACATGTATTCCAAGAGATGTCTAAGGTGTAGGCTGCCTTGTTTCTCCCTCGTGTGGCTGTCAGCTACTGTAAATCATCATTACTAGAATAGTTTCAGTAACCAACAGCGAGTCATTCACTGAGACTGCCAGGGGGAATTCTTCATTTTCCTGGTTGCTCACTTGACATGGATGATCTGTTACAGGAGTAGAGGATGACAACAGATGTTGGTTTGATATAGTAATACTTCATCTCTGAGAAAAATATCTATAAATCCTTTTGGAGTAGCTCCATACGTTATTGCTCTGAAAGGATCCAGATTTCGACTCCTGAGGCCTGCAGGGAACAGCAGGAACTCCAGTGGAATTGGGTGTCCCAAGCAACCCCAGAAAGGGAGAAACCAGAGGTTTCTCACTGGCTTGGGGCTTCAGCTGCACTGTGGGAAAATCCAGAACTCCTCATCAAGGCACCAAATCAGCAAACTGTTTAGAATGTCTTTTAGGATACGTGTTTTGCTATATCAGGATGGACTTGAGAATAGGCTTAAATACTTCAGTTAACTGAAACTTAAATCAGGAAGAAGTACAAAATCTGCTTTATGTGCTAACAGTTTTTCATTCTTTATTCCAAGATTGAATGTGCTGCATATAATCCTGAACCTTATGTCTCTAGTGAAACTGAGCCAGATTCATGTTCCATGGAACATGGATTTCTTTGGGTAAGTTTAATTTTCAAGCACCTGTATGTTTGTCTCATACTTCCTTATTAATTTTCTCTTAAGTGTCCACAGTGCACAGATCTGATATACATGCTCATTCTGAATGGCTACATTTTATGAAAGATAACCAGTAGTTTTGAGCACATTATTTCATTACTCAGAGGACCCTTCTATGCATGCAGGTAAAAGTGAGATGGTATCTAATGCATGATCCATGCAGTCATGCTTTCTACCATGTCACATGTCCCATGCTCCCCATGCACCAGTAGGAAGCAAGCTCACATGACTGGTCCCCCTCAGCTCAGGGGCTCCCAGGTGTGAGGTCTTCATGAACCCCCATGGCTGGGACATCATGGTATCCATGATCCCCAGTCCTGGGGCTTCATGCATGCCTGGGGCTGGGAGATTGCAGCCACACCCTGTGGTGGCATCCACAGTTGTGGGGTGCTGCTTAGACCCAGGGTCAGCAGCTTCTCAAGTTGAAAATCCCTTCAGGTGTAGCACTCTTAGCCCTAGCCAGACGGGGTGTACACCTGTGGCTGGGAACCTTATCAGCTGGCAGAGTTCCCAGCTGCAGGGGAGACCGTGCAACACATGCATATTAAAGCTCAATAGCAACCAGCTATAGTTAGTCCACTTTTTTGAGGTCTAGCTTTATAGCTGGTTGGATCTTTTTGTGGTATGATGGGTACTGTTCACATGTAGCTAATCTCTAGGGAATTGCACAATTAACCAGTTAATTGTGTGATACCTGTAACATGCAGAGGGGGACTTGAGTCCACATGTGCAAATACACAAATAAATTATTTGATAGCAAGTTATGGTATATATTTTAAAGTACTCTATATTGCTACAAACAAATCACATGGTTGATCTCTGTGAGTGCCAGGAAACACATGAGATCACCCTACTGCATCATCTTTTCCATTTTTTAGAAATGTTTTGGAGAGTTGTAAATTATTCCATTGGGAAATGTATTTATATCATATATATGTAAAACTATGCTGGCTTAACATTATGAACCAACAACGCAGGCATGTCAGGAAATGAGAAGTTGTAGTGAATACCTTTTTATACCCTCTAACAATTATTTTCAATATCTTATCTTTTCACCATAATATTAGGATTTTAGAAATTGGCAGTCATTGAAGCAGAAGATGGGAATGCTTTTTTCATGTAATATTTTTTAGGTGACTTGTAAAATTCACTCCTAGCTTTGCTACTTATGAATAGAAGCACCACAAAGTTATGCCAATAAACTCTATATACTTCACTGTAATGTACATTCTTTTTCTTGATCTCTTTCTGCTTCTTATAAAGTGTTCTTATGAACATATTTGTTTCTTTCTTCCAAACGTGGAATATTTCCATTTTTCTTATCTCCTTATAACACAGACATAGCAAGCAATTTTGGCTCCCTGGTCAGAGAGACTGGCTGCCAACAGACATCCATGCCCTTTTTACACACCACAAATGACCAAATTAGGGCCATGATAAAAGGTATTATAAATTTCTCTTGCTAATTGGGAGTGGACACCTGTTTGTTTTGAAGAGGGAGAGTGTGGACAGTCTAAAGAGCTCTTGGGTCCCTAAAGCATGCATGGCACCTGCCTCAGTTTCTTTACTTGCTGAAGTGTGCCCAGGGAATCTAACTCAAGTCATTCCTTTGCAAATGTGGGAGCACTGGTTTCCCTGCTTGCAGAAGGACACCCCAAGTGGTATCCAAAGGATTGGGCCCTGAAGCTTGGGAGCACCAGGGGCCTGACACTGCAGGACAACAGGTGACATCTGTTTTGCTCAGTGAAGCAGATCAGCTGTGCTGGCAGACGCATCCTGGCAGAGCTGATCCACTTTATTTGGTAACATCTGTTTATAGCCACTCTTGAGTGCTGAAGAGTTCACTGGGAGTGGGGAAAAGTGACTAAGACAACAGGAGCAAGGAGCTGCTGTGGCTGGTACCCTGCTTACCCCTCTTGAGTTCATGCTATTGCTAATACTGTCTATACTGATAGGAGGAACAAGAATGTCACTGTTTAGCCTTAGACTAGTGAGAAGATTAAGGTTCAATACCAAGTGATGCCAAGAAATTTACACTTCCTCTTTTTTGGGCATTTACCACTTATTTTTAGTCCTGTTATTATACAAAATCTTTGGACTTTAACTCTCAGTGCTGCCATTCATCATAAGGATCTCTCAGATTTCTAATACTTATCGTGTTGATATAACACTAATTATGGACTGCTTTATATTTATATTATAGTACATGTGCCCAGAGTTATACATGTCAAATGGGCCTCCTCTAGAAAAAGGAAGCTCATAACTATTTATAGAAATTATATTGAGGAATTGTTCTTTTATGATGTTTTAAGATGTTATGTTTGGTATTCAGAATTATTTTCTGGTAACAATTCATGTCCTAAATATACATATGAAAGCTCATTTAAATTGTTAGCTTTTGAGATGTTATCTTTAATTAGTTTTCTGTGTGTTCATTATTGTTAACTCTAATCTTGCTGCTGAAGAATATTAATCTTTTCCTTTTCTCATCTCTCTCTAATTCAGATTGGCAGTTGTACTAATCAAATGGGACAAATTGCAATTGTCTCATTTCAAAACTCCAGCCCCAAGGTTATAGAGTGCTTTAATGTTGAATCGCGCATCCTCTGCATGGTCTACATTCCAGAGGAAGAGAAACCAAAAGAGTTAAATGTGGTTCCTGAGTCAGAAAATGGGGCTAGAAAGGCTTCCAGTGTGCCTACTATTTGCCTGGGTATGGAAGAAGGAAGGTAATATTCACTTTTAATATGTTGGATATCATGTATGCACACTGTACCCGTCTAGTGCTATGGTTATATTTAAAACTGTTTTAATGCACCTCTGAGTAAACAGACCCAGGAGTAACTCAGAAGTCAATAGCCCAGCAGCAATGTAGATATAACAAAAATACCCTCCACACAGTTTTCAAGTTTTAATAAACATAGTATAAAATTAAAATAAGACCCATGTTTGAAGAAAAATGATTAATTCTGAATGAAATAATATGGTGCTTGCAAAACGGAGATATAAAATTTTTAGAATCCTGTACTACATCATAGCATCATTCTAGTTTTCAGGCAAATTTGAAAGAGAGAAAAAAACTAAAACTAATGGCAGTGATTACGGGGATTCAGCAACAATGTTTCATGGTAGTATATATCATTAACATGTATTTGTTTATGGTATATGAAATGTATCCTGCCATTATGGTACTCTACTGGAAAATAGAACAACGTACAATAAGCTAGGGAGCAAAGGTATATCCCTTGAAAATACAGCAGTGTGATTTTTGTGTCATCTTCCTATTAATATAAATGAGGGACAAACCTTTCTATAAAAAATAATGTTGTGTTTTAATTCCTATCTATAAAGCATAATCACATACTAGTGACATGCATATGTGAACTGCTGTTTGTACCAGACTTCCCTACTTAGTTCTAGTGTACTGTAGCAGGGCACTGGGGTGTGCCTGCTCCTTTGAGGGAGTTAGCAGCCTGCAAGGCTCCTTGCAGGTGGAGCAGGGAGCTAATGAGAGGCTTACCTGATTGGAAGTGGGCTCAGACTGGAGCTGTATAAGCCCAGAGCCTGCGCTGGTCAGGGGTCTAGCCCTGCCAGCCACAGGGTTAGGAACTCCTGCCCAGGAGAGCTACCCAGGGACACTAGACTGACTACTTTGCTGCCTGCAGAAACAGTGAGGCTCAGGGAGCTCACAAGGAGACCAGGCTGGGAGGTATGCCAGCACAAAGGGTTAAGGGAAGGTTTTCCCTCTTAAAGGGGCATAGGCTCCCCTTTTGGTGTTTGTTATAGCCTGGGGGCTTAGGGTTTGAGTTAGTTTTATACCGGCAGTTTGGGTTGGGCCTGTACAGGTGGTATTTGGAGGTCCCATTTGTGTCCAAGGGGCACATGATCACCTTGAGCCCTGCCAGAGGCAGGCTCAAGGTACAACCAGTGGTTGAGCCTGGAGTGGGCATAGTGTAAGGCCACAGAACCGCATTGGGTCCTGGGACCCAAAAGAGGCATAACCAGACAGGGGCCCAGTGCCCAAAAGGTGCTGAGGAACCCCAGTGTGGGTCCAGTTGGACTGGGGCCACATGAAGGCTTGCGGCATCCTTCCTGTTATATTATTATATTTCCATTAAGGCATGGTGGGCAAGAAGGGAAGGCACCCTAGGGGCAGAGCAGGGCATGGTCAAGGAGCCACCAAGGGGTGAGCCGTCGCCACCTCTGGGATCCCAACGTGCTACACATATCCATTGTATAGAATCAAGGCATCATGACAGAGTATTTAAAAATAAATTGAGGTTTGGTAATGAACCATTTCTTTTCCTCCCCAGCCCCCCAGTGCCTGATCCAAAGCTCTTTGAAGTAACTGAAAAGTCTTAAATAGACTTTTAATTAGGCCTTTATGTGGGATTACTATGGTATTCATAGAGGACAGTATTTTGATAGATAATTTCTCCAAATTAGATTAGATCTTCATAATCCAAGAAACAAACTGATGGTATTCAGTAATAATGAAAATGTCTAGATGAGCAGCTAGACGATATTATATTTAAATATAATTAAATATCCACAATACTTTATTATAACCAAGTCACATGTTAAGTTTTTAATAAGAGCCAAGTAAAACATAGTCTTACTGATTTTAAATATTTCCTCCTGATTTTGTTTCCCTTTCGTAGCATTTCTGTCTACAAAAGTCATCAAGGCTCAAAGAAATTTCGACTTCAACACTTTTTCACACCTGAAAAATCAACAGTCATGAGCCTAGCGTACATGTCCCAGTACTTGTTTGCTGGTTTGGTTAATGGGAACATCACAATCTACACAAAAGCAGAAGGTACGTGATGATGTGATTTGATGACATCCTGAGGAACTCCAATGTCAGTATATTTTGGCAACAGCTGATTTCCATTGGTACATTTTTTCCTTTCCTGGCGAACATCTGAATAAGAATTACTATGAAAACATAACTTTATGGCTTTTATTCTTTCCAAGAGATGATGTATATTGTACTTGGTGCTATAAAAACATATGACTGACTGACCGACCCCCATCCCAAATAAGATTTTAGTAGAAAAACAAATATTAGGTAAAACTCAGTGTACTGTAGTTAACATGCTGCAGATGCTAATCTCAACCTCATTCCCAATATTTGTTTCTAAGAAGGAGAATATCTTATTTTTGCTAGGTTTTTCAGTAAATTCAGATTGAAATCATGACTGCACAGCCACTGCACAGGTAGATGGATAGTTTTTAGGCATGTCTTGTGTACGTCACACAAAGGTTTTATTTTCTCATTGCCCTTATTTGAGGGAGTTTCATGGTGTAGTTTGATTGGGTCAGCAGGGAACCAAAAGGAAAGGTGGGAAGGATGCTCACTTCCTAGCAACTGCCATGTTCAGCCTGATAGGCCTTTCTAGAACCTCTCTGAGCTCTCCTCCATAGAAGAGATGAATTGGACACCAGTTCCCTTTAAGAATATTCCCAATCCTAGATGTAATGAAGACCACAAACAAGTATTTGTTTTTATCAGTGCAAATTTCTGATTGGTCTGGGAGAGGAAGAGAGCAGCGAGGCAAAAGCCCCTTCCCCAAATGAGGGAGTGTCCGGTTTGTGGAACAGATGAGGAGCTGTGGCCCTCCTTCAGAGAGGAGGGGATAGGACCAGTCACTGCTGTTACCTCTTCCCCAAACTAGGTACTGGCCAGGTTGGGAAAGGGGAGAGGAGTCTTGCTTGTTCCCTTATTGTCCTGGACTGGTTGGGAAGGGAGCAGAGCAACAGGGCAAATCCCCCAACCTATTACCCGGACTGGAGATCCTGGTCTGGAAGGTGGGTGGGAAGCAGCTACTGTACTCTGCTCCCAGGCTGGGGAGGACTGGAGGGAGCGGTGTGACAACTCGCTGCCTGCTTCTTACTCAAGAGACTCTCTCCACTCGTCTGGGGAGAGAGGGAGCACTGAGGCAAAGGCCCCTGCTTACTCTTTACTCTGGGGACTACATAGAGAGCAGCAGGCAGCAACACTGCTCTCCCTGCTTGGCTCCTGGTGGCAGGGAGCTGAGCAGAGGGGGCAAAGCCTCTTGCCTGCTTCTCATAAACGGGACTCCAAAATGGGGGTATACCTGGCAGCTGCTTCTCCTCTCTCCTCCTGGCCTATGGAAGCAGCTACCCCTAGTGCTTTTTCCAGACCAGAGTGACCCCTGTGTCCTGTAGGCATAGAAGCCTTTCCTGTGGCTCTACTCCTAGTCCCCAGGAGGAATTAAGCTGTGGGAAAATGTACAAATGTTCATTTTCCTGGAGGATCCTCTCCCAGCAGCAATTTCTATCTCACTGTAGTCAGGTTATTTTTATTTCTACCTCATTATAGTCAGAGGAGGATGGGGACCAATAGCTTGATGTTCCAGCAAAGTAGCGCCCTCCTCCCCCTTTTCTATTGTTTTTAAGCCTTCTTCAAAGGCATTAGGTGTTGGCTACAGCCAAGGCTAGGGACTTTGGGTGGGGTGTGCAAGTGCTTCTGCTGGGAACAAAGCCAGAGGTTTCTGCTCAGGGTCAAACTGATCACCGTATTTGGGTCAGGAAGGAATTTAACCCCATTGTCAGATTGGTATGGACTGTGGTAGTTTTTGCCTTCCACTATAGTGGGGACACCTGGCCTTCTACCCAGGACCCCTTGAGCGTATATTGACAACATTTTAAAGAAGCAGGACATTGTTTGCCTTGATTCCCCTACTTTACCTGTGGCAGGTTAGGGTGTTAGCTCTACATTGGGTAGGAGTTTATGATTCTTATATAATAAAGGGCTTAGCCCATCTGTCTGTAATGCTCTTGGAGCACTCTGGTGAGTGAGACAACCAAGCAAAGTGTGAAGCGCTGCCATGAAGGCAGGGACAGAGGAGACAGAGCGGGGGGGATAAGGCAGCGCTGGCCTTGCTCCCTTCCCCCCCGCTTCATCCCTCCCATCATGGTGGCATTGCTGCCTTCGAGAAGCAGGGAGCAGTGGTAGCGGTACTGGAGATGGTGGCAACATGGGGTACTGGCAGAGGGGGATGGCAGGGCAAGCTTTCCCCCTCCCCACTCCTGGGAGGTGGCGCAGGGTAGTGGGTGGCGGTGCTCCATCTCCACTTGTGTTTCCCCCCCTCCTTGTCATTCTTGGTGGGCAATTGGCTAGTAGTTTTATATAGAGTTTAGATTATGATTTGTATGGGGTGGTTTGGATAGGAATGATCCTACTTCAAGGAGGGAGTTGGACTAGGTGAACTCTGGAGGTCCCTTCTAGCCCTGCTACTTTGACTTCTTCCTTCAAACACAAATAATGGGCAGTGGATCTACATAGATCCACCAGGTTTGTCCTATCCTTCTTCAAGGCTGCTGAACCTTTGTCATAGCAAACCTATACGAAGCCTTTTCTGCCTCATTTTGTAGTGCCTTCCCCTACAATTTGCCTCACATCTGTTATTTCAGCTCACCAAATCTAATAGGCTCTCGAGTGGCGAGACATGCACGGGTGAAAGCTGACTGTGCCTCAGCTCCCCTGAAGCCCCCCAGCAGCTGCGGAGCCCCCTGCTGACCCCCAGCACAGCTGGAGGCTAGCAGGGCCCTTGGTGGGATGGGGTTAACCCCTTAGTGAGTGGGAGGAGGCGGCTGAGTGGAGCCGGGCCGGGTCTCGCCCCGCCCAGGCCCCTACTTCGCCCAGCCCCCCAGGGAGCCACGCGAACAGGCTGCACAAACAGGCGCACTTGTCTGCCAGTAGGTGAGTTAGTGCGGAGTTTGCACAGGAGTGTGGGCAGGAGGGCTGAGGCCCTGCCTGCAAGCCCCCTAGGGTAGACAGTTCCAGCCGTAGCCAGCCTACCAGAGGCATGACATAGATGGGCACGCACTGCACCCCAAGGGTCCCCTCGGGC
>NW_017728918.1:37469341-37471330 GCF_001723895.1 Crocodylus porosus
CGGGGCTGGACTCGATGATCTTCTGAGGTCCCTTCCAACCCTAATGTTTATGAAATCTATGAAATGTATGGAATAAAAATTGTACCAGTAATTTGTTTCCATGTTATCATTAATTTCCTTATAATTGTGCAAGACATACTGTGCTTATTCAGGCATAGTCAACCCTAAAGGGGTGTTTTTATGAAGCACTGACCTATTTTATTAGGCAGATGTTTCTGACTGTGGTACAAGAGGGACAGAGAATGTAGTGTTCCACATAGTTTATCAGCTAAGAATAAAAATATCACTTTTAGATCTATTCAGTATATCATTTTTCAGTTATATGCATGTCCTCATTGTGTTTGCAGTTCTGCCCAGAGGAGGAGCACATTGAAGTGCTCTGGGTTAGAATACAAGGAAGTCAAGGGGAAAGAGACTTAATGGTTTACTGCAGACCATGCAACCAAGGGGAAGAGCTAGACCAGGAATTCTTAAGTTAGCTCACGGAGGTAGTTAGGTCAAAGGACGTGGTCATCATGGGCGACCTGAACTTTCCAGGCATCTGCTGGGAAGAGCAGTCTGCCAGGTCTGACCGCTCACGTAGGTTTCCAGTCCAAATGCAGGACCTTCATCTAACCCAGAGGTGCACAGCCCCACCAGGGGAGGGAAGCCAGGTGTCCAAGAAAAGTGGTTGCTCCTTAAGGAGACAACCCTCTAAGCCCAAAGGGAGGTAATCCTGACATGGATCAAAGGGAGCAGGAGGGCGCAAAGGTTCTCATGGCTCTCCAGAAGCATCTGAGAATGTCTCCTACATAAAAACGAGGGATACACCGAATGGAAGGGAGAGGTCATCGCCAGGGAGGACTATACTGTGGTCACTCTGGGATGCAGGGGAGCGGTCAGGAAGGTCAAGGCAGAGATGGAACTGGGACTAGCTTCCCGGATCAAGGACCACAAGAAGTCCTTTTTTAAATACATAGGGGGGCAAAAAGAAGGTACCGGGTACTATGGGGCCCCTGCAAGACACGCTAGGAAATTTGGTCATCGCACCAGATGACAAGGCTGACCTATTTAATGACTTCTTTGCCTCAATTTTCCTAAGCAGGGACTGGATCAGCCTCCCCACTGGGCCCCCCTCAGGCCCCAGGGGAGCCGCACCTAGGCCATGGGTCAGTGAGGATGTAGTTTGGGAACTTCTGGAGGGACTGGATGTATTGAAATCAGCTGGTCTGAACGATCTCCGCCCTAGAGTGCTGACGGAATTAGCTGAGGTCATTGCAGGACCCCTGGCACAGCTTTACAAACACTCACGGTGCTCTGGTGTGGTGCCAGAGGACTGGAAGAGGGTCAACTTGGTTCCCATCTTCAAAAAAGGGAGGGAGGAGGACCTGGGAAACTGTAGGCCAGTTAGTTTTACCTTGATCCTTGGTAAGCTTTTTGAGAGAATTATTCTGGCACATGTCCATGAGGGGCCAGCAGGGGAGATTATGCTTAGGGGCAACCAACACGGGTTCATTAGAGGCAGGTCCTGTCAGACCAACTTGGTGGCCTTCTACGACCAGGTTGCCAAATCCTTAGATGCAGGAGTAGCAGTGGACATAGTCTTCCTAGACTTTCAGAAGTCCTTCGACACTGTCTCTCACCCCGTTCTCATTAAGAAACTGGGGGACTGTGGTGTCTACACCTACACAGTCAAATGGGTCACCAACTGGGTGGAGGGCCGCACCCAGAGACTGGTGCTCGATGGGTCATTTTTGACCTGGAGGGATGTGGGCAGTGGGGTTCTGCAGGGCTCGGTCCTTGGGCCTGCATTGTTCAACATCTTCATCAGCGATTTGGATGAGGGAGTAAAAAGCACCCTGTTCAAATTTGCTGATGGCACTAAGATGTGGGGTGATGTGGGCACGCTAGAAGGGAGGAATAGGCTCCAATCGGACCTAGACAGGTTACAGGGGTGGGAGGATGAGACTAGGATGGGATTCAACACAGACAAGTTCAAGGTGATGCACC
>NW_017728918.1:37471437-37474710 GCF_001723895.1 Crocodylus porosus
AAGAGAAGGCTGAGGGGGGATCTAGTGGCCTGTTACAAACCAGTCAGAGGGGACCAGCAGGCATTGGGAGAGTCCCTGTTCCCCTGAGCACTACCAGGAGTCACTAGAACTAATGGTCACAAGCCAGCAGAGGGTAAATTCAGATTGGACATCAGGAGGCGCTACTTCACTGTCAGGGTGGCTATGATCTGGAACCAACTTCCATGCGAAGTGGTACTGGCTCCTACCCTGGGGGTCTTTAAGACAAAGCTTGACAATCACCTTGCTGGGGTCATTTGACCCCAGTACTCTTTCCTGCCATGGCAGGGGGTTGGACTTGATGATCTGCTCAGGTCCCTTCCGACCGTACTAACTATGAAACTATGTTGAAAGAAGAAGGCGAGGTGCTATGGAAAAGTAAACTAGAATATGCTCTTTTTTTTTTTTAATAGAAGCACCTTCCTATATAGCAAGACATTTGTGGAAGGGCAAGTATTAATCCCAGTATGCAGTCTAAATGGTTGGATTGTATATCAAGGAGTCCTATGGTATGAAGGATGGGGACTTTTCATGTAAGCTTCAAAGCTTCAGCTCTTGTCTCTCTCTCCTAAAGACAGAATGGGACATGGATTTATGTAATCACTGAGTTACAATGCCTGTGTGTAGCCGCAGATCTATCAGGTTCTGACCCATTCTATTTCTGGTCCACAAATGGTCCTCACCTTCGTAAGTGTTTTCAGATGGGACAGCACAAACAAAACTCCAAATGATACAGATATTGCAGGTACCTTTTGTATTACATATAGGTCTACCTTTGTGTGCAGAAAGGGAAGCATTATTTGCTCCAAAATATTTCTAGCAAGCGAAACGAATAAGGAAAGGTTTAGCCAACTGAAAATGTTGCATACCCTTGTGTGACAAGGAGTACTGGAGATTCACAGCGAAACTCACTCTCTTGCATGTTTCTGTAAGGGAAGTTATATTTTATTTAATTAAACAAGCTTATCAAAATCTTTTCACTTAATAGTTGCAACCCAGTGAAACAATAAAGAAATATGGTCGTCTTAATAGCTCATTGGTTCCAAAAGTGAGATAAAAGCAGAGTAGTTTGGAGCCTCAGGCTTCTCTTGTTTTGTTTACTTGGCTTTAAAAATGTATAGCAATAGAACTGATATACAAAGCAACGGAAGAGCTTAAATGTTGCATCCTGCAGACGTTAAAAGTTGTTACTGATCACAACCATGATATTATTTGGGAAACAGAGAAGCAGAGACACAGCACTGCTGTTATGCTTGGGACTTGGAGACCTACCTCACATTAAAGTTGTCCAGCACTTTACTTCATATGACTATACATTTATTTTATAACTTTGCCAAATGTTAACCCTTTTGTCTAAAATGACCCATGCTGTATGGCTATCTCAGGCTGAATTATTTTGTAAAAGTTCACCACCAAATCGTTCAGCTTTCTCAGAATTAGGCTAAGGAAAACGTAATTTTGCCCATGTTTTTCTTTTAAAAAGTCTGATGCTTTTTCCTAACAATTGTGGACAACCAAGCAGATGTGTTTCCTATGTGACATGGTAGCAAAAAAAGTCAATGCACGTTTGTCATTCATTCACAGAGGCACAACCTCTCAGGAGAAGGAGGTAGCACTCGGTCTTTATAAATTGCAGGTGTATTTGTACCTGGAATATTGTATTCCTTTCCAGGCACTTCATTGCCATAAAAATACTGACACAATGTAGGGAGTTCCAAGAAGAGCAGCAGCAATGAGAGCAGGAAAGCTTGGTTAAATAATGAGTAAGGTGAACTCTGCAAAGGGATTTAGTTGCT
Organism: Crocodylus porosus; assembly: GCF_001723895.1. Lineage (NCBI taxonomy): Eukaryota > Metazoa > Chordata > Crocodylia > Crocodylidae > Crocodylus > Crocodylus porosus. The sequence continues at coordinate 37,473,252 of NW_017728918.1, forward strand.
GTGGGACTGAGCAATGCAATGCTTAGCTTCTGCCTTGGCCCTCAGAATGGAATCTTTAGCCTTTTATTTAAGGGCCTTGGCTCCCTGTAGAATCCATGGGGATGGCTGCACCTCAGAATGGTCCACCATAGTCAGTATGATGAGCAGAGGATCAGACAATGTATAACACTGAAATCTGGGTATATTTTAAACTCTGTTCTTCTTTAGCACTTAGATAGTTAATGCGGGGTTGCAGCATTAGTGTGGATCCCACAAGGGATTCACAGCCCCGAACCTTCTCCAGGAAATAGGCTCTAAATTGTTTCCATCAAAAACCAAGGAGAGGTTATTCCTTTCTTTGCAACCACTGGAGGAGGGAGAGGAGGGAGCATAGCCTCTTACCTGCCATAGTTTGGTTGCTAGAGCACTTGCCCCAGGGTGTGGTTCAATGTTTCTATCCAATAATGGTTTAAATATAAAACAGTTTAATTGCTAATTTAATATAAATTACTTAATCTCCTGAGCTCTCTGACTTGTGTTCTTTTTCTAGCATTATAAGAATTATAAGAGTTTTAAATTAAAAGAATTATAAGAGCTTCCAGATAACAATGTCTCACTGTGGAATAACCTCTAAAGCTAGGGACAGACATTACACATAAACCAGTTTAAGTGATCAGAAACTTGTTTAAGCCTGTAACAGAATAGATATCCAGTGCAGATAAACCTGTTTGAGAATGGCTGAAATTGCTTTGAGATAAGTAGTATCAGACTTAACAGATTTGGCTCAAACCAGTTTATGCAGCATCTGTCCCAGATGCCTTCCTGGTTTAAGATAAACCAGATGCCCCCAGCATCTTGGCATGCTCTCTGGGCTCGGCGGGGTTCTCTGCTCCACAGCAACTGGCTCCTCCCCTCTGCTCTGTGCCTGGAGCTCCAGAGACTCTGGGCTGCGTTCCCCCTTCCCTCACCACTCCTTGCTAAGTAGGAATTCCCCCTCCCCTCTGCCTTGCTGAGGAGGTGTCTGTGTATTAGCTAGCAGACCACATGCTGGCTATGGTCTCTGCTGAGTCAACAGGTAAAATCAACAAGTAGCTGTTATGTCCCTCTGTTGTTTTCTTAATAGGGTGATAAACACTGTTATCAATTCCCTGCTGGGCTTATTAGCGCTCCTGCTGGAGACTGGCTAAGTCCCCCTCAGCTCCATACTGTGAAAGTAAAGGGATTGCTGCTCTTGTGCCCCCCGGCCTCTAGCCAGAGCCACTGCAGGCATGTGCCTGCACTTCTGGGGTGTCTGTTTGGTTACAAAACTGATTTAGCCTTGCCAGGTTAGACTAACTGCAAAGATTAAATCAGTTTAGGATCAGGCTTTTCGAATGTCTGTCCCTAGCCCAAATGGAAGTGAGGAGAGCCCATTGTGTGTGAAGTGCAACCTGCCCTGAACAAAATTATATCCAAAGAACAACCCTGAATTGACAGCACA
>NW_017728918.1:37474825-37493729 GCF_001723895.1 Crocodylus porosus
ATCAGAAATGATAAAGTTTATGGGCCAGATTCTCTTCCACCCATTAGGCATGAAAGTAGACCTGTGTCCCCTAAGTGTAATTCTGTTCCAGCCTGTTCAAGCACCTGAAAACAGTTGAAACAAAAGGTGGGTGAGTTCTGCTCCTCTTCCTCGCTGTTTGTTTGTTTGTGGGTTTTTGTGACTTAATTTTAAGGCTAAGATGGTATTTGCAGAAGGACTACTATTAATGTTGCAAAGTATATACATTAATAGGCTTTCAAGAATTGACCCAAAGTGGGAGTGAATTGTTGGACTAAGTCTTGCCCTATGATTTTATGTTAGGCCTGCATCCTTTTGATAGGTGGCATTTCTAGCTCACCTGGAAAATAGGTATGGTACTCCCATGGGCGCATGCACCGTAGGGTTTTATAAAGCATTACATGATGACACTCATTATACCCAAAAATAGAGAGGCAGGATTGAGTCCACCAACTTATCCCCAAGTGATAGTAAATGTGCAGTTTATTTGCAACCCTTTCCCCCGCCCCTTTAAATCCACCTCTTTCTCCTCAGAAAATTAAATAAATCAATAACCACTATTTCTGTACCAAGGAATGTAAGATGCTTGTGCTTCACTGCACAAATAAACTAACAAACGGTATTCCCAGAGCTGTGCTGGCAGCATTGTTAGCAACATCAAAAGTGCTGCTGAGCAAAAATAAATAAATACACCAAATAAAAAGATGCATGTTAATTCCAGCTCTATTGAACACACAGCATGAGGAAATTAATATAAGTTATAAAAGGGCATTTTAATAGGGAAAATTATATTTAATCAGGCTGTTTCATGCAACAGCAACAAACAGCAGCAAATACAAACTCTTAAATGGTACTAATTTTCTGCAGAGTATCATATGGGAATAACATAACCAAGATAAAATACCCAGTATTTTGTTCTATGAAGTGATGATGGAAAACATTTATTTTTGCAAGGATTCCAACAACTTGATTATGTTTGAGATGAATAAAAGCATTGCTGATTATCTAAAAATGGCTTATTTGACAATATATGCAATATATAACAAAAGCATGCACTCGTAGTATACTTACAGTACTGAATAACTTGAAATGTTTGGACCTGTACAATATGCTTGCAATGTTTGTTAATGTCATAATGTAGACAAGCTGATAAGAATATTGCAGTATATTGTCTGTTATGAACTATATTGTCTTGGCATGAACTAAGCCAAGTACCTGCTAACAAAATGTAGGTTATAAAGGACATAGAAACATATTAAGGCTTGTTATAATAAGTGCTTAAAATTAGGTTTTTGCCTTTTAAATAGTATAAATTCAAATATCAGAAGTTTGATGTAGTGTTGACATACAGCAAAAAAGTAAGATATAACTCTGTGTGTGTGTGTGTGTGTGTGTGTGTGTGCGTGTATATATGTGTGTGTGTGCATGCAAACAGAGACAACCCGAGCAGGGTGCGGGTCCTGGGGCAAATGGGCCTGTATGGGGCCCCGCCCCTGGACGCAAGGAAGCTGGCGATGATGGGAGGCAGTGCTAAACAACCCGATGTGAAGCCAGTGGCAGCGCAAAGTAGCCACTCCACCTGGCTCTGTGGGCACCCCCAAATTGTGGGGCCCAGGGCAGTTGCCCTCATTCGCATCCCCCCCCCCAGGGATGGCTCTGTGTGTGTGTATGTGTGTGCGCGCGCACACACACACACACACACACACACACACACACACACGAGTACCAGCAATAGCTGCAAAATTAGAAACCAAATATATATAGATATACATGGGGGGGGGTGTATATATGTGTGTGTGTGTGTGTGTATAGATAGATAGATAGATAGATATTATATTTGGTTTCTAATTTTGCAGCTATTGCTGGTTCTCGTATCTGCAGTATTTATGTATTACCCTAATGTTAAGAAAGCTCAAGTGTTAATAGGTCTATTGAGCTAGAAGCTCCATACCTTTATGGTGAGGGAGAATCTAACATAAGATGACAATTGTGCTAAGATTTATGAAGACCCTTTATACACTGCAAATATTCCTACTGACTTCAAAGACATTAATCCACAGAGCATAAACTGGATCAAATTCACAGCTTTCTGCAGGATCATGTATGTTTAAACAGGGTAGTTAGGTACATGCTTTAATTTTATCATATACCTAATGTTAAGCATAAGTAGTGCTGTCACTCTTGTAGAGCTCACTGCACTGCTGTTCATTTTCTGGGCAGCCCATTACATTTCAGGCCTTTTTCCTTTGTCTCTTGAGACGTAATCAAATTATTTGCTCACGCTAGGCTGAGACTTGTAGATTTTTGCGCTGTGTTTCTTTACCTCAAGTCATGGACCAGTGGAGAACACTGTGACCAGAGAGCATTCTTAAAATCAAAATATTGTTTACTTGAATAGCAGAAGCAAAGCATTTAGAAAATAGGATTTTAGTATAGTCTATATGCTCATCTTCAAGCATGTCTAGTTTACTTAAGGGCTTACCATTCCCTGCTGGAAGCTGAAGTAGGTTCTTTATTCTCCCCAAGAAATGCCCCTCCAAACTTCTTCCCCCAAACTATCTGCTCTCTAGAGAGTTCATTTTTTTACAACCCAGGCAGGGTTCTTCCCCCACCCTGTCCAATTTTGGGGCATTTACCAAACTTCTTAAATCTGTTTGGTAGGCTCTGCAAAAAAAAAAAAAAAAGTTGAGCTAGATTTCTTGGAGCCAGCAGCCCTCTCATTTGACTTAGGAGTCCTTAAGTGTATGCTGTAGTTCTTATCTTTTGAGCCATTGTTCCATGTGTTGCTTGTTTTCTTATAGCTCTCAGTAACCAACAACCAGGTTGACAAACAGTACATATAACTTATTTCAAAGTGGTTCCATGTAGATATAGAACAGAACCCTGTTAGAATGAGCTAGAATCGAACCTGGGTTTCTTCTGATTCCTGGGTGAGTGCTCAAGCAACCAGGCTCCTATAAAAAGGATGTGTGGCATCATCACTGCCCCTTTTTAGACCAAAAAAAAAAAAAAAAAGAGTGAGTAAGACTGCACGCACTTATCTTTGGAGAGGATTCCAGTGTGTGAATCCCACATAGGAAAAGGTCTCCCTGAAGCCCTGAGTTAGGTATCCAAGCTACAAAGCTATGCAGGATGTCAGCCTTGTCTGTCTCCTGGTTAGTTTTAGATGACTCCTTGATTAACTTTGTCAGCTTTTGGATCCTTTTCTGAGTTGTTTAGCTCTTCCTATGCACTGTACTTGCCAAAGAGTTCTAGATTATATTCCAGGGGCCAGGCACCTAGATATGTTAATCAAGGAGGCACCTGACTTCTAGGTTATCAGTGCCTTTATTGCACTATTCAGTGTCTAAGCCAGGCTTTTATTGAAATTGGTGTGTTTTCATGCCTGCAATAAAGAGAGCAAGCAAAAATAGTTTTATTGCTTTCTTGTGTACATTAGGTAAGGTCTAAATGATTAAGTTTAAAAATAATCATGATTTAAAATAGGAGACTGTAGGTTACTAATTATACATTTCAATTATATTTTTGACCAAATTCAGGCATTCAAAATAGAGAATGCATTGAACCTAAGTCTGAGAAGTGGTATTGAGTCATTCAGTGAATTATTTAGTATCTATTTGAATTTGTCTGATTCACTTCTGAAAAGTGTATTTCAAAGAAGGGCAGCTTCTTTCTCCCTGTCTAAATTCAGGCAATGGAAACAGCAAACCTATACTATTTTTACTACTCTTACTCCTGAAGATGCAACATAGCTCTAGGATAGTTCATTAGCTTCTAATATGATTTACATAATTTAAATAAATTGTAAAATGACTTCCAAATGAAGGGCCACTTTATACACTCCCGTTACCTTCAAATTGTGCCCTCAATTATACTTCTGTAATCTCCACCTAAGCATTTAAATTAAGGACAATTTTGTTGCAATGAGAGCTTCAGCACTTGGCCTGAAGCATCTTTATTACTGATGGCAATGTGCGAGTCAGAAAGAACACAAGCTGACTTTGACATTGCTGGGAGAACTTGCAGGGATGAAATTAGAAACTTGCATACTGAATTTATGAAAACCATTGTGACACAATGAATACGGCACTTACAATGTAATTTATATGAACGCACTTTTAAAATTAGAATCTCATTCTAAGCGCACGTCGAGGAAGATTATATAACTGATGCTATCAGAGGTACCAATATTTTTTGAATCTCTATACAGTAAAGCATACAAGCATGTGCATAATAATAAATTCACCTGTTACTGTTGGACACAGTGTATTAAGCAATATGTAAAGGGATAACAAACAGAGTCACTGCCGCCCAGACTGAGTACTTTTCATGAGTTTGTTTTAAAAGGTGCTTAAGTTGAATGAATCAGGGTCTCTCAGTAAAGTGGTTATTGTTACTGGAATTTATACAGAGTGGATATGAAAGTGAGGGGGTCACCTTTTAATACTTTTTTCCCGTCAAGGCAACTACACATAAGAGCAAAAGCAATTTTATTTATACGGTTATTAAGATGCAACAGACAATAGTGCAGAATTGTGGGGTGATATACTGAATGAGTGTAAATTGTTATTTGAAAGGTATGCATTGAATAAGCCAATTATATGTGAAAATGTATTAGAATAATTACTTAATTCTGTGTCATTAAACATTTGTTATCAAAGGAACACGTACATGTATTCAAACTAAGTTCATGCTGTTAAAAGCTAAAACGTGGACAAAACAATTGCTGTGATTTCTTTAATCTTTAATCTGCACTTCAAAGAGTTCTGTAGCACTGGTAAGCAGTAGCAGGCGCCTGCAAGATATGCTTATGGTATTACTGCTATTTCAGGTGTAATCTGATTTTGGTCTGTTAAGTCCAGTCCACACCAATTACAGTACTAGCTGTCTTTTAATAGGGGTGAATTCTTTTTAAATCTGAAAATGGGGCATGAGAAGAAACTACCTAGTTTCTCTTAAAATTACTGTATGCTTCTGAAAGTTAAAGATGCAACTAGAATGTCCATTTCATCAAGTTTGTATTAGATGGGTACTTAGATGTGATTCAGACATTAGTTAAACAAAAAAAAGTCATAGACTACTTCACTTCATCTTCACTTCATACATCTAACTAGGAGTTTTCAACCTTTTTCGGCTAGAGGCAGTCCTTGGTAGAGTGAAGGCACCTCTCCATAACTTTTGTGAACTGAGTGGCACCCCATTTCAAAACCTAATTTATTTATTACAGTGCTTACCTCCTTGCAGAAAGGCCAGGCAGTGGGGGCAGGCGCAACTATGCAGGGAGAGTGTGTTTTTTAACTGCTTGTCTTCTCACACCTGGAGCCCAAGCATGCTGTTATCTGTTTATGTCCTTGAACTTCTTGGGGCACCTTTCAAAGGTTCTGATGGCACCCAGGGTGCCTGAGCACCCTGGTTGCGAATTGCTGATTTTTAAACTTTGGGGCTTTCTAGTTTGAAAGGCAAGCTGTGGGTTCTTAACACAGAGACTATAGTACTATAAAATTATTCCAAATGAGTGCTTTAAGACTTAGGACTTGAGTTAGTTGGAGGGAAGATGAGATTAACATTGAGGTCTCCTGTGAAAAGTGTCTCTATAAAAATGGCTATGTGATGATCTATACTAAAAGCATCTTGAAGTATCTAGACAATTTTTTTCTGTTGACAATTAGATAGTTTTTCTACCTGCTATCTCTGCAAATGCAGCCTTCACTTTGAAGTTCAAACTATTTTTTTTCTTTCCCATATGTATCATTACCAAACAGAAAGATGCAGCAGGTTTAGTATCTTAGATGCATTTTTATACATGCTGTGGGATGTGGCACCAGCTCCTTTAATTAGCAAGCCATGATAATTAAAAGCACAGGCATGTGGTGTGTATCAGCATCCCCACACTGAAAAAATGGCAGCGGGGCTCATTGAACGTGTTTTATTTCAAAGTGCGCCGTCACCATTTTTTCAGCGTGGAGATGCTGATACACATGATGAAGAAGTCTGCTGGAATGAGTCAGCTTCCATACTCCAGCACATCACAGCGGGCATTATGCATGTGTATAGGAGCCTTTAATGTTCAACTTGTGCCAACTGAATCTAGAAATCATACCTTGAGTAACTTCTGTACAATCTGATTAGACTTCGGTAGTATTATGCAGGTATAAGTAATTTGAAGGGACAGTGTGCATAGGTATAATCAAGAATATAGTATATAGAACCTGCAGTGTTATTCTCTTTATTCTGTATCTACGAGGAAATGGCTTTTTTTTTTTTTTACGAGGAAATGGCTTTTTTTACTAAAAATGTATGCAAGTTGGATAGATTAGTATTCATATATTAGACTTTTGTGTTTGTATGCTAGGATTTTTTATAGATAGCTTTGCCACATTGGAGTGAGCCATATTGTCTTCAGAGCCATATATTCTTGATGAATATTTAAAACCAGACATACATTTTTTATTGTGTGTAATGTTTCTTCTTGCTTCTTTTCTTTGTTAAAGATGGAAACTGGAACCCAGAACCTCAAAAAGTAGTAAAGCTAGGGGTTCTACCAGTCAGAAGCCTACTTGTGATGGAAGAGACCATATGGGCAGCATCTGGTGGACAAATTTTTATAATCAGTACTGAGACCCATTCTGTGGAGGTAAATGCTTCTATAATCTTATTTGCATATTTTACCATGAAAGAGCATTTTTAAATAATAGTTGATAGAAGTTAAACCTTAAAATCCAAAGAATTCTAAGAAACATGGTTTTTAGTTGTTTGGATTTTTTCCTGTTAATTTTCCACTCTTGCTACACGTAGAACTTAGCTTAGCTTTGCCTCTTTTTCCCTTTAAATTGTCATCTAACTTCTAGAACTTACAAGGTATTTATGGTACTAAGTATATTAAGGGATGAGTCTTGAATTCAGACACAAGCGCTGGCAGACGAAGAAGGTACTTGCAGAAAATCAGCAAGCAGTAAACAATAAGGCTGTGAGAAGCTTCAGTCGCTGATAAGATTTGGCCTGATTTGGTGGCTAAATCTCTGAGTCTGAATCGAATCAGGAGACCCTCTAATCTCTCCAAATCGAAGTGGAACCCTCCAAATCAATTCAGAAAGATTCGATGATTCGGACATAGACACAGCTTTAAACGTTTTTTCTACATACCTCGGTACCAGGTGACTCATGAATGCTGCAATGGCGGGGTGGATGGAGCATCCCACAGAAGTGCAGGGGGGTCCCCAGTGCTCTTGGCAGCAGACCCAGAAGTGGACCAGAAACACTTCTGATCCCCTTCCGGGTCCACCGGGGAGCATGCTAGGGGGGTCACCCCATGTCCCCCCAGCTTGATGACTGGTGCTTCCTGGGTCTGGGGGGGAACCTGGGGTCCCCTCACAGCTGATCACTGAGCTGGAGGGGTGCAGGGGGGTCCCCCAAAATGGTTGGCAGTGGACCAGAAGTATTTCCAGTCCAGTTCCAGGTCTGCCGCTGAGCGCATCCCATTTCCTGTGGGATGATCCATCTGTCCAGGATCTCAGCATTCATGAGCTGCACCTGGTACCTCAAAGTATGTAGAAAAAACATTTAAAGCTGTGTCAATGGCCAAATCGCTGATTCTCTGAATCAGCGTCGAATCTTCAGATTTGGATTCAGCTAAATCGAATTGGAACAGTGATCCGAATCAACTAATCAAACCACTGTCCCTGATTCGGGCCAAATCCAAATGGAATGCAACCTGTTTCGCATACCCCTAGTAATCAGGGTGCATGAATCTTGGGTTTCAGGCAGAAGTCTTACTTCTGTGTGGCTCAGTAGGTCTCCTGCCTCCTTAATATACCCATACTGCTTCTGTCACTAACAACCATTCTAGGTCAAAGCAAATTCTAGTAAATAATGCAGAGTTCCCACATTACACAAAACAACAAGAAAAAAGCAAAATAGAACAAAAAGCCCCAGCTACAGGACAGAAGGGAATTTGAGGGTCAGCAGTCCATCACTGTTTGGCTTACTGGCCTAACCTTAGAGTTCATAGATCTTTGAGACTTAAATCTTAACAGAAACATCTGTCTTTCACCATGCCCTGCAGTTACATGGAGCTTTCTGAAGCTGACTTAATGAAAAGGTTCAAAATGAGAATTTGTGGGAATAGCCTTCATGTGATTTATTGTTCATTTTCTTTCTCTAGTAATTGTTTCTCTGCACAGTTAGCACTTTGCTGAGCTTTGTAGTGTGAGCCATTGTCACAAGAATTCAGGAGGATGGAAAATGTCCTGCTTTCTCTTTTCTTGCCTGTCTTTGTTTTGTAACTTTTATTTGATCAAGTCATGGGTGCTGCCTTAGTCACAGGGGGCATGTGCCCCACCAGCAACCTGCTTGGGGGGTGGGGAGGAAGGGTTCCCCTGCAGTCAGTCTCGCTGACTGGGGTTGGGGGGAAGGTCTGGAACTGACTACGGCCACTTCTGGGAGTGCCACAGCACTCCACTCCCCACCCACTGGCGCTCCCACCGGCTCCCCCTGCCCGTCACCTAACTGGTGAGCGCAGCCAGTCGGGATGCGCTGGCACTGTCAGGGGGTGCATGTGCACCCTCTACACGTTGTCACTGGATCAAGTGTTCTGCTTGATTTTGCTAGTGTGCATGGCTCTGTACAGGTATCTGTGTATTATATGAGAAAAGCAAGTTGGAATGAGAGGTTGAAAGGAAGTGCCAATTAGCATAACTGTAGAAGTAGAAAGGCCCTGGATTCCTTTCTTGAACGCTTTTGGCAAATCTGCTTGTCTGAGAATCAGGAACATATTTTGCTGCCCTGGGTGATCAGCACTTGTGACATGGCTGTCTACTGTGAGCCTCAAACCTCTGCCCCTCAGAGCTCAAGCTTCCTGTGCTTCTTTTGCTGTAGATATATCCCCTCTGCATTTAGGTAAGCACAGACACAATAGAGCAGCAGAGGGGATGGGTAGCTGGGGAAGCTTGGCACAGCTCTGTGCTGCCCAATTCTCCATCCAATCCAAGGCTGGATCTAATTTTTTTTTCAGGTGAATATGGCCCAGGGGCCATAGGTTGCCAGCCCCCTGTTCTTGTTGATCATGGTGAAATGCTCAATAATTAATCAGAATACAGACCAGTTGCTCCTGTTTCAGATTAATAAAGCCACGTCTTATTAATAATGTTGACATTTTTCCTGTTTCTGTCCTGGGCTATCACATAGATCCAGAAGGTCTCAAGTCTAGATTATGCTTTATGTCAGGGCTGTCAAGCTACTAGCCTATAGGCTGCAAGGGGTTAAATTGTCCTGGCCATTTCTTCCCCATGCCCCCCTTCTCCCCCCACTTTGCTATAGCTGCAGCAGCAGTGGGAGACTGCAGGCTCCACCTCCCTCTGAATTCCCCGTTATACCCCTGTCCCAAGGGTGGGGCGGTGCAGCATAGTATAGCCTCCACTGATGAGGGAGCCCACAGGCCAAAGTGCCTGAGTGGCATGGTGCAGCTGAGTTGCTTATGGCCAGGGAGCTAAGGGTGAGTTGAAGCACATGACACAGCAGAGTGGTACATGGAGAAACAGCAGGGGGATGTGGGGAACAGCAATAGGGAAGTGTGCAGTTCAAGGTATGTAAAATGGGGGGGGCACCCAAGCATGATGCAGTTGGAGGGGTGTGGAGTGTAGCAGGGGGCACCCAGAGCAGCAGGGGGTGTGAGGAGCAGCATTGGGGGCACCTGAGCATATAATACAGCAGTGGAGGGGGCATGCAGCCACAGCTAGTGCGGCCCAGGGGGCATGCAGCTCCCAGCCACTTAGAAATTGAACAGCTCTGCTTTGTACCAAAGTGAAGACTTGAGTGGAAAAAGTTTTCTGTCCTGGGAGTTTCTGGATCATGACAACCCCAAGACCTTAAAAAGAAATTATTGGAAAATGAGAGAGGGGCATCCTAATACAGGCCATTGTCCAATATTAAGGACACTCACTCACCCGTGTTGTGGGAAACCAGGGTTTGAATCCCTGCTCTAATAAATGTTAGCTTATTTATGGGGAGCTTCCACAGGAGAATTGAAGCCAGCACTACCAGTGGTGTCAGTAGGAGTTAGGCCTCTGTCAGTAGGCAGAGAAAATCTATCTGGAGATTTAGACCATATGTAGGTGCCTCCCAGCACCATGCTGAGTTGCAGTATAGTTCAGGCAGGAGCTAGGTGCTTTGGAATATCTAAGTCAGGGGCGGGCAATTATTTCGGGGGGGGGGCCACTTACCCAGTTTTGGGAGGCTGTCGAGGGTTAGCCCCACCCCATGGTCACCATCTTGGGACCAGTATCCCAATGCCTTGGGACCAATGTCCCAAGGCCAGCACCAGTGGGGCCCAAAGTGGGGCACAGGCTTGCAGGGGTCTGTGGAGCAGGGCTGGACTGCACCAGCAAGGAGAGGGGGGAGCTGGCCAACTCCATAGAGCCCCTGCCGGATGGGACCCTGTGCTCCTGCCACCCTGCTCTGGGCCCTGCAGGCACTGGCCCCGGGACACCGGCATGGGCCTCCTCTGCCCACTCAACCCAGTGCCCCCCAGCCCCGCAGTACAGGCAGGGGGCAGTGCACAGCCCTGTCCCCCTGCTTGCTGGCAGGGAAGAAGCTGGTGCTGAGCGCAGGGAAAAGTGGCCCCTCACCTGCCCCACACGGGGCTGTCTGAAGCAGGCACAGGCAGCCCCATGCGGGCTGCAAGTCGCTGCAGCGCAGGGTGCTGGGCATGGGGTGAGTGAGGGGCCGCTTTTCCCCACACTTAGCATCAGCTTGTAACCCAGTCCCACTGCCAACCTGGTCTCCAAACCGGCTCCAGGCTCGCCCATCAGCAGCAGCAGCTGTGGCCCCCCCCTCATGCTGCACTGGGCAGTGTTGGCTGCTGCTGCCCACCCGGAGCTTGAACACTGGGCAGCCCACAGTGGACAGTAGCAAACACTGCCCAGCGCAGCAAGCAGTGGGGCCACAGCTGCTGTCACCATAAGCAGCCCCAACGGTTGAGCCCAGAGCCAGCGTGGGGCCCAGGCTGGCGGTGGGGCCAGGTTATAAGGTGGTGCTGAGCGATAAACGGCCCCTCCCCCGTCATGTGCCCGGTGCCCCATGCTGCAGCCTCTTGCAGCCTGCCTGGGGCTGCCTGTGCCTGCCAGACAGTCCTGCATGGGCTGCAAGTGGCTGTAGCATGGAGTGCTGGGCATGGGGTGGGGGAGGGGCCACTTTCCTCTATGCCGGAAAGGAGCCCATGGAAAAGCTGAGTGCAGGGGGGGAGGGGGAAGTGGCCCCTCCCCCACCCTATGGCTGGTGCTCCCTGCTGTAGCTGCTTGCACCCTGCGGTGCTGTCTGGAGCAGGCACAGGCAGCCCCATGCGGGCTGCGAGCGGCTGCAGTGCGGAGTGCCGGCCACAGGGCAGGCAAGGGGCCGCTTTCCCCTCACCCATGCTCAGCTTTTCCCTGGGCTCCTTACCTGCCCAGTGTCCTCCCCTGCCCTCCCCGCCCTTCCCCCTTATCTTAGGTTCCGGCACCGCTGGGGCAGCCATGTGCTCCCAGGCCAGAAGCCCCAGCTGGGGCTTCCTGCTGGCGGGGCAGTGGGAGCCTGCCAGGCTTCCCCTGGGTCCTAATGTCCTTGGTTCCTGTCATTTTTGACAGGAACCAAGGGCAGATAAATATTAATTTTCTATATTTTGCAGGGGCCTTGCGAGCCGAATACAATAGCTTCGCAGGCTGTATATTGCCCACCTCTGACCTAAGTGCAGCAATGGTATCGCTTCTGAGCATGCACCAAAACGCTAACACAGGTGCCTAGGGAACTTAGGAGGCCAAAATGTAGGTGCTTAAGGAATTTAGGTGCATGTTGGCTTTGTGACTGTGGGTGCAGGGCACTTGGAATTGCTGTTTAGAACTTAGGCAGCTAAACTTCAGCAAAGTCCCATGGAGGGAATGCTTTTGAATTTCCTTAGTTATTCATAGTAAAGAAATGCTTTTGAATCATGCCCCAAGGAAGACCAATACCAAAAGAGCCAATAGTTTGGTAGAACTTAGGACATGGGATGTTGAGGTTTAAATCTTTGGTTTGAATCAAAAAGTACCAGGGCTTGAATCTGGGTCTTTCATATTCTACAGCTTTCAATAAGCTATTTTACTGTCCTGGTGAGTATAAGTCTGTTTTATCTGTCTGTTGATCTATCTCTATGGTTATTTCATTATGAACTGGAGAATAAAATTCTGTTGAACCAGGCACTTGCTTTCTGACAAAAATGATTTTATTTTGATATATTGAAACTTGGATGAAAAACTACTTTTGATGGAATATTCCTAGGCAATCCTATCCAGGGCTCACCACCTTGTGATGGACAATGTTACATTATCAACCTGCTTATAATACATAGATGGCAAAAGAAAGAGAAGGTTATATTAGAGCCTGGCTGTTCCCGGTGATCCTGGATGGTCTGACAGCTACCTTTATCCATTTCGATTTAGAAGCTATTTCTCATCCATATCTGTACCATAGAAGTTCTGCTTTTTCAGTGCATCATAGATTAGTAATAAATGCTAGCTAGTAAGCAGCTCACTGACAATTTTGACACTATCAGCTATTAGAAGGGCCTTTCATCTACCTGACTCCTTGTCCGTTGTTTTATATGTCTGAAGCTATCTCACATAACATCTACTACACACATAAAGCCTCTTAGCAGTATTACTTCTGATAATGAGCTACTGATGCAGAGCTGTACAGAGTTTTACTGCAGGAAACTGGTCTCTGGCTTGGAGGAATGCTCTAATGTACATCACTTACCTTTTCCTCATTGTACAAAAACCTTGCTGCAAAGTGGAGAGAAGCAGAATGAAAACACACTTCTCTCCCTTGTGCTCTCACTTGTTAGGCAGGTGAGGGGAGGTTCAGTCAAAGACATTGGTGACTCAAGCTAAAAGTCTCAACAGAACATTTGAACTGTGAACCTTCTCTGTGGGAAGCCAGGTGTTGGACCTGTAAGGCAGTCTTTGCAGGTTAGTCTAAACTGCAGAGATTGAATTGAAACAGAAGTGAACAGACATTTTTAGCTTTGATTGAGGAAATACAGCCACATGCCTGCAGTGGTTCAAGCTAGAAGCCGGGAGCTAAAGCATGACTCCCTGGCACATAGCCAGCATGGGCTGTGTGTTCACTTCCTCTTTCTGCTACCCCTGAGGTCTCTGGGATTTGCTGTCCAAAAACATAGCAGCAGTACTCTGCAGGGTTGCTTATCACTTCCTCTTCCTGCTTCCAAGTGCCTCTAGGATTTGTAGTCCACAGTCACTCTAAGTTTGAGTAGGGGAAAGGGTATTTAACTCCTCTCCCTGTTTCCAGACCCAGGCTAGAGTTGGCCGTGGGGGGGCAGTCCCTCCTCTGCAGACGGGGCTGCATCCCCAGCTGGGTTTGTTTCTCACCCTCACCCCTCTTTTTCAGCCAGCCCTCACTGCTTCAGCTAGGGAGCTGAGGGGGAGGGCCAGCCCTGCTCTCTGGAGCAGACATCACAGCCCGACCCAGGGCTGTAAAACTTACTGGGATGCTGGAGACTGTTATTTAACTTGAACCAGGAAGCAGTTTGGGATAGAAGTTTCATAAACTGGTTTGACGCAACTCAATTACATCTGATTCATTCAATCAGGTTTATCTTAAACCAGTTTCAGCTATTTTGAAACTGGTTTGTGTACACTGAGCTTTTGTTCTGTTACAAGTTTAAACCAGTTTCTGATGACTTAAACTGTATTATGTGTCACTTTTGTCCCTAGCCTAAAAGTGTTTGTATTTTTTCTTCGGGGCACAATCTGCAAAGGCTGTGCCCCTCCTTTGAACCATGCAAACCTTTCAGGAGCACAAGGGTCAATTGTTGCACTTTGATTTTTGCAGGGCTTCCATGCATTTCTTAGAGCCAGTTCAGAATACAGCTGCTAATTTGTTTACTGGTACATACTTCATCTGCTCTATATTCCTTAGGTTACTCTTCCTGTAAATTATTTTATTGATTTTGTTGTTGTTGTTGTGTTTTGTTTTTTGGGGGGTTTTGGTTGGTTCGTTGGTTTTTTTTAAAGCACTGGTTTGTACAGGCCATCAATATATTATGTGCCTCTGTTGGGTTAGGCATGTCTTGCCTTTTAAGAATCTCATTGTACAAAGTCAACCAACAATCCATACTTTTGCTTTGTGTGAAAACCCATTTCCATCCACCTCTGCTTGCTTTTTACAACACTCTTAAGCTGTTTTTTCTAAGAAGCGCAGTTGGCATCTTACATGCATCTTTTGGCTCTTGTTCCCTTCCCCACCCCCACCACTACCTTTTTTCCTCATAGATTGATTTTCTGCCATTTCATTTTGTTGTAATAATAGTGTTTTACTGTAATTTCTCAGTGAGTATTTAGAAATATCTCTTATTATGTTGCAAAGTATCCAGAGCTCCTTGGAAAGGGAACCTTGCTAAATAAAAGGTTCTCTGTTTTAAAGTGTTAAAGGTCCACTGACACTTTTCTGAAGTGTATGGTTTGTCTTAGTCCTTGGCTACTGTTTGCCTGCCAGCCAAGAAGTGACTGAATTTTAGTAATGCTTTTGTATAGTGATTTCTGTGGGCAGCCCCTGAAACCCTGAAGGGTCAGGTCTTTCACTGTAAAATATATAAGTATTTATATTATAGGATGAAAGTTACCATGTAAATAGAAAATATTCTCATGTTCCGCAGCATGACTAACTGCTGAAGAACTACCACTACTTAATTTTAAAGATTAAAGTGGAATTATCT
This sequence comes from Crocodylus porosus, assembly GCF_001723895.1. Lineage (NCBI taxonomy): Eukaryota > Metazoa > Chordata > Crocodylia > Crocodylidae > Crocodylus > Crocodylus porosus. The sequence continues at coordinate 37,489,584 of NW_017728918.1, forward strand.
AAAATGTACTAAATAAACAAAAAATCACCATGTTTAAGATTATGTTGCCCAAGTACTGTCATTTCTTTAAAGTAATTAAAGTCATTCTTTTTCATGAACAATGGGGCCCATTATGTGGAGTTTGCTGTGCTTGAGAAATCATGGTTCAGTTCCTGGCACAGCTATTAGGGCCTGGAATCACAACTGAGTTTACACCCTGCAAGTGGGCAACCTCTGAAAAGAAAGTTTTCAACTATGCAGTATACTGTCAAAACAATAGCAGGCACCACTGTTGTAAAGACTTGCTGTGGCATCCAAAATGTGTTCTGCAGCTTTGATGTTGCTATAGAGTTGGAACAGCGGAGCCTGACGAGAAAACATGGGTTCTGAATGGAAACATGGGCTCTGAATGGAAAGTGTATAGGGAATGTGGTAGTGAAAACTCAAGAAGAAGGAATGTAAAATCCTAGATTTAGAACTTGTTATTTTTTATAGAAATGGAAATCAGTCATGTTTTGTCACTTACTAGTTGCCCTTTTTGTTCTGTAAACAGCACTCTTTAAAAGGAAGGATCAGCTATTGCATTTCAAGTGGACGGTATCATCAATGTAGATGCCAGCAATTAGTTTTAGTGGAAAAGATTTATGTATCAGTGAAAAAATGTCCAGATTTTTGTACATTCTTGCTCCTACACAATGTAAGAAGGCTGTTTGATTGAGAAGAATAGATCTTTTTGTATATTTCCTACGTTGCTGAGGGGATGGCAAGTAATGTTTTTAAATGTCTCTGAATATTTTAACGGATAACTGTACAAGCTGAATGACACTGTGTGGGAGTTTAGTTAGCTAGTAACTACAGAATGCCTATGCAAACTGCTTAGTTATTTTAACAAAATTGCCTTCCTGCTTGTGGTTGGCACTGAAGGTTAGAATGCCACAGAGTGTGTAATTTTTTATCGTTAATTGTGTTCCTGATCCAAACACCAAGTAAGATGTTGGAAAAAATTATATTGACTTCAGTTTTTGAGAGCATTAAAAACGCACAGTCATTATAACAGTTGTGTGTCATACTGTAAAGCAAAACAGCATTCTGAAGCCTTGGTTGCCATGAAAAACATTCACATTTACTGTGGCTGTTTCAAGAAATTCACTTATAAAAAGGATAAATAAGTTTCCTAATGCTGTGGGAATGAAACAAAGAAGTGTATACAATTCTTGCTCTATTGGATACATTACATGCCATGTTTCTGAATTACATAACTTGTTTAAGAAAAAGTAAGAAAAGGAAAAGATAACTTACAGTATCACACAAGTGTCCAGTTTGTCTTGTTTAAACAAAAATCTCAATGTAAAGTACTAAAAATAAATATATACAGTAGACAAAAAGGAGCTGAAAACTGCCACATATGAAATGGAAGTAAAACTTAGGCTATGTACTGTGTTGAAATCAGAGGCTGTGGATAATCTCTATCACAGGCTATTGAAAGAATTGTCATGAAATTGCAAATATGATAGGCTTCTTATTTAATCTGTCAGTTTGACATATCCTGAAGAATGACAAAGAAGGTAACTATGTTAAAAAGCCATGGAGGAGGAGAAATCCATAACAATATACTCCTGTTAGCTTGACTTCAGTACTATGGAGGAATAATTAAGGGTATGGACATAAACAGAAAATGGAAAAAAATGCCAAACTAACCACAATTTTCTGACAGGAAAACTGGCCTCTTAGATAAGGAGAAGAGAGTGGATATAATCCATTTAGATTTGAATAAGGGGGACTTGATACATGCCTCATAGGAATCCTCATGTAAAGTGAAAAAGGTGCAGATTGATGCTGTAATTGCAAGATGGATAAGAGGTGTAATTGCAAGATGGAGATACTGTGTGTAAAGCAAGACTTAGGGAAAATGTAAGCACCCAAGACTGTCCACCTTGTTTCCAACCTTCCCTTTTAAGAACCTATTTTTCTCCCTCCTAGAAAGTCCACTGTAGGGTACCTAGAATTCTACTTCTGTGCAAAAGTTCAGTGTATAAAACAAATGGTCTTTGAATTAAAATCTAGGTCTCCTTTCCCCAAGTCCAGCTGATTGCCTCAAGTATAGTATCGTGCAAATCAAATACAATTTCATTCCATGCATGGAGAGGGCATTCAGAAGTGATGTGGTTCAAAGTTTGAAAAGGGGTGTCACAGTCACAGTTCAGTGAGTTAGTCTAGTCCCATTAATGCAACAGAAGTCCACATCTGCTGTGAATGAGGCAGACTCATGCATTTATGTACATGCCACTGTGGTATGAAAGGTAAAATAGACACTTTGTCTCTCAGTGCACCAGTTCCTCATCTATAAAATGAAGGCAGTCATTTTTCACTGTCTTACAGAAGTGTTATATGATCTAGTGCATGAAGACTGTGAGGTACTCAGTGAGATCATCAAAGAAACATAAGCATCTAAAATGGGGCTGAGCAAGTGCCAGTTCCAAGAGAGAGATTCATAGAAATGAAATCTCCGTAAGCATAGCTACTGAGTATATGCACAGGTGCTACCATCTTGGCTCAACTGAATAGTTGAGTACCCATCCCCTGCCAAAGGCTGATTGAGATCAACAATATTAACATCCCTATAAGTAACTGGGGCCCAATCTAGTAGGAATACTCTGAGTATCAAGTTCAGCATTTAAATCACTTTTGTTCAAAATCATAGGGAAGGGGGAGGTGTTAGTTATCAGCTTTACATGATAATCTGGTGGTTTTAGAGCATTCACCCAGGAAAGTCCAAAGGCCACATGTGGCTCCCAAGAAGCTAACATTCAGCCCCCAGGCTCCTGCCTATTCTCCTACCTATTCTTTCTTTCTGCTGTCCCCAGAGCCCTCATGCTTTCCCTTTCCTTCTCAGGCTTCCTCTACCTACCTGCACACATGCTAAAGAAACTCTCAGATTGGGCTACTTTCTTAAATTAAAAAAAATCTCACAGAACATCAAACCTCTGGTTGTACAGCAAGAATCTAGTTTGTTTGAACTAAGGCCATATAATAATTTATTGCATACTTGCTGTGGTTTGATTTTAAGCCATTATTATAAGTCAAGTCTCAAACTCCTAGAGCATTCCCTGCTATGTATATTTAGGACCATGAGAGACTGTATTTTCAATAATAATGTCAGTTCATACCCATAATTATATTTGGATTGAAAAGTATTCTTTAAAAGAAAGTTAATTGGATATTTTGTTCAAAGAGAAGTTTGGAAATGGAGGGCTTTATTTCCTAGGGATTGTCTTTTATTTCTCTTTGAAGCAGAGAGGTCATGGTACATGAATTAGAGCTCCCAAGTGTTTTACAAATCACAGTAGTAGTCAAATCGCTGGAAGACCCTGGGTGGAGTAATGCCACCACGAGAAGTATGGGATTGAGTGTCTGGCCAAAAAGGGTGTAAAAAGACAACTGGCCCCTTTCAAATACCTGAGGAACTTCTCCCATTTACTGTGTAAAAGAGTGGGCAGGCACAGAAACCTATTCTAAAGGGATTTGGGAAAGACCAAGTTCCTAGAAGAGCACAGAGTTCCAGCAAAGGAAGTTTAGATTGCACTGGAAGAAGTTAGTATAAGCGACTGTTCAACTTTATTGCATAAAGGTCTGTTCTGCTTCCCAAGTATGTATTCCACCCTGTAACAGAGCACAGGGTGTGCTCTGTTGCTCAAAGGGGCATGAGAAAACAGCCAACCAGCTTTTAGGTGGCTGCACTTCCAATCAGGCACAATTGCCCAGCTGTTTATTATGAGAACAGGCCTCTGAGCAGCATAACTGGCAGTTTGCTGCCAGCAGCTGGAGAGAGAGCATCATCCAGCTGGAGCTGCTGCTCATAATATCTTGGAGGTACAGGGAAGGAGCTATGAGGAAGGTGGAGGCTCGTGGTTTTGGGCATGGGCAACTGGTGCCTCATGAGTTGTGGGTACTTGGTGTCCCAGTGGCCAGTCACTGACCAGAGGTGGTGGGTTTCCCCTGCAGCAAATGCTGCAGACCGGAGTGGGGGCTCCCCCATGGCCAATCCCACCGACCCGCAAGTCACAGCAGCGTGCCACTGGCACTTCTGGGTGAGTGTTATCAACCGTGGGGGGAACCACTTCTTCTGGCGCCCCCAGTTCCCAGCTGGTGCTCTCAGGGGCAGCACCA
>NW_017728918.1:37502662-37522906 GCF_001723895.1 Crocodylus porosus
TCCATTTCGATTTAGAAGCTATTTCTCATCCATATCTGTACCATAGAAGTTCTGCTTTTTCAGTGCATCATAGATTAGTAATAAATGCTAGCTAGTAAGCAGCTCACTGACAATTTTGACACTATCAGCTATTAGAAGGGCCTTTCATCTACCTGACTCCTTGTCCGTTGTTTTATATGTCTGAAGCTATCTCACATAACATCTACTACACACATAAAGCCTCTTAGCAGTATTACTTCTGATAATGAGCTACTGATGCAGAGCTGTACAGAGTTTTACTGCAGGAAACTGGTCTCTGGCTTGGAGGAATGCTCTAATGTACATCACTTACCTTTTCCTCATTGTACAAAAACCTTGCTGCAAAGTGGAGAGAAGCAGAATGAAAACACACTTCTCTCCCTTGTGCTCTCACTTGTTAGGCAGGTGAGGGGAGGTTCAGTCAAAGACATTGGTGACTCAAGCTAAAAGTCTCAACAGAACATTTGAACTGTGAACCTTCTCTGTGGGAAGCCAGGTGTTGGACCTGTAAGGCAGTCTTTGCAGGTTAGTCTAAACTGCAGAGATTGAATTGAAACAGAAGTGAACAGACATTTTTAGCTTTGATTGAGGAAATACAGCCACATGCCTGCAGTGGTTCAAGCTAGAAGCCGGGAGCTAAAGCATGACTCCCTGGCACATAGCCAGCATGGGCTGTGTGTTCACTTCCTCTTTCTGCTACCCCTGAGGTCTCTGGGATTTGCTGTCCAAAAACATAGCAGCAGTACTCTGCAGGGTTGCTTATCACTTCCTCTTCCTGCTTCCAAGTGCCTCTAGGATTTGTAGTCCACAGTCACTCTAAGTTTGAGTAGGGGAAAGGGTATTTAACTCCTCTCCCTGTTTCCAGACCCAGGCTAGAGTTGGCCGTGGGGGGGCAGTCCCTCCTCTGCAGACGGGGCTGCATCCCCAGCTGGGTTTGTTTCTCACCCTCACCCCTCTTTTTCAGCCAGCCCTCACTGCTTCAGCTAGGGAGCTGAGGGGGAGGGCCAGCCCTGCTCTCTGGAGCAGACATCACAGCCCGACCCAGGGCTGTAAAACTTACTGGGATGCTGGAGACTGTTATTTAACTTGAACCAGGAAGCAGTTTGGGATAGAAGTTTCATAAACTGGTTTGACGCAACTCAATTACATCTGATTCATTCAATCAGGTTTATCTTAAACCAGTTTCAGCTATTTTGAAACTGGTTTGTGTACACTGAGCTTTTGTTCTGTTACAAGTTTAAACCAGTTTCTGATGACTTAAACTGTATTATGTGTCACTTTTGTCCCTAGCCTAAAAGTGTTTGTATTTTTTCTTCGGGGCACAATCTGCAAAGGCTGTGCCCCTCCTTTGAACCATGCAAACCTTTCAGGAGCACAAGGGTCAATTGTTGCACTTTGATTTTTGCAGGGCTTCCATGCATTTCTTAGAGCCAGTTCAGAATACAGCTGCTAATTTGTTTACTGGTACATACTTCATCTGCTCTATATTCCTTAGGTTACTCTTCCTGTAAATTATTTTATTGATTTTGTTGTTGTTGTTGTGTTTTGTTTTTTGGGGGGTTTTGGTTGGTTCGTTGGTTTTTTTTAAAGCACTGGTTTGTACAGGCCATCAATATATTATGTGCCTCTGTTGGGTTAGGCATGTCTTGCCTTTTAAGAATCTCATTGTACAAAGTCAACCAACAATCCATACTTTTGCTTTGTGTGAAAACCCATTTCCATCCACCTCTGCTTGCTTTTTACAACACTCTTAAGCTGTTTTTTCTAAGAAGCGCAGTTGGCATCTTACATGCATCTTTTGGCTCTTGTTCCCTTCCCCACCCCCACCACTACCTTTTTTCCTCATAGATTGATTTTCTGCCATTTCATTTTGTTGTAATAATAGTGTTTTACTGTAATTTCTCAGTGAGTATTTAGAAATATCTCTTATTATGTTGCAAAGTATCCAGAGCTCCTTGGAAAGGGAACCTTGCTAAATAAAAGGTTCTCTGTTTTAAAGTGTTAAAGGTCCACTGACACTTTTCTGAAGTGTATGGTTTGTCTTAGTCCTTGGCTACTGTTTGCCTGCCAGCCAAGAAGTGACTGAATTTTAGTAATGCTTTTGTATAGTGATTTCTGTGGGCAGCCCCTGAAACCCTGAAGGGTCAGGTCTTTCACTGTAAAATATATAAGTATTTATATTATAGGATGAAAGTTACCATGTAAATAGAAAATATTCTCATGTTCCGCAGCATGACTAACTGCTGAAGAACTACCACTACTTAATTTTAAAGATTAAAGTGGAATTATCTAAAATGTACTAAATAAACAAAAAATCACCATGTTTAAGATTATGTTGCCCAAGTACTGTCATTTCTTTAAAGTAATTAAAGTCATTCTTTTTCATGAACAATGGGGCCCATTATGTGGAGTTTGCTGTGCTTGAGAAATCATGGTTCAGTTCCTGGCACAGCTATTAGGGCCTGGAATCACAACTGAGTTTACACCCTGCAAGTGGGCAACCTCTGAAAAGAAAGTTTTCAACTATGCAGTATACTGTCAAAACAATAGCAGGCACCACTGTTGTAAAGACTTGCTGTGGCATCCAAAATGTGTTCTGCAGCTTTGATGTTGCTATAGAGTTGGAACAGCGGAGCCTGACGAGAAAACATGGGTTCTGAATGGAAACATGGGCTCTGAATGGAAAGTGTATAGGGAATGTGGTAGTGAAAACTCAAGAAGAAGGAATGTAAAATCCTAGATTTAGAACTTGTTATTTTTTATAGAAATGGAAATCAGTCATGTTTTGTCACTTACTAGTTGCCCTTTTTGTTCTGTAAACAGCACTCTTTAAAAGGAAGGATCAGCTATTGCATTTCAAGTGGACGGTATCATCAATGTAGATGCCAGCAATTAGTTTTAGTGGAAAAGATTTATGTATCAGTGAAAAAATGTCCAGATTTTTGTACATTCTTGCTCCTACACAATGTAAGAAGGCTGTTTGATTGAGAAGAATAGATCTTTTTGTATATTTCCTACGTTGCTGAGGGGATGGCAAGTAATGTTTTTAAATGTCTCTGAATATTTTAACGGATAACTGTACAAGCTGAATGACACTGTGTGGGAGTTTAGTTAGCTAGTAACTACAGAATGCCTATGCAAACTGCTTAGTTATTTTAACAAAATTGCCTTCCTGCTTGTGGTTGGCACTGAAGGTTAGAATGCCACAGAGTGTGTAATTTTTTATCGTTAATTGTGTTCCTGATCCAAACACCAAGTAAGATGTTGGAAAAAATTATATTGACTTCAGTTTTTGAGAGCATTAAAAACGCACAGTCATTATAACAGTTGTGTGTCATACTGTAAAGCAAAACAGCATTCTGAAGCCTTGGTTGCCATGAAAAACATTCACATTTACTGTGGCTGTTTCAAGAAATTCACTTATAAAAAGGATAAATAAGTTTCCTAATGCTGTGGGAATGAAACAAAGAAGTGTATACAATTCTTGCTCTATTGGATACATTACATGCCATGTTTCTGAATTACATAACTTGTTTAAGAAAAAGTAAGAAAAGGAAAAGATAACTTACAGTATCACACAAGTGTCCAGTTTGTCTTGTTTAAACAAAAATCTCAATGTAAAGTACTAAAAATAAATATATACAGTAGACAAAAAGGAGCTGAAAACTGCCACATATGAAATGGAAGTAAAACTTAGGCTATGTACTGTGTTGAAATCAGAGGCTGTGGATAATCTCTATCACAGGCTATTGAAAGAATTGTCATGAAATTGCAAATATGATAGGCTTCTTATTTAATCTGTCAGTTTGACATATCCTGAAGAATGACAAAGAAGGTAACTATGTTAAAAAGCCATGGAGGAGGAGAAATCCATAACAATATATTCCTGTTAGCTTGACTTCAGTACTATGGAGGAATAATTAAGGGTATGGACATAAACAGAAAATGGAAAAAAATGCCAAACTAACCACAATTTTCTGACAGGAAAACTGGCCTCTTAGATAAGGAGAAGAGAGTGGATATAATCCATTTAGATTTGAATAAGGGGGACTTGATACATGCCTCATAGGAATCCTCATGTAAAGTGAAAAAGGTGCAGATTGATGCTGTAATTGCAAGATGGATAAGAGGTGTAATTGCAAGATGGAGATACTGTGTGTAAAGCGAGACTTAGGGAAAATGTAAGCACCCAAGACTGTCCACCTTGTTTCCAACCTTCCCTTTTAAGAACCTATTTTTCTCCCTCCTAGAAAGTCCACTGTAGGGTACCTAGAATTCTACTTCTGTGCAAAAGTTCAGTGTATAAAACAAATGGTCTTTGAATTAAAATCTAGGTCTCCTTTCCCCAAGTCCAGCTGATTGCCTCAAGTATAGTATCGTGCAAATCAAATACAATTTCATTCCATGCATGGAGAGGGCATTCAGAAGTGATGTGGTTCAAAGTTTGAAAAGGGGTGTCACAGTCACAGTTCAGTGAGTTAGTCTAGTCCCATTAATGCAACAGAAGTCCACATCTGCTGTGAATGAGGCAGACTCATGCATTTATGTACATGCCACTGTGGTATGAAAGGTAAAATAGACACTTTGTCTCTCAGTGCACCAGTTCCTCATCTATAAAATGAAGGCAGTCATTTTTCACTGTCTTACAGAAGTGTTATATGATCTAGTGCATGAAGACTGTGAGGTACTCAGTGAGATCATCAAAGAAACATAAGCATCTAAAATGGGGCTGAGCAAGTGCCAGTTCCAAGAGAGAGATTCATAGAAATGAAATCTCCGTAAGCATAGCTACTGAGTATATGCACAGGTGCTACCATCTTGGCTCAACTGAATAGTTGAGTACCCATCCCCTGCCAAAGGCTGATTGAGATCAACAATATTAACATCCCTATAAGTAACTGGGGCCCAATCTAGTAGGAATACTCTGAGTATCAAGTTCAGCATTTAAATCACTTTTGTTCAAAATCATAGGGAAGGGGGAGGTGTTAGTTATCAGCTTTACATGATAATCTGGTGGTTTTAGAGCATTCACCCAGGAAAGTCCAAAGGCCACATGTGGCTCCCAAGAAGCTAACATTCAGCCCCCAGGCTCCTGCCTATTCTCCTACCTATTCTTTCTTTCTGCTGTCCCCAGAGCCCTCATGCTTTCCCTTTCCTTCTCAGGCTTCCTCTACCTACCTGCACACATGCTAAAGAAACTCTCAGATTGGGCTACTTTCTTAAATTAAAAAAAATCTCACAGAACATCAAACCTCTGGTTGTACAGCAAGAATCTAGTTTGTTTGAACTAAGGCCATATAATAATTTATTGCATACTTGCTGTGGTTTGATTTTAAGCCATTATTATAAGTCAAGTCTCAAACTCCTAGAGCATTCCCTGCTATGTATATTTAGGACCATGAGAGACTGTATTTTCAATAATAATGTCAGTTCATACCCATAATTATATTTGGATTGAAAAGTATTCTTTAAAAGAAAGTTAATTGGATATTTTGTTCAAAGAGAAGTTTGGAAATGGAGGGCTTTATTTCCTAGGGATTGTCTTTTATTTCTCTTTGAAGCAGAGAGGTCATGGTACATGAATTAGAGCTCCCAAGTGTTTTACAAATCACAGTAGTAGTCAAATCGCTGGAAGACCCTGGGTGGAGTAATGCCACCACGAGAAGTATGGGATTGAGTGTCTGGCCAAAAAGGGTGTAAAAAGACAACTGGCCCCTTTCAAATACCTGAGGAACTTCTCCCATTTACTGTGTAAAAGAGTGGGCAGGCACAGAAACCTATTCTAAAGGGATTTGGGAAAGACCAAGTTCCTAGAAGAGCACAGAGTTCCAGCAAAGGAAGTTTAGATTGCACTGGAAGAAGTTAGTATAAGCGACTGTTCAACTTTATTGCATAAAGGTCTGTTCTGCTTCCCAAGTATGTATTCCACCCTGTAACAGAGCACAGGGTGTGCTCTGTTGCTCAAAGGGGCATGAGAAAACAGCCAACCAGCTTTTAGGTGGCTGCACTTCCAATCAGGCACAATTGCCCAGCTGTTTATTATGAGAACAGGCCTCTGAGCAGCATAACTGGCAGTTTGCTGCCAGCAGCTGGAGAGAGAGCATCATCCAGCTGGAGCTGCTGCTCATAATATCTTGGAGGTACAGGGAAGGAGCTATGAGGAAGGTGGAGGCTCGTGGTTTTGGGCATGGGCAACTGGTGCCTCATGAGTTGTGGGTACTTGGTGTCCCAGTGGCCAGTCACTGACCAGAGGTGGTGGGTTTCCCCTGCAGCAAATGCTGCAGACCGGAGTGGGGGCTCCCCCATGGCCAATCCCACCGACCCGCAAGTCACAGCAGCGTGCCACTGGCACTTCTGGGTGAGTGTTATCAACCGTGGGGGGAACCACTTCTTCTGGCGCCGCCAGTTCCCAGCTGGTGCTCTCAGGGGCAGCACCAGCACTCTCGCCTGCCCCCCCTGCCTGGGAATGCTGGCTGTCAGGGGTGCACCAGCACTCTCAGTGAGCGCATGTGCACCCCCTGTGCATCATCACTGGTTCTGGGACATGACCTAAAACAGCACCCAGGGCTGGATGGTGAGGTGTGACTGCTTGTGATGGAGCAGTTTCCAAGAAATGCCACATCTGTGCCTCCCCATTGAAGGATGAGTTTCAGGCACCAGGAACCCTACTGCCTTGCGGGTTACCCCATTGAGGGGGCAGGCTAGGGGAGCACACCCCAAAGACATAACAAGGGCTCAGGCTCACAGTGAGTTCTGAGGCAGGGCCCAGGTCAGGAAGGGACTTGAGGCAGCACCCAGGCTCACTGCAAGTCCTGAGGCATATGAAGGAGTCAGGTGCGAGGCTCCAGGGGGATGGGGCCCTAAGCCTATGAGTGAGCTAAGTGTGAAGCTCCTCAGGCAAGGGGATTAAGGGGATTGCAGCCCAGTGTCGGGCAGGGGATGAGGCCCCAGTGTAGGGGCGTGAGGGGACCAAGATGGTCCTTATCCAGGCAGGGAGTCTGAGGAAAAGGGAGGGGCTAGGATCTCCGATTGATTGCATGAGAGCCCAGTGTGGGGGCACAGAGTTTGCAAGCTCCAGTGTTAGGGCGTGGGAGTGAGGGTCCCAACATGAAGCACTGAAGTGCAGGTCCCAGTGTGAGAGCACAGGCTTATAGGCCAGGTATTAGGCCAAACAAGCTAAGGCCATGCATTAGGCCATGGATTCCATTTGCGAGTCATGGGACATGGTATAAGGGGATGTTTGGAGCCATGTATAGGCCCCTGGCATCAGGGCAAGTAAATGGGCATTGTCCTGCCTTGTTATCATCTTCTAATTAATATCAAAGGTGTGGCAGGCAAGGTAGGCAGGCAGGCAGTTTGCCCTGAAACAAGTGGGCAGGCCAACATTCAGACCAACCCCAGGATCACCACTTGTTACACACCCAAACTCAATCTGTGTTTATGTTGAGGAGTCTTACCAGATATCCTCCTGGTGGCAGCTCTGCTCTCAGGTAGCACAGTGGCAAAAAACAGTCTGGTCTCAGACTTTTCTACACTAGTGTGCTTTCTTGAAAAGACAGATGTGGAAATGCAGGATTGCTCTGAAGAAAAACAAATTCCCAACATGTTTGTTGTTTTTTTACAAACAAAATAAGTTACTGGGTATGCAGCTGTAAAGTTTTAGGGGCAAGACTTACCCTTGGTAGGGCAAAGGGAGTGAGACTACATGGCACTCTATACAATACAGGAGCTTACAGGTAAGAATGAATTATATGGCTTTGAACCTGTTATACTTGCTTTGTCTTTTTTTATTATTAGCACTATTTTGAAGCTCATCAAGAGGAGGGGATGGTGATCTCACATATGGCTGTTGCTGGAGTAGGAATCTGGATTGCATTCACATCTGGATCTACGCTCCGCTTGTTCCACACTGAGACTCTGAAACACCTCCAGGATATTAATATTGCCACTCCTATTCACAATATTTTGTCAGGTAACTGCATTGTACAATGTGATCTCAATCTGGATATTGCTCAGTAACTGTAACTCACATATGAACCAGAAGCCTAGGTGCAAACTGTGCATTTAATCTATATTTAAATCTCAACTATGCAGCTAAGGTGGTTATGACCAGATGGTTTGTCTGCACATCAGTATTAGCTCGGAAAAGTTGGCAGAAATATCGTCTATTAAGGAACTGAAGAGCTGGTTCAGTTCTTCTCTCCGCTCACAAGTGCCAGGGATTCAGTGAACTACTGAACTGTCAACTCCACATTAGAGGAAGCCATATTATTGAGCTGAATATTATAGGCCTCAACCCAGCTGAACACTTGCTTGACTTTAATTGTGTAACTAAGTGCCAGGCAGTGGCAATGGAACTTCTCTCACGTTTCAAGTTGAACATGTCTTCGGTGTTTTGCTGGAGTGGGTCGTTAATAGCAATGAGCTTTTTACAAAGGGCATTCACAGTTATGCTAAGATAAAGTTCAAAAGTACTGAACCTCATACTTCAGGAAGGAAGCTCATAACCAGTTGCCATCAGAAAATACTTCTCTCTCTCTCCCACCACCCCATTATTCTATGATGGCAGAGTAATTAGATGTACTATGGTATGTTTGTGCTTTCCTCTGAACCATCTGGGATTCACCCCTGGGTAGACAGAATATCAGACTAGAACCATTGGTCTGTCCCAGGATCCCCAATATGCAGATAAAGATCCTCTTTATGCAAATGGTGGTTCTCAAATTTTTTAGCCTCAAGGTACCTCTCTATAACTTTTCAGAATTTAATGGAACCCTGGTTGAGAACCATTGAACTAGGATTTAGCTGGTGCCTGGAAAGGGTAATGGGGACAGCACCTCACCATACCTTGCTTTGTTTTTTTTGCTGTCTGTCCTCTTTATGTCCCCGGTCTGTACCTGAGGGGTCTGTATTATACCTGCCACTGTGGCTGCTCCTCCAGCAACTTGCATACCAGCAACTAGAGCCCCATGCAGCCATGACCGCTCCCACTGGTCCTGGGGGCATGGGAGGAACAGAAGACAAGCCAGGATGTAGTGTGGCCCTCTGGCCCAGCATCTGCTCATCTACCTGTACGTGAGCAGCAGAGTGCACTGCTGGGAACACAGCAACTGCCCTCTGGTGGTAAGCAGCAGTAGGTGCCACCTGCCTGTCGTATGCTGGGGTACCTGGCAGGAGGAGAAGCAATTGTTTACCTTCTGGCACTGCAGCATGCTTGGAAGGATCTTGCAGCACTCTGTCTGAGAATCGCTTGTATAAAAAAATGCCTCATTAAGCCATCTCTGCTACCTGCTTAGAGGTGCATGGCACAGAAGCTGTTGACTAAGCTAGTATAGCTCTTAATGGGCATGTTTACATGAGATGCTTTACTGTGCATCACACTACTTTGCTGAGCAGTAAAGTGTCACTGTCTACATGGGCACAGCAATTAGGGTGCAGTAGATTAATTTACTGCACTGCTGGATAGTCCTGTCAGATACAAGTGGTATCTGGCATTGCAGTAAATTACTGCACTTAAATGCACATATGGACTGTGACATCAAGAATAATTTACTCCAGCTCAAATTGAGGTGGAGTATATTCAGTCTCATAAATTGTACATGTAGATGTGTCCAGTTAGTTTCAGTTTACACCAGGAAAAAAATCAGCTGTCATCTGACCTAGCATGCAACTACATGGCTTACAGGTACATTAGGCCTATCCCACTCATCCGATCAGGAAGACCTTAACTCAATCTGAGAGAATGTTTTAATTTTCCTGTTAGAACTGAATAGCAGGTGACACACAATAGAACCATTTTCCTATTATTTTTGTTATCAGGATCACAGATCAAAGCTGCACGTGGAACACTTAACTTTTATTTGAAAGGCGGCTGGAATTGCAGTCTAGTCCTAGTCATATTTTTTTAAAGGTTTCTAATCTCCTTATGTATAACAACAGTTTGGAAATTAAACCTAGCCTAAAAATGATTGTTGCTAATAAAAAAAATCAAGTGGCTGCTTAGTTTAATTTCTTAATCAAAAAATATCATGGTTTTACAATGGAACTTAAGAGGTGACAGCCCTTGCTCCAAATAATCTTTTGCCTATGTCAGTTTCCTGCTCTTGCCTTCCAGGACCAGGAGAGTAAGTGGAAAATATGGGCTCATATTAGCAACTGTATGCAGTACTAGTTAAATAAAGTATGCAGATGCTGGCAAACATTAGTTCCACAACAGACAGTGTGTGAATTAGGGATGCGAAGGATACTCTCTGTAAACATTCACACCAGGGGCTTTCCAGAACTCCACAGTTTAATATGCGGAGAGGGAGAGGGACAACTGGAATTGGAAAGCAAGCAGGAAGTAACGTTCAGCCTTTGGAAAAGACAGTGGAGAATCTTTTTTCTGGGAAATCAAGAGGCAACAAGAGGGAAGAGACTTAGGCAGTGGAAGTCTGGGAAGTGCCAGGAAAAGAAGCAGCAAAAGAGAGGAAGACACTGAAGAAGGATACAGGAGGAACTGGCCATGATTTAGGTACCATCATCCTTTAGTTTCTTGCAGTGTGGCACTTACTTGCAGGCACTGTACGTTAGAATGGATTTTGGTAGAGCTCAGAAAAAGCAGTTTGCTAAGGAGACAATGTTATCTTCTCATTTTTTCACATTTTATTAAAAGTTTGGACAAAAGAATTAGCTGAAGTGAAACACCAGAATTTAGCCTAAAATCTCACTGCGTGCCCTACTGAAGTGGAATTTAGGTACACACTTGTTGTTCATCTCTTTCACTATGTCTCCTTGCTAAAACTTTCCCACTCCTAAGTGCTTCATTGCTATTCCAAAAGGTGGAACTTCCTGTTCTTTCCAGCTCTCTCTCTCTGTAAATTTGGTAAGGATAGTATTCATATCACTTGTATTTGTGGACTCATATGTACAACTCACACTAGGACCAGATCTTGTTGTCAGTGAATGAACCTGCTGCAGTGATATGATTTTACCAGCACTTAGTTTTCAGCACTAAAACTGTTTTGTTTTCTTAAACAAATTCAGTGTTCATTTTAGTATATAAAACATTTTGGTATATAAACCTTTAGATCCCAAAAATAAACATTCTTCCTACCCTATCTTCATACCCTACATGCTGGATATTGCACTAGCTTTAAACTAAAGTTCCTTTGTAAATGGTCATGTTAGTACCTCTCTTTACAGTCTATTCTAGCATACAGTGCTTGCATGCAACTCCCACTAATGAGCAATCAGCTATTTTCTCTTTGCATTCTGTTTAAATAGGTCATTTCATTTAATTCGCCCTAATTGTGCAAAGGAATAAAAACTGGTGTGAACAAAAGAGGTAATGCCAAATTAATCTCTCTTACTATTGATAGAAAGAAAGCCTTGATGACTTTGCTTCTTTATGGTAAAATGAAAAATATTTTTCTGCCCCTGCATAATGAAAAAGAAAATCTTGAAAAATATTTTGCTTCAGTTGTCATTTCCCTGATAATATAACAAATTGATGTAACTTCCTAAGAAAGAGATTTGGCTTGTCATACATACTCTAGTTTAACTCTTATCACTGCTTAGCTTCTTTCTCGCTTATGAAAAACATTCTAGTGAACTCAAGGCATTTCCAAGAGTGGAACTGTAGAGGAAACATTACAGAAAAGTCCATTCCAAACATGCAGTGAATTTCAGTTATTCAGCTGCATTTCTTAGGCTTATTTTCAGGATCCTACTATATTACAGTAAAAAACCATAGATGACAGGGGTTTAGGAGGCTTGCATAATAAATATAGTGAGAGGCCATTTACAATTAAAAACAGCTGAAGAACATATCAGACTGTAATGTAATGGAAGGTAAAGAGAAATATGAAACAGAACCAGAGTGAAAGTACTGCATTTCTAGAAGACTTATTGTCCTGTAATTTGTTGTATTGAAGAATTTTAATGGATTCTCAAATGCTAAATTTGTGCTGTAAAATCAGAGGTTTGATGTACTACAAGGAAGCTGTTTTCAGATTTAAGAAAGCAGCCCAAGATGAGACTTCCCTCTGCATGCAACAAGGAAGCTCACTGAACTTGAGAGGAAGAAATTACTAAATCTAGAAATGTTCTGAAGGTGCCTTTGGGTGCATATACATGTGCCTCTGCCTGCACATTTGGTACTGCAGAATCATTTAGTACTTGCAGTAGCAAATAAAAGTGCCAAATGCAAGTACTGCGCAGTCTTGGTGACACACGGTTATTTTTAGACACTGCGTCACCGCAGTGATGAGCTACAGAAACGTAGTTCACTGCTACTGCGCAGTGTTGTCAGCATCATGGTTTGTGCCTGCCAATGCTACGTTGCCATAGTGTCTTGTGTAGATGCGCCCTTTGAAAAAAGAAAGTTCACAGATTAGAACAGAGTACAGTGTCACAGGTTTGTCAAATATCTGGACTCCTTGGGCTACATTGTCAGCAAGACAAAGAAGCCATAATAACAACTTTATATAAATAATAACAAGTTCTGTTAAAGCAACACTAAAATGAATGCTGAACATAACTTTATTGCCACATGCATACAACTTTAAATGTTTGCCTTAACTGCCTGCCTTTCCTACCACAAAGAATGTGCCTGTTCACTACCTTGGACAAGATAACATTGCAACACAGTGCCGAATACTAAGCACAAAATTAAGTGAACTGATGTTGTGAAGTGATTGTCACCAGAGTTTAATGATATTGTAGTAGACAGACAAAGCAAACTTGAGCCAATAGTAGTGTTGCGTTTTCTATATTGAGCATTTTGATTAATTCTGGCCCTGGAAGTGCCTCATAACTTACATTTAGGAGCGATAGCAGGAAAAAGAAACCTTTCAGTGAGTATATATGAAGGAATAAGTTCATGTTCTTGAGAGAATTCTCCTGAATCCTCCATGGTTTGGTTGTTTATCCTTTTATACCACTTAAGGACACAGAAAACACAAGAATGACTAGACTGAGGAAGTCACCACTACAGGAGAGCACTCAGCTGAAGAAGCTGCTTGCTATGTCACTGCCTCCCACCTTATCTAAGCCTTGAAAACTTAAAATGCATTCTAGTTATGCTTGGGTGTATAGGCCATTACATAGTCAACTGACATAGATGAAACCAGCGTCTAAGCTATTGTGATGTACCTGCTCTGGGGAATAATGATGGTTTTCTAAAGCTTTTTTCTCTGCTACACCTAGAAGAAGCTCCCTGCAGCAAAGTCTGTAGTTTTATTGACATATGGCTGGGTTGAGTTACAGAAGTTCTAGCTGGGGGAAGGAGGAACTCCAAGAAGTGTTACTTTCCTGTACATTTTAAAATAACACCTATTTAATTGACAGTCTTCTAGTGAACACAGTAAAGTCACAAACTGGGATTTTCAGCACCTAAAGCACATCTCTTTGTTTAAACTGAGGGTGGAACTCCTTGACTTGCATCAGGAGTAGACTATTGTTCTTTTAAGGAAAGAATCATAGGAAATGAGGGTTGGAAGGGACCTCAGGAGGTTATCTAGTCCAATACCCTGCTCAGAGCAGGACCATCCCTAGCTCTATCATCCAAGCTAAGGCTTTTTCTAGCCTAGTCTTAAAAACCTTTAAGGATGAATATTCCATAGTCTTTCTGGGTAACCTGCTTCAGTTTTTTACTACCCGCCTAGTGAGAGAGTTTTTTTCTCATATCTAACCTAAACCTCCCTTGCTACAATTTGAGACCATTGCTTAAGACCATTTGTCACCACTGAGAACTGTTTAACTTTATCCTCTTTGGAACCTCCTTACTGGTAGTTGAAGGTTGCTATTAAATCCCATCTTAGTTGTCTTTTCTCCAGATTAAATAAACCCAGTTCCCTCAGTCTGTCTTGATAAGTCATGTGCCCCAGGCCCTTAACAATTTCTGTTGCCCTTTGCTGCACTCTCTCAAATTGTCACCATCCTTTCTGTAGGGGAATGGGGGGTGAGCGGGGGCTGGACACGGTATTCCAGATGTGGCCTTACCAGAGCTGCATAGAGAATAATCACATCCCTCAGTCTGCTGGCAGTGCTTCTGCTAATGCAGCCCAGTATGCTATTAGCCTTTTTGGAACCAGAACACACTGCTGGCTTTTATTCAACATATTGTCCACTGTAACCCCCAGGCCCTTTCCTGCAGAGCTGCTGTTTAGCCAGTCAGCCCCCAGCATGTACTGGTGCAGGATGGTTCCATCCAAAGTGCAGGGCTTTGAATTGTTTCCTTATTGAAGCTCATGAGATTTTTTGGTCTGATTCTCCAATTTCTCTAGAATACTCTGAATCCTAGCCCTACCTTCCAGCCTATCTACTACTCTCAGCTTGGTGTCATGTTCAGTCTTTCTGAGGTTGCACTCTAGCCCATCTTCCAGATTGTTGATTAAGATATTGAACAAAACCAGCCCCAAGACTGACCCACTGGATGCCACTGGCTGCAAGCTAGACATCAAGCCATCGATTAGTACCCTCTGAGCCTGATGATCCAGCCAGTTTTCTATCCACCTTATAGTTTGTTCATTCAATCCATACTTCCTTAGCTTGCTTGCAAGAATGTTGTGGGAAACCTTATCAAAAGCCTTGCCGAAGTCAAGGTATACCACATCTGCTGGTCTCCCTGCATCCACAGAACCAGTCATCTCATCATAGAAGTGAATCAGGGAGCTCAGGCATGACTTGCCATTGGTGATGCCATGGTGACTGTTCCTAACCACCACCACCTCCTCCAAATGCTTAGAAATTAATTCCTTGAGGTCCTGCTCCATGATTTGCAGCAACTGGCGGGAGGCTGACCAGTTCCCTGTAGTTTCCTGGATTGTCTTTCTTCCATTTCTTAAAGATGGGCACTATATTTGCCTTTTTCCAGTCATCTGGGACCTCTCCTGATAGCCATTAATTTTTAAGATAATGGCCAACAGCTCTGCAGTCACATCAGCCATGTCCCTCAGCACCCTTGGGTGCATCACATCTGGCCCCATGGACTGGTGCATGTCCAGCTTTTCTAAATAGTCCCTAACTTGTTCTTTTCCCACTGTCAGCTGCTCACCTCTTCTACAAATTGTGCAGCCAGGTGCAGTAGTCTAGGAGCTGATCTTGCCTGTGAAGACTGAGGTAAAAAAAGGCATTGAGTACTTCATCCTTTTTTCTGCATCATCTATTGCTAGGTTTCCTCCCGATTTAGTAAGGGATCCACACTTTCCCTAGTCCTCCTCTTGTTGCTGATATACTTGTAGAAATCTTTATTGTTACCCTTCATATCCTCTCTAGTTGCAACTGCAATTGCTCTTTGGCCTTCCTGATTTCATCCCTGCATGCCTGAACAATATTCTTATATTCCTCCCTAGTTTTGTCCAGGTTTCCACTTCTTGTAAGCTTCCTTTTTGTGTTTTAGCTCACTGAAGAGTTCCTTTCTAAGCCAAGCTGGTCTTCTGCCATACTTGCCTACTCTTCCTGTGTATTAGGATGGTTCATTCCTGCACCCTCAATAAGGTTTCTTTGAAGTACAACCTTGATTCTTTCCCCCCTCAGACTGGTGTCTCAGGAGATCCCACCCGTCGGTTTCCCAAGCAAGTCAAATTTCACTTTTCTGAAGTCCATAGTCTGTACTCTGCTGCTTTCCTTTCTTCCATTCCTGAGGATCCTGAACTCAATCATTTCATGGTCGCTTCTGCCCAAGTTGCTGTCCGCTATTACATCCCCCACCAATTCTTCTCTGTTTGTGAGAGCAAGTCAAGAAGATGCCTAATTGGCCTCTCCAACACTTGTACTGAGAAGTTGTCCTCAGACCTCTCCAAAAACTTTCTGGATTGCCTGTGCACTGCTGTACTGCCCTCCCAGCAGATGTCATTAGGAAAAGACACTGGGGACTGCTTGTATTAGTTATTTTATTTCTTGTAAGTGCCCAAGGCTATTTTGGGAAGGGCTGCCCATAAATCTAATAAATAAATAGATCAGGACAAAACTGTTGCTAATGTTTTACATATTTTCCCAGGTAGGAAAAGCTTGTGCCCAGCTACTGCCCCAGATCATGTATGCACAGTGGTTAGTATACATGTGCTCTAATTCACATATTTTAAAATATTAATAATTAAAAATCCTGCTGTACACAGTTCATACCTCCACCAACTAGCTTAGAAGTGTTAAGGTCACATTTAATATTTTATTATTTAATACAGGATGCTGGTATTTAAGCATGTAAATATCCTTAAATGCATTATCTTCACCAGACTTATTATTTTTAATCTTTAACTGAGTTGCCCTTTTAGAGAGGTTCTGCTTACTCTGATATGTCTGATTTCTTTTCTCTTATGTATGATGATAGGTTTTACCTATTGAACAAACAGGCAACTTCTGTTTTTCATCTCCTATTGTTACATTCATGCTTCCTGCAAACTGATGAGAAAGGGAACAACATTTCCTCATTTCCTTTCTGTAAAAAATAAACTCTGCTTTTTTCATTTGAAGTTCCTGCACACACATACACAATACTTCATTACGTCAATTTGTTATAACCAAGTAGTAAGAAGAGGGAGAGCAGTTCAGACTGCCTGATTAAATATGCAGTAGCATAGGGTTTTTAAGACAGTTTAATTTGCTTGTGGAGCCTAATCATTGGATGTAAAGACTTGCCCTTGCACCTTTGTAGACTTCACTTCAGTGGGGCCCTGTGAGGGGGGCATATGCACAAATTCTGTTGCTGAGCCAGGATCAGAAGCTGACATGTGAGGAAGATCAAGATTGATGCTGCAGTCCTGTAGAGTCCTGCAAAACTCACCATGTGTGTAAGCCTGTAAAGAACCTGAGTGTTATTAAGCTGCCCTTGCACCTTTAGCAATTTCATTTCTCCATGGGTACCATTTCATTGAAGAACTTTCCTTTAACTATAATAGTGTTTTACTTACATGCTTATCACTCTCCCTTGATTGATCTTTACTGGGTGATATTTTTTTTCCTTTGCTTAGGGGATAGAACGCATCCAGTTGATCAAGAGCCATTTCTTTCTCATTTTTCCCTTTAGTGTTTAATGGATAAAATTAAAATCACAAAACACTGCATTGTAATAAAAAGATAGAAATAAAAATGTTCACAATAGAAAGCAGCACATGAATATTTTTAATAAGTGACTGTTATCATTATGAGTTATCATCAGTTATTTCTGCAGTATGAAGACAGATGCAGATGTTTCCTGCTTTCCCAAGGATTCAAAGCTAGAAGTTTTTCTTTTGACCTCACATTCAATGGTTCGTGCCTAGTGTTGTGTTCTGTATTTAAGACTCCAGGTTGTTCTATACTCACTTGCTGTTTTCACATATGGAAACAATAATATTACTTCACAGGTGCAAATCAGTAGTTGGCAGTCCTTTCAGGGCTGCTGTGTGAGAACAAGCACTGATATTTTTCTTTCAGTGTAAAGCACCTAGCGAATGTATTGCAAGGATTACAAAGATGAAGCTGGGCAATATTCCCAATAGACTGCTTAAGAAGAGTAAAATTGGCCACCAGTTTGTTCTGTTGGTACTAACATTGATTTGTATGCATTGCCTATAAGCTAAGCCACAAACTGCAGATCTTGATTCCAGAAGTATAACTGGCCAGTACTGTGCCCTGGGCAGAACTGTTCCTTCCCACACCCTACACCTTCCCCACAGCAGTTCTGGCTGAGGCTTCAGCAAAAGAAGAGGGCACAGCACTAGTGGCAGTGCAGGAGTAGCAACTGGAAGTTTGCTGCTGCTCAGGAAGATGTCACCTTTTTGTCACTGATGTGTGTCAAGTGGCCAGAAAAACATGGGTTTTTGACACCAGAGAAGCTTTCAGTAGCTTTAGGATTTGGATAATTTTTGATTCACTATAAAAATAATTGAAAAAAAATAGTTGTATCTAGATCTGGATTTGTTTCTATTTTCATGTAAGGGCTAAATCGAAACAGTTTGTGCTCATTCTAACTGAGCTTCTAAAAGCTGTGCAATTGTTAAAATCAACACAAGTGTACAGACACTTCTGCAAAATATCTGAGCATCAAAGTAATGGCAATATTAGCTGACTGAGATGGATCAGGTGACATCATATGTAATTGGCATTGTAGTCCTTCGTTATAATAACCTTTTGTTTAATAAATATGATTTGATTTGCCTTCATTTTGACTAACAGATCAAGGCTGTAGCCTGTGGCATTATTCTGGGGTCTGATGTTTTTTTTCCTATGATAAATATCTGCTGCACTCTGTTTTCATCCAGCTGTGATCACCTCAGTGTCATCCACTCTCTGGCTGCAGTGGTAGCATTTTCAGTCTCCTTTAATATTGTCCCTCTGATGAGCTGTGAAGAAGCATTCTTGCATGTGCCACTTTGGAAATCAAGTACATTATATTTAATCTAAAACAACCCCAAAGCTTTGCAAGATGCATAATTATTTCCTTGTCGGCAGGGGAACGTCAGTGTTATGATTATTAAAAACAGTAAGAGTTTTTACTATCAGCCAGATGGAGAGAAACTAACATCTAGATTGTCTTGGAATTTTCATTATGCTTAATTTATATTTCTAAGTAGGTTTGATATACATGCTGCTAATTCATCCAACTGTTAGATGTAGCCACAATCTTCTCCAGCCCTGAGCAACCTCAATAAAAGTCATCTGCAGACGTCCTTGCCTTATTAATGCTCATGTGTTATTTCAGAGCGTTACTGAGTATTTTAATCAGTAATCATAAATCTTATTTTGAGATTACTAGATACAAACTTTGTTCATACTGTTTCTGTCTCGGCCAGTTCCTAATTCACGGCACAGTTTCACTCCTCCTCATAGAAGAAATTAGTTTCCATTTAGGAGAATTTAAGTTTTTGAAATGGCCAGTTAGACTGTATTAAGCAGTTATTTTTAGTTTTTTATCATGAGCTAAACCCTCTTTGTTTTCAAAGAATAAAAACTATAACCTCCCAAAGCATTAAGTTGTTTCAGAAATGGAAAAGGAAAGGGAAAGCAGTTGTGTCAATTAAATATGAATAGTGTTGAGCCTTGAATTCAGTGTAATGTTGTAATTATATACCACCGTTGTATATAGTAAAATGCATTGTAGCATTGCTACTAAGAATATGTAAAAGTAACCTATTTGTAAAAGCTGCTTTTTGTACTGGAATTTGGTGGTTTTTAGCACAATAAAATTGAATTATTACAGCATTTCAGAAGTTTTGGTGCAGTTACACAGCATGTAGGTGAAGCTGATACATAAGAATACTTAAGCATCTACTTAGATGCTTTGCTGACTCAGAACCTATGGGTGTTTATACACATGGTTTAGTAGGTGGGAGAGGGGGTGCTTTAATTAGAGTGGATCCAAGAGCCACTCTAATTAAAGCACCCAGAGCATCACATGTATCAGTGTCCCTGTCCTAAAAATGGTGGCGGGGCACCTTAAACTAAAGCTCGTCAAACAAGCTTTAGTTAAACTGCCCCCACCACCATTTTTCAGCACGGGGACGCTGACATGTGATGCTGTAGTCAGCTGGCGAGTGAAAATTACCACACTCCAACAGACTTGATTAATTGAGTCTGCTCCAATGCGGTTTAATTACAGTGGATCAGGGCAACCTTGATGCATGTGTATAGATGCCCTATAATTATATTATGTGTAACTTATCATATTAACTATAGATTACTGTCATTAAGGCAGAGGTTATGACTATGCAGTAATGTAGCATTTTTTGAATTACACAGGACAGCAGCGTGTTTCTGTAACCAGTCTACTAGTATGCCATGGTTTATTGTTGGTTGGAACAAATCTGGGAATTATAGTAGCGTTACCAGTGCCTCGTCTGCAAGGAATTCCAAAAGTGACTGGTAAGATAACTCATTGTATTTGAGTGTGATAATTTTAAGCTAAGGTTTTGCTCTTCAGTATGCTATTTGATGTATATTGAGTAAATATATGTTGTTTTATATATTGTATAGATATAAGGCTTTATCATAAAACTATATTTATTAATTTTAATTAGATTTACAATACATCTCCAATATCTATTTTTACTTTATTGAACCAGCACATCTAACAACAATTGAAAGAGCAAGATAGTAGTTCTTCAATTCACAATTTATGGAGAACCTGTAGTTCAAGGTTGTAACAGCACTTGCACTACAAGAGAAGTGTTGCTGCCCTGTACACTTATTTTTACAACTCATGTTGGAATGCTAATTGTTACGGGGAATGGTAGTGGAGTCAGAGGGTTGTTTGTTTCCAGATTC
>NW_017728918.1:37524021-37543370 GCF_001723895.1 Crocodylus porosus
ACCTATGACATGTAATGTTTAGGAGAATCCTTAAAAATAGATCTAATACATGGAAATGCATAGCTAATGTAATAAACAAAATCCTTAATTCTGCCTTAGGCACCTCTCATTTTCCACTTCTGTTATGTTTTCATCATTATAACTTATTACCTTTCATTTTTAGTTAAGATTGTTTTCCTAAGGGCATGAAGAAGTTCAGTTTTAGCTATATCAAATCTAGGGAAGATGTACTTTTATAATATGCAAGTTGAGTAAAGGGGATTTGAATAGCAGAGCATTGATTATTATTTTTTTAATTGACTGACTTCTGACACTTCCTCTAATAGCAATTATGGCATTGTCGTATTTTGCATAAAATTTCTAGAATCTTCCATCCTTCCGGGTTTTTTTTGTGGTAAATTCCATGTTTTTATCAATATTCTGTCTCTTAATTACAGCTTAGTTGGCAAAATGCAACATCATTGCTCTTATTTTGGTTGCTGAAAAATACACACATCATCAAGTTATTAACTCTTGATTAAATCCTAAGCAGTTTGCTGTTGACACAATATTATGGTTAATACCATGAAATCTTTCTTTTTCCCATTCAGTATCCCACAGTTTGATTTTTTATTTTATTTTATTTTATTTTTTTTTAAACATTAAATTTAGGAATTCATTCACAATTTTCCTATAAATGCGAGGCCATTGGTGAGGGCAAATCTGACTCTCTGCTCCATGGGTGAGGCGAGCTGTATTCCAGTGGAATAGATTTGGTTATGCTACGCAAGAAGGTTGGAGTAGGATTAATTGAAAAACAAATATTCCATTGTGAATTGTTGGGAAAAGCTTGCGATGTTGAGGCTGTGACAGTGCCAACTACAACAAGTCAGCTGAGGATTCTTTTACTCATGCTGTTGAGAAAACAGAGAAAACAACGTAAGAGATTATGAACCAAATGTCAGCTTGAATGAAGCATGTCTAAATTGTATCTGATTTGTATTACAGTTCGAAAGCATCTTGAATGTACATTTTCTTTTTTGTAATTTCTGTAGTGTTTCAGTTCTGTACCTATATGAACAAAATGGTAATGAACATGCTTCTTTGGACAAAGTTATATTAGTCTAATGCACTAATTATTGTGTAAAGCATTGGCCGACTGTGAGTAAGAGTAATATTACATAACATTTTTCTTCTCTTTTTTTGGTCTCAGGAAGGGGAATGGTATCCTATCATGCACATAATGGTCCAGTCAAATTCCTTATTATGGCTACAGCTCTAAACAAGAAAAACAGAAGCAAATCCAGAAGCAGTCTGCCTCGAAGCACAGAAACTAATGATGATGATCAAAAGAATGCTCTGCATAATGAGAGACTGGGTTCTGCCTTAAGTAATATTCAGGACACTGGAGTTTGGCTGGGAGGTTCAGTGGGATCCGTTACACAAACGAGTGACTTATCTTCATCTTCTGGGTCCCTAGATCCATTACCTCATGGATCAAATTCCCTGGAACATAGAACTGAAGACAGTACCATATATGAGCTTTTAAAGGATCAAAACATCTCTCTTAAAAATAAAAGACAGAGATCCAAGAAAATGAAAGCAAGCTCAGTATTAGTTATTTCTGGAGGTCAAGGACACAGAAGAGTAAACAAGAAGTCCAAGCAGCAGAGACAGGATGAACTCGTATCTTCTGTGATGGTTTGGCAGATTCCATTACTAAATATCTGAGTGACTGAAACAATGATCAATTGTGATTTTTTTTTTTTTTTTTTTTTTTTTTAACAAAGTCATTTGACTTCATTCCTAAACTCTCTGGTTGTTAAAGATATTTTCTGATGTAAAGAGATTTCTGCTGTAATCTTCTTACAGGGAATGTCAGGCTACGGGCCCAGCTCTGCTGCCTTTACTCAGATGAACAATCCGTTGAAGTAAGTTGGACTGATCACATAAGTAACACCTGCAAAGTAGAGCCATCAACCATTCAAAACATGCTGCAGTATTATGATATTGGAAACATTTAGTTGATGATGTGTCTGAAGCTTAAACTGTTACAGATCTAGCACTCTTTTAAATGGTTTTAGCATCTCCACTTTATTTATATTCCCTTTATATTTGCATACTTATGATCACTAGCACTTGGGTGAAGGGCAAGGAATACATACTATTTTACATGCTATTTTTTGCTTCACTATAAGTCACTATTTTTTAATTCAAAGTGACATATAGCATGCACTCTACATTTTAACAAATTAGGAAATATTTTAAACAAATATTCAAATTAAGCTAATGAGTTAATTGGGAAATTGCTATGTAATTTATAGTATGATCCCATAAGGCATGTTTGGTTTTGGCCAATAACTTAGCAGGAAGATATACCCTGTGTCTCAAAACAAATTAAAAGTACACTAATAATTACTAATGCTCAGTAAAGTATTATTCAAAAATGTGTGTTATCAGCATGGATAGGTATGATATCTATGTTGTATACCTGTAGGATTTTGCACATGATGATTAGGAATAATAGAAAATGCAACAGAAATTCAGATTGTAGATACAAAATAGTTGTGCATTCTAATCAACTGCTTGGTATACTTGTTTGTAGTATATTCGTTCCATTGCTGGCAATGGATTGTGCTTCCAGTATCAAAACTATATAGAAAATATGTGTAATTTTTTAAATGCATACACTTGCATTTTGTAATAGTAGTAAAGTAACTAAAATGAAGAGACTAAAATGCAGTGAATTTTATAGTGAGTTCGTATCGAGCATAAAACCATATTAATATATCAATACCTATGGGAAGTACACATCACCAGTGTGGGTATGCATTGGAAATCAATTGATGTGCACTTCACACATGACTACAGGCAAATGTCTGTAGATCGATGTGTGTTCTAGTGTACCCTTGCACGCAGGAAGGATGTGGCCTTCTTTTAGAAGTATTTGCCCCTTCTAAGCCTGACAGAATTTCAGGTGAAGAGCGTTTTCCAAGTTCACAGTATAAAAGTAAAGCTGGACTCAGAGCAGAGTGTAACAGACTCTGTGCTATGTTCATTCTCTCCTGGTGGTTGCTGGGTACTCTTTTAGTGTTGAGTGGCCAGATTGCAAGTAGGAACTTGGTCATATAGCCTTATCCAGCAAGTAACTTACAGTCTTCGTTGTATGCAGGTTCATTCAGTAAGCGTGCATTCATTGAGGGTCTATAGGTCAAATTACTTTATGGTATGGATTTGCCACCTCTGTGGTAAAAATGAGATAAAGCCTACAGTGCAGAGGACTACCTCCAAGTACATAGTCGTCAGTATGGATGCTTACCCAAATGAGAGGCAAGCTATGGGACATCCTCTTTGCATGTCAGTGTAGTGTGAGACAGAGAGGCCAGGTAAATGTAGCACTATCAGCATTTGGGTTTCTTAAGACCTCTACAACCTATGACCATCAGTGTGGTATAAGAGCATAAAATATGACTGGCACATTTCCAACACGGAATGAATGTCAGATGTTTACATTGCTCAGAATCAAGCAAGTAACTTGAGGAGTCCATTGCCTGAATGATGGACATAGACTTTGGCACTATTCTTATTCCCCAAGTTGAGGTGGGGAGAGAAGGGGACTCCATATACTTTGAACTATGTCCATCATTTTTAATACAAACTGCTTAATCTCACTAAGATTTCTTAGACTCTGATCTAAAACAGTCAGTGTCACCCATGATTACAGTATCTTTTCCAAAACATTTGATTCCAGTTTTAAACAGTGCAAGAAAGAAAAGCTTGAATCCTTTTGCTTAACAGTAGATAAAACACCTCCAAAATAATCAATATTTTTTTTTTTTGGAAATATTGATGCCCTAAAATTTAATTCTACAGCTGATTCACTGGGACTTGTTCTCTAAATATTCACAGCATTTGCTTGAAAAATAAAATCCAGAAAGTCCTTAAAAACACAAACCACTTGGTACCAAATTGAAAATTTAAAAACATATCCTTCACTCAACTTCTGTTTCAGTGCCATTATCACCTGGGACCCAAATCTTGCCATCTGTTTTTATGTGACCGGGGACCTTGTGTCAGCACAGAGTCCCACTGACTTCAGTGGGATTCTGCATGGCTTGAGGGTCAGTTCTAGTAATGGGGCCTGTGTTCTCTCTCATGCCCGTCCCTGTGATGTATGCTTATTTTGTTTTGTCCCTGGCTTATTTTATCAACGTACTACATTGTTATTAAGTATTGTTTACTTCAAAGTAAAAGAATTTTGACATGCTTTCCTGTGTAAATCATGCATGGTTTGATTTCCCTTTGCTTCTCTGCAAACTGAAGGCCCCAGGCCTGATTCTTCACTCCTCTCTTGTGTAGGAGGCTGCCTGTGAGATTTCAAGGGTTGCACCCATTTACACAATTCTCTTTCTGGTGATTGTGGGCTGAGCCCACAAACCCTCTGCACTCTGAACTGGAATTCCAGTTCATAGAGCGTTCACAAGATCTAGTGATGGCCCAGGTACAACAATGTATTTTAAAGTTTTAGGAGACAGCCACCATATATTCTAGCTATAATACAGTTGTCACGCATTCATAACTGGTATAAAAAAAAAACACACAGCACGGTCCTGCTCCTATGAAAATCGATGAGTTTTGCCATTGAGTTCCATAGCAGCAGGGCTGGGCCTATGATTTTATATTTCTTATAAGATTTTTGCAAATAAGCACTATATAAATATCATTAGGCTATGAGGTAAAAAGAAGCTTTACAGCTTATTATAAAACTATATGTCATTATGAATTCAAGCTCTAGCCAGTAACTAAGCACAACATGCGATGTTTGTTTTGTAATTACTGCTAATTGGTATTACATTGCTTTGAAATCAGATGCAAACCAAAGGTACTTTTACAGCTGACAAGTAAATTTTATACCTGTATTTGACCATGTTGCTAAGTAGATTGTAATTTGTTTTAATGTCACTTTAATGTTTAGTAATCGTGGAACAATATTAGGAGGAAAGCGGAAATAATGTAACCACTATAGTACACAACAGAATATGTTTTCTAACAAATAATAGTGTTTATGTTATAACATGAGCCATAAACATTATGTATTTATGTCCAAAGTAAACTCAGCAAAATGTTTAATAAAAAACTGTGAATAAAAAATCTCATATATATTTCTTGGTTAAGTATTTTATCAGTGAAAAACCTACTGGCTACAACATATGGTGCACAGAAATATATAGCAAGAACAGACAACTTTTCAAGTAGACCAACTAGACACACACAAAGGAAATATAGGACTTGTGATTAAGATGCCGAAGAGAGATATTTTTTAAAATTTATTCCAGCTTTAGGGTTCTAGTTGCTAGCAAATACAATATCCTTAGGTGCCAGATATTGAAGATGACACCAGCTTTTACACCTTGGCACTATGATTCAGAGGCAAAATCTCTACCATACTGTCCTCCTGGAATAAAATGCCAAAGTTTGGACAGCATCGAGGGCAAAATGTAACTGCAAAATCCATTAATGATGAAAATGAGTGGTAAGGGGATTTATATTAATATAGGAAATAAGTTTTCAGATTCTGGCTGATAATTCCATCATAGTTAATCAGCCCTGAAGATACGATTACAGTACAAGTTTCAGACATGAAGCTTGCATCCAGAATGCATAATTTTAAAGTACATGAAATTTCAGCCTCTTTTGTCTGTATCTGCTCTACTGTGAATAAGAACTACTGAAGATTCTTTCACAGAATGATTTTTTATTAATTCATTACTGTTTGTTATAATCTATGTTTTGTCTTTGTTGTGTTGATAATTATTGAGTTTTCTTTCCTTGCCAAAGCTTGTCTGTGTCCCTGCCATATATATATCTTTCCATGTATTCCTGTCATTATGACAGTACCATTTAACATGCAAAATAGAATCAGCCCAGGTCTTAATTAGATCCAGGCAAAGCCTTACAGTAGAAGATTTTGCAAGTAAAGAATTGGGGCACAAAAGAAATGTGTTGCCCACAGTCCCTCCGCTCAAGGTCTGGCAGAGTAAGGACCTGAAGAAAGATCTCCTGAATCCCCTTCCAGCATTTAAACCACAAAACCACTGTTACTTTCTCATTCAATTTGGCTTTCTTGTCATCTAATAGCCAATAACTAATAAGTGTACTTGGATATAAGCAAAGTGCACATGAGTCTGAACTAATGAAAGTGAGAAAAGGATTTAATTTGTATAGCAGCAGGTGAGTATCTGGAGTTGACCCACTCTGTATCCAGTGTTTTACATGTTCAGTGCACTGTAGGAGCCTTACATAGTAATATTCCTCTTAGGAGGTAGATCAGTACTATTCCTGTTCTACAGATAAGGAAACTCAGATGGTGAGAGCTTAAATTACTTTTCTGGGTCAGTGAGAGACCACAGGTCAGAACCACATACTTAGTTCTATAGGCCACTCTGTGGATCCTGTCAGTTCTGTAACTGAATCTTGACTTGACTGTGGACAAATAGCACCCTTCAGGGATGCCTATGGCTAGGCTGCTTCCCTGACACCCTTGAGAATGCTGCTGAGAAGGATGCCACACCAAACTCCTTTAAGAGCAACATCAGGAGTGACCCCTGAGGTTTCAGTGCCTCATCTTGGTTTGGCCTGTGCGGAGAGAGATTGGGTAGACAAGACTATGATTCTTGGCAGCAACCTTATGAATGCTAAGGAAGTAATAGAGACTACAGATCCTCAGCAGCACCACCTGGTGTTAGAGTGGCACCAGTTTCAAGCTTTATGCTAATTGTCTGCAGGACAGGCAGGGTTTAGTATAATTTCATTAGAGGAACTACAGTTGTTTCACCAGAGGAGCTAAGGATGGACTGACAAGGTGGCTGCAGTGATTCATAGATTGTAGGGTCAGAAGGGACCACAATGGATCATCGTGTCCAGCCCCCTGCCCCCAGCAGAAATGAGGACTGAGGTCAGACAACTCCAGCCAGGTGAATATCAAGCCTCCTCTTGAAGACGTCCAGGTTAGGTGATAGCACCACCTCTCTTGGAAGCCCATTCCAGACTTTGGCCACCCTTACTGTAAAAAATTTCTTGCTAATTGTCTAACCTAAATCTACTCTACTAGTTTGCATCCATTATTCCTAGTTACTCCCTGGGGCGCTCTGGTAAATAGCGCATCCCCCATTCCCTGTTGTCCTCCCTTGATAAACATATAGGCAGCTACAAGGTCTCCCCTCAGACATGTATTGTGAAGGCTGAAGAGATCCAGATCTCTCAGCTTCCCCCATAGGGTCTTTCACAGAGGCCACTAATCATGCAAGTGGCCCTGCTATGAACCCTCTCCAGATTTTCTATGTCCCTCTTGAAGTGAGGCACCCAAAACTGGACACAGTACTCCAACTGCACCTGACCAATGCTGCATAGAGAGGGAGCATCACCTCTGTTGATCTGTTGGTCATGCATCTGCTAATACATGACAAGGTGCGATTGACTTTGTTGATGGCCTCGTTACACTGCTGGGTTATGTTTATCTTGGAGTCAACTATGACTCCAAGATCTCTCTCAGCCTCAGCTGCTGTGAAGGCCATCCCCCAACCTATAGGTGTGCTGGGGATTCCTCCTTTGTAGGTGGAGTACCTACATTTCTCTTTGTTGAATTGCATCCTATTCTGTTCTGCCCATTGATCCAACCTGTCCAGGTCGGCCTGTATCTGCTTCTTGCCCTCTGGTGTGTTAACTTTGCCCCATAACTTGGTATCATCTGCAAACTTGGAGAGGGTGCTCTCCACACCCTTGGCCAAATCACTGATGAAGATATTAAATAACACCGGTCCAAGGACTGAACCCTGCAGGACCCCACTGCCCACCTCCTTCCAGGTCAAGAACGAAGTGTCCACCTCCACTCGCTGGGTGCAGTCCCTAAGCCAGTTGGCCACTCACCTGACTGTGTAGGCATCCACTCCACAGCCTGCTAGCTTCCCTATAAGAATAGGATGCAAAACTGTGTCAAAGGCCTTCCTAAAATCCAGGTAGACGACATCAGCCTCAGCTCCTGTGTCAAGGCAGTGTGTGACCAGGTCATAAAAGGCTATAAGGTTTGCATGGACAAAGGGGGTTGGAAAAATATCAGTTGCTGCCATACTGGCACAACCACACCAGCAACACAGCAGCAGCCAGAAGTTGTCACTGCTGTGGGTGCCAGGGTGCCTTATTACACCTCTGATTTATAGATGTTATATTTTAGGCTCCTCTCAACTAATGATATTCATTACCTCCCTACTTCAGAAGGAGGTACAATTTACATGGAGCTGAGAGGCTCCATATAAATTGAACACTTGAAACAAGTATCTGCCTCTACCCCTGCCCGCTTCACCCTGATCCAGTGAAACTTTTGGCTGTAGGGACAGAAGCCTCCAGTTCTGTCATAGCATAGCAGCATGCTTAGCCTTGGAGCTTCCTACACTCATGCTTCCTGCTCCTGGAAGCTAACCCCATCTGAAAGACATTACATAGTCTGGGACAAGGAACTTCTAGCTGTTAAGGCTGCCTTTGAAGAAGGATGCCAACACCTGGTGGGAGCCAGGTTCCCTACTGAGAGTCTCACAGATCCTAAGAACCTAGAATGACCTTTATTCTGTTCAAAACATGAATCCGCATCAAATTCACTGAGTGCTGTTTTTCACTTGGTTTCTCTTGGTAATCACATATTGCCTGGGTAACCAGAACAAAAAGGCAGATGCTCTTTCCTGATGAAGAAAACACTGTATCTTGTGCCCCAAAGCCTTTTCACCTATCTTACCCCATGAATTTTGTCCTGGGCACAGTGGACCCTGAACTAATGGCTCTAATCCAGGATGTCTCTGGGCAGGATCAACATGCCATCCAGAATCTCTCCCCCTGTCACTTCCAAAACCAGGATGCAATCTTGTATCATGGACACTGGATACATGTCCTGAAAGGGTGACCAAGAGTTTGAGGTTCTGCAGCGATGTCACTTTTTTTGGTGGGGTGGGGGAGGAGTTTAGGACTTTGACTTTGCGATCTACCAGCAGAGAGACTGTCAGACAGAGGGGCACAGTTTGTCTCTGGTTCTGGAAGGAATTGTTCTAGCTAGTAAAGGTATCACATCTGACCTCTGCATATCATGCTCAGACAAAAAGGCAGACAGAATGGGTTAGCCAGAGCCTTGAACAGTACTTATACTGCTTCACAAATGACCATCAAGACAGCTGGATAACCCTCCTTCCTGCACTGGAATTTGCCTATAACAGCTCTCCTCATGTCACCACAAAATGGAGTCTCTTCTTTGCCAGCTTGGTCTCTGTGCTAGTGAGCATCCAGAGCTACACCTCTATCTTCGGTTCCACCAGGCATCAACTTGGTTACATATGTACATCAAATACAAGAACTGAAGGAAGATCTACAAGCTAGTAAGGAGCAGGCTGACTAGGGTCACCAAGCCACCCTTATGTTTCCTGTTGCATACAATCTCTGATCTGCCCAACTATCTACCAAGCTGGACCACTAGTTCCTCTGTCTTTTCCAGATTATCAAATAAATCAACACTGTGACTTCTAAGCTCGGACTCCTAAACAATACCATGAAGGTTCATTTCACATTTTATGTATCTTTTTAAAAACCACAGGTAGCAAACTCCTTGCAGGAGAGGAGCATACTGTCCTCACCAACCATCACAGTGTAGGGGCATGAAGAGTATGCACAAGTCCTGAAGTCCAAATGAAGGAGGGGGAACTATTTTATTTATTGCCCTGCAGACAGGTCGTGAAAACCTGAAGAAAATATTCATGCCCCTGACCTAGTCCTAGTCCCTGGCACATATGAAAATCCTGGTCCAAGGTCCTCTGGAAGGTGCCGATAAGGAAAGGGGGTATTGTTAGAAGTTACAAGCATCTATGGCTGTTTGGGAACCTGGGCTTCTAATGCTATAGTTCAAAATGCTAGCATCAAGTCCCTTCATCACCTAGGCTTAGCAGTTTTCAATATCTTTGTGTTAATCCTGCCCCTCTTGAATGTATAGCAAGCCTTTCATCCAAGACTGCCTGCTATTTAATATGAGAGAACTAAGTTGAGATTTTCAGTATTTTGTAGTTTTTCCCTCTTTCTCAACCTTATTAAACATAGTATTTTCCTCAAAGGCTCTTAGCAACCAGAGAATTACCTCTGCACCCTGAACTGCTTCCTGATATCATTTGGAGGGAGCTAGAATGCTTCAGTACCCAACAGGAGGAGAAAATTAAAATTTTTGAGTGATGACGCTAAAGCTTCACACTGAAATGTCTCTGTATCCTTTAGGCAGACAAGGTTCTTCAGGTAAATCTGATCTCTTTTGTCAGACCAACTCAAATAGTTAAAAATTCTTTTTAACAAACTTTTGGGTATAAATACCCTTCATCAGGCTAAGGAAGCATCTGGAGTTGGTGTGTGCTCTTCCTGGATGGAACGAATAGTAAAGAAGCCAGAGGCTGGTCTGCATGCAAGAAAGCCAGTCAGCGAAGATGTAAATTGATGAGTCAGTGGGTGAGAGACAAATGTGTGTGTTTGGGAGGAGAGGGGTGGGGGCGGGAAGAGGAATGAATGTAGCTGGTAGACAGAGAGGTACTTCACAAATCTCAAAAAATGCTTTCACTCAACAAGGACGCTCCTCCAACATGTTTTTAAGGGCGCGCTATGCAAAGCAGTCGGTACTACCCCATGTGCTGCTGCTGCCTTTATACCTCTGCTATTAACACCCTTATGGGCAGATCACAAAAATCTTACTCTTGATAAGTATCACTTTACATTTAATTTTCCCATTGAAGGCAATGTGAGTACAGTATCTCCATCTGGCCTTCAGTGGCTGTCTGTCAATCTATTTATGAAGTACAAGTTAGTTAATTTATTAGAAAAATACTTTCTTACAAGAAACTTACTGGTATTTCTCAACTATTGCAGTTTTCTCAGTGAAGGGAATTGAGCCATGGATGTTTATAAGAGAAAGGAATAGAAAAACCATCTAGGGATAGGTATGACTGGGGCAAATTTTGTGAATAGATATACTGCAATGAGGAAAAAATGGGGCAAGGATTTAATTATTCTTATTTTCTATTTTAAATTCATATTTCTTATTTGAAAAAGGTGGAATGGTAAGTTTGTTTTACCTAACTTAATCATCTATAGCAGAGTGGCAAACAAACTTACAGCAGGGTTCCTGGGGGTGGGGCCTGCTGCTGAATACTGGTGTGTAGAGCCCCACTGGGGATGTATTTCAGTGGTGGTTGGATAAGTGATGGGTCCATTAATGCCCATGGGCATTTGTACATGCCACGAGAGTTTACTTTGGTTTAATTCTCCCTAAATTGAAGTGGTGGGTCTTTAAAAACACTGCTTCAGTTTAGGGTGAAGTAAAACCCCAGGGCATGTTCACAAGGGTTGGGCCTGACCCTTACCTGCCTCTCCGGTGGTGGGAAAGGGAGGGCGCGCTGCCGGTGGGCCAAGCGGGAGAGGGCTGGTGCTTCCCTCTGTGGCAGCGGCCCACAAGCACCCGGCTGAGCAGTCTCAGAGAGCACCGCAGCTGTGGAAGGAAGCACCAGGCCCCCAGGCAGCTCAGGCAGGTAGGCAGGCTCCCGGGAGGAAAAAAAAGATCAGGATGGACACTTTTTTTTTCTTCAGTGGAGCCTGCCTCCATAAGTTGCCGCTGGGTCCCACAGCCCCTGAGATGCCCGGGGCCTGGTGCTTCCCTTCGCAGCAAACTAAACCATCTTGGAGATGTTTTATTTTGCTGTGTCCCGAAGTCATTTAACACACATTACGTTGCCGACATGTGCAAACAGGTCTTCATTAAAGCACATTACGCTGCCAACACATGCAAACAGCTGTACCATTAAAGCGGTGCAAAAATGGAATTAAGCCACTTCAAAGGCCAATTTTGTGGCGTGTACAAATGACCCATGACTCCCTGATGCCACTCACCTTGCTGGCCTGTCTGACACCTCTGAACTATAGAAGTAATGCACTCTAGTCTTCTTTACCTAGCAATTTGCACCTCAAATAGTTTTAACCTTATTCATTAAAACTTATTCTACCTTGTTTCTGTTTTGGAGTAATAGGGTTTGTAATTATATATACCTGTGCCTGGTATTCCATCCCCATATAATGTTTTTTTTTTTTCTTAAGTGAATAGTACTGACTATATCTGTGGGTCTCTAATGGCTCTAATTCACAAAAATGTGAAAACCCACATTGGAGAGAATCTTCCTCTCAGTACACTCTTCCTTAGCTGCTATAGCTATATTTATTTTAAGACACTAACTTGTAGCACACACATGCACCTAGCCCTTCTCTTTTCATTTTTCTAATTTAGGTCAGACACAAGATTGAATGAAAATCAGTAAACCCGGAAGGCCAATGGCAGATCAGGTAAGTATAAAATGTACACTTACAGAAGTAAAGCTATGTGACATAACTATGTGATATGTCTAGAGCAAGTAGATGTTTTTCATAAAGATTAAACAAGATGTGACTTCAGGTCGGCATCTTTGGCTGTGCAGCAGAAATATAAAAAGCTTATTCTTTGTGTTTCTTACACTTGAAACCAGCAACAGTGGGAGAAACAAACCAACCCTCAGATATGTGTTAGAGTACCTAGAAGATCCTCAGACAAGGATGTAGTGGCCTAAAATTGGAAGGAGAGGAAAAAAATGAAGAGCAAGGATTTTTTTTAGTTGATTTTACATTTTCACCTTGGGCCCAGGACCAGACCTCAGGACACTGCAGAGGCTGGTTCAATTGCATTATGCCACCGTTATCCCACTGTTATAGACATACTAGCTAATTGCCCATCAAGAATGACGGAGTTCAGGGGGCGTTTACATGGCTCCACCTTGCCCCCCACTCAGCCTTCAGGGCTGACCCAGTAAAGACTCCTCTGCCACAACTGCCTCCTCCTCCAGCCTCCGGCACAGGGGATCCCTGCCTGCCTCCGCCTTGCAGTAGGGCTTCCCCCACCTCGCTTCCCCATCCCATCCCATTCTCCTCCCTCCCCCCTGGTGGCTGTTGTCAGGGCCCCATTCCCACTCCCCTCCCTCCCTGCCCACTGCCTCCGCCTCCCTGCCAGCTGTTCTGAGGAGCAGCGAGGATGGGCGGGGGGGGGGATGCCATCACCAAGACCCTGCCCTTCGCCCTCAGGCAGGGAAGCATGGGGAAGCCTTGCTGCTCAGGTGGCTGAGGCATGTTCACCACCACCAGAAACTTCCCTGGCAGCGGCTCAAACTTGGGCCTGCACAACCTGGGCCCGCACAGCCAGGCGCCACCCGCCCTCAGTGGCACACGCGCAGTTGGCCCAAACCATTACAGACAGACAGATAGACTAAGCCCTTTATTATATTAGAATATTTTGTATGAGTATATACCTATAACATGTCCAAGGCTTCACACATGACCGACTGGTGCCTCCCAAGACTAGGGGCACCATTTGTAGGTGGCAGTGAGCAACAAGCAGGGACCACTCACAGATGCCAGTGGCAGTGCTGGCAGTAGTGGTGAGTGGGGACTGCCCGCAGACACCGGCAGCAGTGTCAGCAGCAGGATGGCAAGTGGGGACTGCCTGCAGATGCTGGTGCTGGTGTGTGGGGACTGCCTAGAGATTCCAGCAGCGGTATCAGCAGGGAGCGGGTGGGTCGCAAGCGGTGATCGTTTGCAGAAGTTGGTGGCAGCTTCAGCGGTGACCAATCTCAGGGGGAGCACATGCCACCCCCCCACCCACCCCACAGTGCTTATGGCTTCATATATAATATAAGTCTTGAGCAGAGCCAGAAGGTGTGGATGTGTAAAATACAAAATGCAAGCTAGTTTTATACCTATGTAGAGAATCCTAGGCGTCTATTACTTAGATGTGCAATGGGTTTGTCTACATTATGATTATTACTATGACTGCACCTCACATAAATCCAAAATCACTCTATTCTAGCTGGCTCACTTGCCACTAGCAGTGTAGCTGTGTCAACACAGAACTCACTGCTGACTGGAACCCCCCCCCAAGAAGATAAATACTTGGACAGATAGACTGTACTCAGCTCTAAATAACCATGGCTGTACTGCTTGCCACTCCCAAGCTAACTGGTTTAAAGTGAGCAACGGTTTGTCAGCACATGTTGCAGTAACAGCACTGACTGCAAAATGGATGTGCCTTAGAATACCATTTAGTAACAGTCTGTATAATTTCTCTTTCCCCTTTGTGATGCAAGGGAAACCACAGGCGCAGCGTCTCACTATGAAGCACAAGTCAGAGGTTTTTACTTCTCAAACCAAGAACCAGACTAAACAGATAGATCGGCTGGTATCTAGTTTATCTATCAGCATAGCTAGACAAGACGTATGTAACTTCTTCCACTTCCATTTCTAATTGGGACTATTTTTATACACTAAGGAATTATCTTATAAGCCTGTTGCATTCTGTCATTTCTTTTTCAGGTCTAGTCATGCTAAGCACTGCCACTGAAATCACTGGAAGTCAGCTCCTAAATGCGTTTGAGGAACTGGGTGCTGTGTTCCTGTGTGAGATGTGTGGGTGATCAGGCCACCAATCAGATACACTGCAAAAATGGATCCAAAATTATATTCCTCCCTGTCATATGACTACTGTGCACAGCTACCGAGTTTTGCTCTCTCTGAAGTGTTTTGCTATTTAATGATTAAATTTGCATCTGACTCTAAACATCAGAGGTCAGGAAAACAGACCTTATGACAACAGGCTGAGAGCTATGAGGCTTTTTAGCCTAGAAAAGTGCAGGCTCAGAAGTGATCTGATGGCCACCTATAAGTTTATCAGGGGTGACCAGCAGGATCTGGGGGAACGTTTGTTCACCAGAGCGCCCCAAGGGATGACTAGGTCGAACGGTCACAAACTCCTGCAAGACTGTTTCAGGCTGGACATAAGGAAGAATTTCTTTGCTGTCCGAGCCCCCAAGGTCTGGAACAGTCTGCCAGCGGAGGTGGTTCAAGCACCTACATTGAACATCTTCAAGAGTAAATTGGATGCTTATCTTGCTGGGATCCTATGACCCCAGCTGACTTCCTGCCCTTTGGGCAGGGGGCTGGACTCAATGATCTTCCAAGGTCCCTTCCAGCCCTGATGTCTATGAAATCTATGAAAATCAGCTTTTGGATAAATCAGCCTGTAGCTAGCACCATTAGGGATGGGATATAGACCTGTAAAAAAAAAACTTGGCAAGTAGAGCTATGGTGTGTGGCTGGCTACTAGGAGGTGTCTACAAGTGTTGGGTTCAGCAGGTGCTGGCTGGGTGGAGATGGAGAGAACTGCAGGGATGGAAGCTGGGTGGAGTTTCTGTGAGAGATTAGAGTTAGTCCTTAGCTCTGCTCTTCTGTTCCCATCATGTGCCACCTCCTGTCCTGGCACCTTTTGCAGCCAGTCCTCCTGGCTACTCATATCTATCATGGAGCAGACACCACAGAAGCTTTTGGTAGCTTAGCAGCAATTATAGTTTATTTCTAGAGCTCTGCTGGACATTTGGGGTACAGGCAGAAGTGCAGCTCCCAGCTGTAACAGAACAATTTTTGCAAGGGCTTCTGAGTTACAAACTTACCCCAGACCAAACAGAAGTTCACTCTTGGTTCCAGGGGAGAGGGGAATCTGTGGGCTGGCAGCTTGCAGACCAGTTCCCATAGCAATGGCCAGGGGTCTCTGCCAGTGGTCTCTGTTTCCAAAATGGGAGGGGGGAAAGGCAGTGAAGGGAGCTCATTCTTGGGGCTTCCCAGCCATTGTTGAAGGGTGGGGTGGGATGAATTGGAGCCCTCCCAGCTCGAAGGAGGGAGGAGGGGGGGCTCCAATACACCTTCCCCACCCTCCAGGGGGAGGGGCTGAAAAACGCCCACACTGAATTACCTATGTTCCCTTTCCCCCTTCCCATTCTGAAAACAATACCAGGCTGGGAGCTCCCCAGACGCCAGTTACAAAAGATGCTACATTTTGAAACATCTTTATCTGATCCCTCATGCAATGATGGATCAGATTTTCACCTAATCAGCCATTTTTTAAATTGCCTGCAGCCATGCACTTGTGTTTGGTCACAGCTATAAAGTGTTTTTTGTGGCCAGACTGGGCAAAAATTGTTATTTCTGTCTGCACCTTTGATGCACCAGGCAGACTACAGGAATGTTTGGCAGAGCTTTGAGATATTTGACAGTGGTAATGGAGCCTACATTGGGTATAAAAAGTCTTTACCTTCACTCATAGTTCCATTTAAATATAGAAAGTTGCTTGATGTTGCTTGATGATCAACTTCACCCTCTAGGTCTCACTTCCCAAAGCAGAACTGAGGTGCTTATTTTTTAACACACACAGGGTGACTTCTAGAGCCCCAGAGAAGAGGGGCAATATCTAAGCCTTCAGTGCTTTCATGGGTCATGTACTGGCCATTTTCTAACAATGAGTATAAGCCATCAATGTATCTGCATCAATACATTGTACTTAAATTTTCTCAGAAAACCACAGCGCAGACCTGTGCATTAGGGCTGTACAAAAGAACTAGGCCTCATTTCAATTTTGGATTTGGCCATTTCAGAGGACAGTGATTCGTTTTGGTGTTTCGGATCACTGCTCTGTTCCATTTGGCCAAATCTGTTCCAGAGTTTCAATGCTGTTTCGGATATTCAGATCGGCCAGGGAGAGGCAGACACAGCTGGGTGGCTGCAGGTTCTCCTGTGGCTCCTCTGGCTTTGTCTGCCTCTCCCCGGGTGGCAGGAGCTATGGGAGAAGCCCCCATGGCTACCCTGCCCGGCCCAGTCCCCCACCTGGCCGGCCCTTTCCTAGTCCCGACACTTTAAAAAAAAAAAAGCCCTGCAGTCACTGACTCTGGTAGTGGTGATCGGGGCCTCTGAGGGCTTGTGGCAGAGCCCCCCCCATGCAGTGCAGGACAATGGAGCGCAGCGGGGATCATCCCCCATCCCCCTGCCTGGCACCCATGCAACAGCTGCCTCATGGCGCAGTTGCAGCGTGGCTTGGCAGGGTGCCGCACACTGTCTGGGAGCTGGGCCTGGCATTGCTCAGCCCCAGTGGCCCCAGCTCCCAGACAGTGTGCAGCGCCCTGCCATGGGGCAGCTGCCATGCAGGGGCCAGACGGGGGAGGGGTCAATCCCTGCTGCCCCCCACTGCTCTGCACTGAGCAGGGGGGCTCTGACATGAGCCCTTGGAGGCCATGATTGCTGGTACCAGAGCCAGTGTGTGCGGTACTATTTATTTTTTTAAAGTGCCACTTGACTGGGGCTGGATGGGGGATGGGGCTGGGCAGGGCAGCCACGGGGGCTTCTCCCATGGCTTCCCCGGCTGTGCCCGGCATGGGCTGTGTCAAGCAAACTAGGGTGCTGGCGCTGGGCCCAGCCGGCAGCGGCACTCTGCTGTCATCCCGCACACATATCTGGGGGCTGCGTCCCCCGGGATGGCTGCAGGGGGTGTGCCAGACTTCTCCTGGGGGGTGCAGGCCCTTGGATCTGCGCGCAGGATGACAGCAGGCTGCTGTCCCTCCCCCAGAGCACTGGGATTGGAAGAGACCTTAGGGACAGATTGCAGACACTGGCCAGCTACAGATGTCAATATCGGAGCAGTCCTTCCCCACCTGCCCCTCTCCCTCTTAGTTTCTGTTTCCCTGCAAGCCTGGCTCTGAAATATCCGAAACTTTTCCGAAACATTGGATGGTTTTGTTTTGTTTCAGAAATGTTTCGGAGCCTTCCATTTCGTTTTGGATTCTGTGTTTTGGGCACCAAAATGGGCTGAAACACCTCCAAATAAAATGGCTACCAAAATTTCACATGGCCCTACTGTGCATTTAGTCACTGCTTGGTATATGGTATAACTGTTGAATCTGAAGATGGTCTAGTAAATCTAATATTACTTTAAATTATGATATACTTGAAAAGTATGATTTGGAAGGAACACAGAGGCTCTAACATATGATACCATAGTCTGGTTATATAACACTCATTAGTGTGAATTCAGACATCTCAAGGGCAGACAATACTTCATACATGACAAGACTGACTAGGATCATAAAAAAGAAAATAGCTACTAACTGCTAGAGAGGTTGTACCACTTCTCCAGTCGGAATATGAATTTGAGATATACCGCATGTAAAACACTACAAAATGGCAGGAAGGAGATTAGTCCATGATGTGAAGAGTTATGTTTGGCAGGCTTTTATGCATCTGCTTGTACTTAATGGAAGCATCATCCAGCTACCTAGGAACAAACTGCATTAGAGAAGCCTACCCTCAAAAAACATAAAGGATATGAATTGGGCAAAAGTCAGGAAATTCAGCATTAGACTAAAGACTCTAACCACACCTGCATCCTAGTTATTTAAGGTCTCCTGCCACAGTACATTATTATTATTTTTAATCAGGTACTTATTTTAAGGGCATCAAACCCATGTAATAGGGGTCTCACAGCATAACTAAATGATAAAATACAATTTAAGGGCTCAGTCTAGCAAAGCACTTAGCACAGGTATAACTTTATAAATGAGTTGTTTACATTGATTTCCAGTGCTGACATTTATTCAGGCATGTAAGTCTTTAACTGGACTAGGGCCAGTATGGCATAGTAAGGCTTGTAATGGGGAGGTGGGCAGGGAAGAGAGAGCCTGGCTGGGACCACATGAACTATGATTACTCAGCTACATCAACAGAAAGCCGGTGGAGCGCCACGAACGAATGCCTGGATGGAGGCAGTGTAAGGGAAGACGAGGTAGTTGCTCTGTAAGGCTCCTCAAAACTGGTCTCCCAGCAGGGTAAGATAACGGAGAAGCAGGCAAATGAGGCATCCAAGTTGCCATCCCCATGGGAATGGGACATGGGAAGAACCACATGCTAACAAGAAGGACCAACTTAGACCGGCTAATCATTGCCGACAAAATCTAGACGGGACTTACGGGCCAGAATGTTTCTGGAAACAAAGCATAGCAGCAGTAGGGCGTTGCAGCCTCCTGGCTTAAGACTGTGATCCTGCATTTGGATCAGCCCAAGGACTGGATCTAGAGCACGTCAGGGAAGACTTGGGGATCCGGAACAAATGACATATAAAGGGTGGTTGCATAAGAGTGAAGTAGCTGTGATGGCCCAGAAATTATGCAAGCTGCAGAGATTTCTCTTGGGCAGACCAAGAATGTTTATATATATATACACAGAGAGAGAGAGAGAGGTCTCTATAACTCCCAGTGAATGAGTGAGCCCCGGGTCCTCCAAGCTGAAGCGTCTCTTCATTTCTTGGCGCGCAGTCGGAAGAGCGGCCCCGAAAGCGGGTCAGGGCTCTCTGGGATGCCTGGGGGTTTGCATTCATTCCCTGCCTCACGACTCGCGGCACGTTTGCACGCTGC
>NW_017728918.1:37543470-37565960 GCF_001723895.1 Crocodylus porosus
TGCAGCGCCCGCCGCTGCCGGCGGGATCGCGGCTCCGGAGGCGGGCGCGGGCGAGAAGCGGGGCCGCCGCGGCGGAGGTAAGAGGCTGCGTCCCGGCTCTGCTTGGCCCTTCCCGAGCCGGGCCGGGCCGGGCATCCCGCCCGCCCTCGGGCCCCGGGGAGGCGAGTGCCGCGGCGCGCCCCGCTGAGGGGACGTGCGGGGCCCTGGATGCAGGGAGGAGCGGGGAAAATGGCAAATGCTGCTTGGGGCCTTCAGCCACCGCAAAGCAGGATTTTTAACTCCAGGCTGGGGGGGAGGGGGGCGTTCCTCTTGCGGCTTGAATGCCGTGCGGTGAACAATGTCCGTGCCCTTTTCGCCGCTCACCTGGCGCGGGGGATAAAGGGCTCCTCCTTTCCCCGCCGCAGTGACCCACCCGGAGAGCGTGGGGCTTGCAAGGGACCTCGGGAGGTCACCGCGTCCAGCCTCTCGGCCCCTGGGTGGTGACCCAGTATGAAAGGGTCGTGAACTTGAAAAATGGGTTCTTCTTTAAAGGAGACAAACGTGGGAAACGGCGGGGTTTCCCTTGCGGAGATGCAGCCTGCCAGGGCCCGCTTGAGGCCCCCACGACCCCCCTGCGCCACGCGCTGCGGGGCTGGGGCCTGGGGCAGCGGGTCGGGACTGAGGGGTGCTGGCTCCGGACTGGCCGCCCGTGTTCACAAATGGGTCCTGGTTCAAAAAAGGTTGACAGCCACCA
Organism: Crocodylus porosus; assembly: GCF_001723895.1. Classification (NCBI taxonomy): domain Eukaryota; kingdom Metazoa; phylum Chordata; order Crocodylia; family Crocodylidae; genus Crocodylus; species Crocodylus porosus. The sequence continues at coordinate 37,544,204 of NW_017728918.1, forward strand.
ATCTAGTCCAACCCCCTCCCTGCTCAAAGCAGGACCAGCCCCAACTAGATCATCCCAGCCAAGGGAGGCTTTCTCTAGCCTGGTCTTAACAACCTCTAGGGATGGGAGATTTACAAGCTCTCTGGTAGCCTGTTCCAGCCCTTTTACTACCATCCTCATGAGTTTTTCTCATATGTACCCTAAACCTCCCTTGCTGCAGCTTGAGACCATTGCTCCTTGTTCTGTCATCTGCCACCTCTGAGAACAGTCTAGCTCCGTCGGCTTTCGAACCTCTCTTCAGGTAACCTCTCTCTGTCTTTTCTGCAGACTAAATAAGCCCTGTTCCTTCAGCCTCTCCTCATTAAATCCTACTCCCCAGCCCTCTAACCATTTTTCTTGCCCTTCCCTGGACTCTCCAAAAGGGGGAGGAGGGGGGGAGCAAGATTTGTTGAGAGAAACAAGGCTTTCCCATGTCCTTTACAATTCATATTTCCACCCCCCGCCTGCCCGCCCCAGTCTTGGGTGCCCAGCCCCCTTCCTGCCAGCAAAGTGCTTCCAGTTCCCTGTTTGTTCCCTTCCCTTTCTCTGGGACCACTGCACAACAGTTATTCACTCTTTAATTAGGAAATCCTAATGCATGGCAGCTCTCTAGTTAGCTAGTGCTGATGGTATTGTATTAGTAGAAATCCTCATGCAAGAAGTGTCTTGCCCTTGGAAGTGCTCTCTCACTAAAGTAAATTTTACTTCCGTGTAGTGCTGCTAAAGTCCATGAGAACGTGTGTGTGTGTGTTAGTTAAGGTTTGCAGGGCTTCACCTTGGCAATCGTGAAGTCTGGTGCCTTCAGCAACTTCTTTCGTTTTGCACATGTACAGCTGTCATTACTCTTCAATATAACAAATGAAAAATCCACAAATAGAAATAATGGCCAAAGTTTTTCACAAGTCAGAGCTTCTAATCTTTTAATGCGCATAGTTTTAAAATGTGTATAAATGTTAGGTCACCAGTATTTGGCAGGCACATTAAATGAAATCCATTAACTGTCGTACAGAAAAGCAAGATTATTTTATTTAGGACTGTCCTACACTTTCATCAGAGAAAAAGGTTCCAGGTAAAGTACAGGACCCAGATCTGTGTAAAGATCCTGAGCCTTCTCACTGAAGCATCCAACAGCTTAAAATATCTTGCTGCAAGAAGACATTAATGGTAGCTGGCTCCTAAGGACTGTTAAAATAATAGGCCAAGATCTTGGCCCCATGGACTTCCCTCCTACCGTCCCACCCCATTCATTTAAAGCAAAGTCAGACTCATTTTTGTCTCATTTCTGAACCAAAAATGACTCCTGGAGCAGTTGTACACTTTATACCTAGGGAGATTCCTCCCCTTTCCTCTCTTCCCGTAAACAGAAATTAGTAAGTAATTTTCCATATTCTATATGCTTGGATCAATAGAAACTTTGATTTCAAGTAATCAGCCCATGCTCACTTTATTTAGCTTTATTAATTTATTGGAACATTTATAGGTTTTCCTTTTTCCTGTATGTGCCATTAATATCTGTTTCTTCATGTTCCTACATCAGTTTTTATCATAATTTCTTGTCAGAAAACAGACCTATCTAGTTGCCTTTATTGAAAAATAATTATGTATTTGCATGTATAATTCTTGTTGGTTTGGTTGGTTGTTTTTTTACTGACATCTGATGGCATGAAACAGAAAATTTAAAATGCTAGCACAACAATGACTTGAAAACAATGTAATTTAAAGGCTACACTTACATTTGGCAGAGCAGCGGTTGGGGAAATGAGATCAAAGCTAGAATATGAAGGTGCACCTGCCCTCTGCTTTCAGGTGCATGACAAGGATGGCTTTAATAACACAGACGGAACAAAAAAATCACTAGCTATAAGCTAATTTCCATCTTTGCATATACTCCAATAGATGTTGTTTGTGGAGGCGTGTGTAGGGCAGAGCAGAACTTGGCTTTTATTTGAAGGGGCAGTTGCAAAAGACAAAGGCTTCGTTGCCTACTTACGTCCTACAGTCTTTAACATTTGGCATAGACTTTTAGGTCTGCCCTTAAGTCTTTCTGTAGCTGTCTCTGTCTGACCTGCAAAGACTTGAACAGTTACATAGCTTGATACAAGAACAGTCCAGTCCTGGTAAAATGCCTGGGCTCATTCATGCCTGCAAAAGTTGTGCGTATGTTTAAATCTTTGCAAGGTTAGAGCTTCATTAATGCCTTTGGTAGATGCAAGTGATTGTCCTGAGGTCCTTTCTTAGCCCTCACTCTGGAAGACCTTTAGATATGAATGACTAGTTTTGCCTTTGTAAAGACTGCAGGTAGTAACCTTGTATGATGAACAGTACTTTTCTATAATAATTGTTTAACTAGCTTGACCAACATGTATCAAAGTACATATAACAATATGAATGATGTATTGCAATTTTTTTTACTTAAATGTTAACAATTGATATTACAAATATATACCTGTATATTTCCCATCAGTACAGGATATAGTATACATAATCAACATTTTACAGTCTTCAGAATAATCACAGTAGAGAGATTGTATCATGCTTTAGGGTGAAATGGAAGGGCAAGCACATGTTAGTTTTTGGGCGTGACATTCAAAACAATAATACTATTTTTTAAAAAATTTTAACCAGAGGGAAAGCATTTGACAAGCCTTTTGCTTAACAAAATAAATGTTACAAAAGCTGCAAGTTTCTCCCAAACTTTCTTTGTTCAAATTATGTACAAATATTTACTTGTATAGTAACAATAATGAATATTATACATTCTTTTACACACATGAATATATTTGTACTAATATATACTGATCACACTCTAGCTCTGGATATAGATGTATGTCTATCTATATCTCTGTATACAAATATATACTAGTATAATTTTAATATATAATATACTAATATATGCTACTGTACTGAGATATAGTACACTATGGGCGCATCTACATGTGTACATTTACTGTGCAGTAACTGAAATTACTGCAAAGTACGGGTGCATGTCTACATGTGCACACTTGTACTGTGTAGTAAATATGGTGACTTACACTGACTTGAGTGCAAATTTGATACCTACATCATGCAGGTATCAAATTACATCTGATTAGTTACTCTCCACTAATGCACATGTAGAAAAACTACTGCTTAGTAACCCAGCGAGCCTCCCTTCTCGGTCTGCCCAGCCACTAGGGGGCCAGCCGGAGCCCAGCCCCAGGGCTCCTGGCTGGCCATATCTCCTGGCTCAACTTGGGACTAAAGTTAGTCCCAAGTGCCAGGAGCCATGTGGCTGGATGCTGAGATTCCCTCCCAGCGGCCACAGGGGCACATGACAGGCTGCTCATTCATGCCTGCAAAAGTTGTGCATATGTTTAAATCGTTGCATGGTTGGGGCTTCATTAATGTCTTTGGTAGATGCAAGTAGTGATGGTCCTGAGGTCCTACCTGCACATGTAGATGCCAGCCTATTTCCTCTTGCTGCACAGTAAATTTAAGCTGGTATAAATGCACATGTAGATGTGTGTGTGTGTGTGTGTGTGTGTGTGTGTGTAATATCGGTAGGTAAGGTTCTTTGAATAGATGTGATCTATTTTATTAGACCAACTGAGCAGTATGTGGGGGGAGGGAGTTCTTGGCAAGCTTTGGGGCGCAGTCACCCTTCAGGCATAGGGAGTCTTTGCTGCTCTGAGACTTCAAGAAATGTAGACTTATAATGATAGTAATTCACTTATAGTCACATAACATAATAATTCAGTGTATTAATAGATTTTTCCTAATTGTATCTGCTAAGAAGCATTTTGAATCCAACTTGTGTAGTGGATGAATGCCAAACTTAGCATTTGGATTCATAATTGTATTGAAAGACTTGTGTATCCTGATGGACTTTTGACCCAGTTCAGCCTTCTTTGACCTTAGGTCTGCAATAAAATTGTTCAGTAAATTACTTTGGGGAATGTCTTTTCTCTTACTTTCCCATAAGCATAGTGGAAAAAATGTGGTTTAAACATTGGAGCTAGTTTGTCCCATGTTTTTTATTTTCTGAAGTTAGTTATATATGGAGGAAACTGAAAACCAGTACTCTGGCAAGAAAAGAGCCTGCCAGTAGTCTAATTGCTTGGAATATCACTAATGTAACTGGGGTGGGAGGCAAGTGAGCCTCAGTAGCCAGCTACTGAGGGGGCACCAGAATCATGCCCATCTCACCCCCCAGGAGACTGTCACAGCAGGGGCAGCCCTGCACCCAGCAGTGTATGTTGGGGGTGAGCGGAATTGTGGTTTTCCCCCCACCCCCGAGTCTGCCACAGCAGGGGCAGCTCTGCTTCTAATGGTATATGTGGGGGAAGCAAATGGGGCATTAGGGGCAGCTCCCAGGGAGTCTGCACTATGGGGTATTGGCCATTCTAGTGGCAGCAGTATAAACTGCATTCACTGTGTGGAGTGTAGTAGACAGTAAAACTTCATTCCCCTCACCTCTGGTGTGTAGTGGTTGGCATCTCCTGTGTCCTGCCCCGGGTATTGAAATAACTCACTACACAAATGTTGAAAAACTGATAAATAGTATTCAAAGACACAATTTGCTTTGAAGGTTCTGAAGATCCATTGTCAGGTACTGAGAGGCATATTTGGTAATCTGGAGAGGCGGATATGATTTTCTTTAGGGCAAAGCCCCCTGCTATACTGTAGCTTTTGGCGCTTCTTTCCCAGCATCTACTCCCCTCTGCTTTCTGTTCAGTAGAAGCTGTCCTGCACATGTGTAAGCATAATGTGAGAAACCGTGGCCCTACTTAAGTCCATGTAAGTTTTGTCTTTGACTTGAGTATGCCCAGGATTTTGTTCAGGGAATTTGGCTATGCTGAAAGACTTTTAAGAAAATTGGATAAAAAGTGTAATACAAAAACTACGTATTTATTATTTGAAAACTGCTTATTACGTATGATGTTTATTTTTCTTAAAAATTATAAAACCAGAATAGGAAATAATAGTGTGGCTGCTGCTATGTAGTTGTCCTAAGGATTTAGGAGTATAAGCATCTATAGTTTAGGTAAGATGAAGAAATACTCACATAGACTCATAGGACTGCACAAGTTTATACCATTGCCAAATAGATGCAGAATGGAGTTTGCACCTCTGCCCTCTAAACTTCGTGATTCTTTTTGTACAATGGGATTTGTAGGAAAAGAGTAGCATATAACTGAAATGAATCTATACAAGGTTCACATTAGCTTAATGGCTGGATAGGATCATCCGCTGGGAAGTTATAGATGTTTACTGGTACACGTACCAGTAATGAGATGCACCTCAGAGGGTTTCAGTGACCCTTGGTGACCATACTAACCCTTTCCGTTCCTCTCTGGTTATCATCATTGTGAATTTGGGAGGCTGTCTCTGGAGAAGCAGAACGTGGCCTTGGGTATGATGTTCTACTCCACTCTGTTCAGTCCACTGGGCTCTTGTGCCCCATGCACAGTTCTTTAATCTTTAGGCAGTCCATTCCTGAAGCCTGTGCCTCTGGACTCTGTCACCCCTTACTTTATTCACTGAGGTGTGCTTCTTCCCTGAGCAAAGTCCCAACAGCGCCCCTTCCCAGGTGCCCTTTATGGCCTCTGACCTCCCCTACAGCCACACTCATGCCTCACAGGTAAAACAGCAACAAAATCAACATGAAGCACAAATTCACTGACCTGCAGTATGAGCTCTGTCCCCTGAAAAGCTTCTTAAACCCCAGAGCCTGTAGAGTTCCCACTCAAGCTAGCAGGGCTGAGCCTCAAGTTTCATCTCGGAGCTGAGCTTATATGGCCCTAGACTCCATCCTCTTCCAGTCACCGGACCCAGGTTCCTCTCAGCATCACCAAGTCTGGCTGCTTCTTGGAGAACATTGTCTGAAAGCCTTGACATCTGCTTTAAGGAACTGATAGTCATATTAAGAAAAGGGGTATTTGATTTGTACAAAACAAACTATGAATAACCTCAAGTTTTGTATCTGTGTGACTGGTCCAGAACCAATGGGGACAATCCTGGCATAGCTGATTGACATTATTCTCCTTATAAATATATCTGAGGAGCCACCTCTGTATATATTCAGGGTGCCCAAGATGATGAATCTTGATGACACCTGGACTGCATTGAGAGCAAAGTTATTACTTCAAATAGAAAATTTGTAGTACTCAGGGCTGGCCTGAACCTTCTTCCACTAGAAAGGATAAAACCTCTTCACCTTCTTCAATCTCAGTATCCTAGGTTGGGTACTGGAGCATTAATAACTGTATTAGCATGGCAGTCCTGGATTGGAGCCCACTGCTTCTCAGCAGGGCAAAATTAGTCTGGGCAGAGTTTTGCACTAACATGGCTTTAATGCTTCTGCTGGCCAAGCCAGCTTGTTCATAATTGGCTTGGGTATTTGGGCAGAGTAGATAATCCCATAGGGTATATGATTAAAGTAGATTTTAATGACACAAAAACCAGTAGACACAAAAATACCATTTCCACTATCATTGCTCAGTATATGGAATTGCTGTTAAAGTCAATGGAAATGTTGCACATGAAGTGCATACAGGATCAGGGCAACGGTGGCATTTTACAAGGGCTCTTTTCCCACTAACTAGCTTGCTTTTTCTTAGTGCTGTATTTTCTGTGGTCTAAGATACAGTTTTTCTCTTTTAAAAAAAAAAAAAGAAAAAGAGGCCTAAGAATAAAATGCATCTTACACAGCAAAGCTACATAACAAAAAGAAAGTGGGGGTAAACAAAGCTGATCAAAAATCAGTTGTATTTAATGTTAAAAACTTCTTCCATTTTATCTGTTTTTGGTGGGTACATCTTTTATACATAGATGTATCTTATTTCTAGAAAATACAGTGTATGATAAACTCATTTTAACATCAACAGCATAGAATTCAATAAAACATAATAGGGGGTTTCTTCCTCTTCAGCTGGATGGATGGACTATGCTTGTATTCTGTTAATCCTTTAGTTATAGTTGCTGTTGAATATGGTCCCACCTCCTGGTGCGAGCAGTGTTGAAAGCTTGCAGGTTTCTCTGACACCACTGAATCTGGCCACCAAAAATGCCTGTGACTTTACCATGTGTTTGTGCTTTGATTTTTCTCATCCCAGCACAAGATGTAGTAGATCAGATCTCCAGCTGATGTAAATAGCTGAAGTGAAGTCAGTGGAGCAACAGCTGAGAATCTGGCTCAGTCTTCAGAACTCATTCTCAACTATTAGGAGTGTTATGGACAAGAACAATAAACTGTTGAAATGCTCTTGCTCTAGTTTTTCTTAAAAGCAGTATATACATTAGACACATTGTTATTTTTACCACCTGTTGTTTAGCCTAAGGAGAAGTGAAAATCTTTTTGGAAAAGCAGAATGTGGCTTAGTCAGCAGATGTAGCGTTTCAAACAAAACAAATGACACAACAGTATCTCAAACATTAAAAAAAATTCAGAGGAAACCCCATGCCCAAGATCAGTGAGGCATTCACAGTTGTTGAGATTATAATAAACGTGGTATATCAGACTTGCTGTTGATTTTGATTTGTACAATGAAGGGGGTTTCTTTTTTTTTTTTTTTCCATGTAGCTTGCACTTCTCCTTTAAATCTTTGAAAATGTAGCCTCTCCACATAATGCTTTAATGCATTTATAGTCAAATGATGTAATACTTTATGGCTGCCACAGACAATGGTCGGGGGAGAATAGCACTTTTAAATTCAGCATGCCCCTATGCTGAGTGCTGCATAAGCCCAAAAGAGGCATTGCACTAGTTGGGCCCTGTTCACCCAATGTCTGTATAGTTCAGGCACTTCAGTGGGGCTTTTTGGCACTTTTTTTCTAACAGCTGATTGAACTGATAAAAGCACCAAAAAACCTCCCAATCTATACAAACGCTGCGGAGCCGGGTCAAATTAACATGTTGCCTCTTCCAGTAAAGTGCTGTTTTTTTGGTTTTTTTTTTATGTCTGTCAGTGCCCCATGTTCATAAGAAAAATGGACAGGCTTTGTACCTTATGTTGGAAACATAACTTGTTACTTTATTGCTTTTATTTGTTGTTATTTGCACAGAAGTAGCACACAATATTATGCTAGATGGTGAGCAAATGCATAAGCCAGAAATCATTTTTTTATGCATGAGGCTGGTCATAATGCAAAATGCATAACATGCTGGGAGAATATGAATCTTTCATAAAATCCTTCTAAGCAGAGATGTTAACATACAGCAATAGCATTTTTAGAGTTCTGAGTAAAGCCTAGAATGCCATTATTAATAGGTTTTCCTATTATTTTTACTAATAAGAATCCAGACTTTTTAAAGTTCAAGATTGATTCCTGAAGCCCAAATTTACCTTTTCATCAGCTATAGGGCAACCTAAGGACCTAGTAGTTTTATAGTTTTAGGGAGCACCCTAAGCACCCAATTTTCAAGAGGCCATATAGATAAGAATATAAGAACATATGAATTGCCATTTCCTGGGTCAGACTGTAGGTCCAGCTTTCCCAGCATTCTGTGTCACACTGGCAGAGTGAAAGGGAGCGTGAACATCGTATGACCAGGGTTTTTTTCCACTGTTCCTCTCTCAGTAGCAGCCACTAATATTTAGGGTCTAGGAAGTGCTGATTCAGAAGCTGAACCCCTAGCTCCTATGCTCAATAGATACTGATGCACCTTTCCTCTGAAAAAGGGACTGGACAAATTTTTGATCTGGCTAAACTGTCAGCTTCCACAACATCTGGTGGTAATGAGTTCCACACTTTAATTACTCACAGCGTGAAGAAGAACTTCCTTTTCTTAGCTTTATACATAGCTTTCAGTTTTATTTTATGACCCATAGTTCTTGTATTGTGAGGGAGAGTGGGAGCATCTTATTTATTTCTCTCTTATTATGGTTTTACATTTGATTAGCCAGAGTCTGTGCTTTTTTATTTTCCTCATTAAGATTTGTCTTCCATCTTTCAAAAGAAGCCTTTTTCTGTTTATTGCCTCTGCAACTGTCATTTTAAACCACACTGGTTTTCTTTTTTGTCCATGTTCCTTTATATATAATATATATTTTGATTTGCTGCATAGATTTGTTTTGTGCCTCCAATATGGTGTTCATAAGCAGTTCCCATGCTGCTTGCCAGTTCTACACCTCCTCAGGGCCCCCTTTTGGCTTTTGTCTAACTAGATTCCTCATGTTGGTATAGTTTATCTTTTAAAGTTAAAGGCTACTGTGGCAGATATTCTTCTTATCTCCCCTCCTACACAAACGTCAAAACTAATTGCATTATGGTCACTGTTGCTAAGTGGTTCAATAATGCTTACCCTTCGCATTAAATCCTGTGTACTACTTAGGACTTGGTCAAGAATAATCTAGTTGCTCCCCAAAACAGTTTTATGTCAAAAAATTGACATCTGCATCCCAGCTTGGGGTTAGATTTGATGCAGTCTATTTGAGGATAATTAAAGTTGCCCATTATTGCTGTGTGGGTGCATCTATACATGCAGTTATTGTGACTGAATAAACTGAAGAGCAAATTGTTCCCTAGTAAACTACCCCTGGGCAGCGTCTATACGTGTGCCTGGGACAGCAGCAAATTGAGCCAGGAAGGAGCAGTTTGGACCAAGACTGCTTCTGTCCCCCTGCAGCAGCCAGGGGGTGCTCCAGACTCCAGCTGCAGTTTTACCTGGGTGCCAGCCCGAGGCTGGTTGGGGGTATGGGGGTCAGCCCCTGGCTTTGGCTGGTGGCAGTGGGGTGGCCTGGTCTGGGAGGCATTCCTGGGCTGGCAGAAGGCATGGAGGTTCAGGCCTGGGCAGTGGGTGTCTGTGTCAGGCAGTGGAGGAGCTGCCATGACCACAGGGCTCCTGCAGCTGTCAAGCCAAGTGGCTAGGCAGGAAGTAGGGGTGCTGACGCTGCCTACTCTGACCCTGTTTTTTATCCCTGTTGTTTATCATTTTGCTCTTGTAGGGTGCGTCCATCTGAACTGCATGCTTTTCTATACCTGTCAGCTTTCTCCCACTTTTTAATTTAATTTAATTTTTTCCCACTTTTTAGTTGAAAAGCTGCTCTGCACCTTTTGAATGCTTCACACCAGCAGTTTGGTACCATTTTGGTTCCAGTGGAGACCATTCCTTCTGTACAGGCTTCCCTTTCCAAAAGGTACCCCAGTTCCTAATAAACCTAAACCCTTCCTCCCTGTACCATCGTCTCAGCCACACATTGAGACTCTCTAGCTGTGTCTTTCTACCTGGCCCCGTGCATGGCACTGGAAGCATTTCGGAGAATACTCCCAAGGGGGTACTGGACTTCAGCCTCCTAGATGCCCCTTGACCCTTCCAGTAGCTTACTGGACTTAGAATGTTCCCAATGCTAAAGCCTCCTCTGGACATGGTGGGCAGGCCAAGTCGGTAGGCAAAGTCATTCAGTGGCTGTTATAACTGATTTTGTTTCTTCTGAACAGTCATTTATTTGCACCAGGGCTGTCCCCAGGATAGGGTCTTAAGTCCTCTCAGTGGTTCTTTTTAAATCAATTCAGGTAGCCATTAAATAGAAAAACCTAAACATTTGCTTTCACTGCCAGTCTCCATTCAAGTTCTCTTTTGCTTAAAACCTTATTAAATACACATCTATTTTTCTGGTGTCCATGTAAATTAGTACAGTTTTTTCCAAGTCAAAGAACAGATGAAAAAGTAATGTAGGGGGCCTAAAGTGGAACATAGATAGGATTTAAGCACCCAAGTCCAAAATTTCAACCCTGAAACATCCCAGTCAGCCATCACCTCAGCTTTTTTTATTTAAAACCATCCAAGCTTTTGCCTTTGTACAAGTCCAGAAACTTAAATCTTTGAAGGGCAGAGCGGCTCAGTAGCTGGGCCATGCCTAAGCTTGCTTGGGATATAGGAAGAAGCCATTCCTCTGTCTCTGCCTCCTGAGGGCTTTGATCCAGTGTCTGTGCTCTGAAAATGCCTATTGTATTTCTACTGGATCAGATTTCATGCAAAATGCCAGGGCAGCTGCTGTTTTCTTTTAAACACATCTGGAGGAGGAGGATTTCCCTCTTTTATTTAGTCAGTCAGTGGTTAGAGCAGTCGTGCAGGCTGTAGGAAGCCAAGGTTCACAGGGCATTCTGTTTGGAGATCTGGGGTTGTATCCAGTCAGGCAGAAGAGGGAACTGGATATAGTTCTCCAGGCCCCTGAGCCAGTGCTCTAATTATTAAGCCTTTGTTAAAAAGGAGGAGGGTGCAGCAGCTATTATTCGTTTTTGGAAGGAAGGATATAGGCACTGATCTTACGAACATTCAGGGCTATTAGCCCTGCAAAGAAGAACATGCCTGTTGGTAAAGAAGAGCAAGTTACCTGTGAGGTGGAGGGGTGAAGGACCATTCTCTTGGCTAGCTTGAAATGATGCTTTGCCCAGGGTGTTTGCTTCAGGTGGTTTTCCACTCAGTGTGCTGTTCTTTTTGTGAAGCACATTGAGAGGTGCCTTACTTTCCCTCTGGGGAGCCAGCATTTTATTTTCAGTAAGTTACCCCCTGCCATTCATTTTTGCAGGCAGTGCCGGAGTTTAGTTGCCACAATCATGATTTTGGTAGGTTCCTGGGACATACTTTCAAAGTCAGGCGGTGCAGTGTTCGGCATTCCAGAACCAAACTGTTTTCGGATCTGGCTCAAAGTCACTAGATCGGTAATAGAAAACTTGAGTTACTTTGTGCACATAATTATAACCTGGAGAGTATTCCTAGTACCGGAGATCTCCTATTTGAAAAACACCTATGCAAAATATAGCGGAACTAACCTGAGTTATATCTCTTTCCTTCTCCAATAACAGTTATGGACTGTTTTTCTTGGCCTCAATGAATTAGTTCGTGTGTAAACCAGTGAGTCACTTCAGTGTCTCATAAAGGAAAAAACAAATTTCTTTCTAAGTTTCAGATCCAGAATTTGGCTGAAAAAGGTGCTGCAGCTTACTTATTTACAGATGGCATGGAAATCAAATAAATAAAAATAGTGGTCACTAGGTTCAATAAATACAAAGCATACGAGAATGAGAAGAACAACATACTTTAATCATAGAGCCATGTATAATCTCTGCAGAACCTAACAGCTAATTAGCTGAGAGACCACCTCTAAACAATCAGTCTACTCTAAATTAGGGAGTATCTTTCATTTCTAACTTTTATTTTTACATCTTCCTTCTTAACAATACATACAAAAGTCAATTAACACTAAAAATCAGTTAACACCCATACATGGAAGTTACTAGCACTTCACTCTGGTGAGTTTTCACCTTCTCTTTCCCATTTGCCCTCTTCTGCAGTTTTTTTTAACAAGTTGCTGTGGGCACCTACACATGTGCCTGACGCCTGCTCAGGCATGTTCTAATTAGAATGCATTAGAACAGATTCGAGTAATTGATTAGTTGAGTCTGCTGGAGCGTTCCAATTAGAACGCTTCAGTAGCCTCAGAGTTGCATGTATTCAGCATCCTCGTGTTTCAAAATGGCATCGGGGCACTTTAACTAAAGCTCATCAAGATGGGGATAGGGATGAAGTGTGGGACACTGAATACATGAGACACTGTGGGTGTTTTAATTGGAGCAGCTCCCAAGAGGCCTGACTGCCTCCCCACCCCCCATGTAAAGATGCTCTGTGAGTTTTTCAGGAGGTTTCACTTTCTTCTCAGACTAAGGTATCGGATCCAGTTTCTGATTTGTTTGGTGGGAAGCTTTCCCTTCAAGTCTTGATAGACTTGAGTACTAATACTGGGATTTGATTGACTTGCACTTTTGAACCTGTGCTTTGGCGTGTAGTACAATGTTCAATTACAGACCACCGACTTCTTTTTTCTGAATAATGATACTTGCATTCATATCTGTAAGTGGATTTCTTCCTACAAGGATATGGTTATTCTTGTGTTCTGGAACAGTTGGTTTCTTCCTAAAAAGACTGTCCAGATTTGCGTTGTCATGGCCAAGACGATCACCAGGAGGCACGAATGTTGTGTCTTCTTGTGCTGCCAAGCACACATTTTAACCAGATGTAGTTTCTCACAAAGTGTCAGACCCAAAATTATTGTCTACAAGGAACAGGGGGTTTTCTACTTTATCATTATAATGGGTGTTAGCAATGCAGCTCCCTTTCATTGGTATATTTGTTAATTAATAACCAGTTATTTTGAAGTTTGTTGGACCCACTTTTGTTCTCCATCTTAATATTCATGCTCTAGTAAAATATTAAACTGAGTTCCAGTAATCAATTTAAATAAATGCACTGTTCCTTGCACTTCCACTGGAAAAATCAAGTCCCTGTCATTGATTTTTTTTTTTTTTTTTTTTTTTTTCTTCCCCCTTGGGTGTACCCTATCTATAAGCAATTTCTCTTCTAGTATGCACTTGAGGTGTATGTGTTTGGGATCTGCAGCAGCTGGCAAAATGATTCCTCTTGTTAAAAGGGAGCTTTCCAAATGCAGCACAACATTTGGGCCATGTTGTCTTCCACACTTGCTGTCTGACTTATTTATTCTTCTTGCCAATGAAACACTCCACCCTGCAATATGACGTTTTCTGGCCACATTCTTTCACGTTCACTGCATTTGGTGCAGTCAGTTCTGGGTCCTAGGCCTTCACAGTTTCTTCTGCACATTTGGATAGTCTTTTCTAGGGACAAGTCTCCCTCATTCAGTAGCTCTTCTTGTAATACAGTGTCTGCAATGCCACAAATAAACCTATAGCTAATCAGAGATTTGAGATAGATAGTAAAAGCTGTGCTTTGGGGAATTTGACACACTCTTAGTTCAATAACATAGTTTCTCCTGTTGTTTTTCCAGACAGAAAAAAAATCAATTAGTGTCGTTCAGGAATCTCATTCTTTTTGGCATGTAGCACTTCTCAAATTTAGACAGTATCACAATTTCATATTTTGATTCTTTTCAAAAGTAAAAGCATTATAAACCACTAGGGTCTTCCCCCTCCCCCCGGCATGCAAGAAGTGAGATGCTTTGATTTTGTCAATTTGCTGCATCTGTGACTGCAAGGTACCACTCAGACCCTTCTCTGAATGCCCTCCTATTCTTTGCTATATTGCCCAGCATAAAAAGGGCAGGTGAAGATTGTAATATTTTCATGACTAATTGTCCTTTTACTTACAGCTATAACGGTGAAGGGAGATCATTTTTAGAAGCCCTTGTCCTTCCACATGGCTGTGTTGTTCTACTTGCTCTGAGTTTCTTTTGAGTTACTTCTCATTCACTGTTTCTGATACTAAGGTCTGGTCATTAGGTTCAGCAACTATAGGCATACAAGAATAAGAAGAACAAACCTCAATCATGGAGCAATGTACAACTTCTGAAAACTCTTAAGAACTATCTTCCAATTACAAACTTCCTTTAAATTCAGGAGTGTCTCAGCTGCTTGCGGAGGGTTCAGGATTGAGAGAGTATGGTTGGGGGTAGAAAGGTAAGAAAGGTTTATTGACTTAACAAAAAAACAGCTATGCATAATAACAAGACAAACGATGACCGACTAGAATAATTCGTGTCGGCAACTTATTGGCAATCCCCTCTAATGCCCGATGTACAACAAGTTTCTCTTTCCACAAAGCTCAGCGAAGTCGGGCGTCCCCGATCAGTGCTGTCTGTGAGTTACCAGGAAAGACCCTGGTATTCAGTCCTTGGGCTCCTTGAGATCCACGTGCTCACTGATCCCAGTCAACAGCTAACTAATCCTTTTCATAGAGCTGTATCTTCCTTCAGAATGATCTCCGTATGTTTTAGCCAATTTATAGCTTCTGAACGGTACTGATAACTTACAGCCACTCAGATTCTTTTTATTTCAATTGTCTTTAGACTGACCAATACAGTCTAAAGACAATTGCAGTACAAGCCTTGCATTCCTCTTGATAAGGTTAATTTTAACTATGCCACAGGGCCTTTCTACTTCAAGGCTTTGCAAAATTTACTAGGCCTTACTTTATACAAGGCCTTATTACATCTTAAACTTTAATTAGGCTCTTAGCAACAACATACAGCTTAATATCTAAAATACAGAAAAAACACTTGGTCTAATCTTCATAGAGCCTTCAGCAAGCACCTTTTATCACACGGACTTAGTTTTCAGCTGTCACAAGGGAGTGTGTTTAAATTATAACTTTTCTTACTACATCATCCTCCCTCCCCCCCCACCCCCAAAGCTCAGGATAGCACACACAAACAAGTTAAAAAAAAATAAAAACCCCAACAGATTAAATAATCAAACAATAATCAAACCATTCCCCAAGGAATATCAAAAGCTTAATTTAAACTGCTAAAAGCCTGCTTCTGAAAGATGGCCAGGTTCAAGCTCTTGTGAGCCTCAAGGAGGAGGAGGTTCCAGAGCTGAGGAGCAACAATTGAGAATGACTTCCCATGTGTTTTAGTCGAGCAGACTTGTTGCACATGGTACTTGCGGGAGGCTGTTCTTAGCTGACCTTAAGAATCTTGATGGAACATAAAGGAGGAGGGTAGTCCCATGGGTACATAGGATCCAGGCCATTTATAACTTTATAGGTTAAGCATCTTGAATTGTGCCAGGAAAGCTACTAGAAGCCAGTGCAGATTCTGGAGTACTGAAGTTATGGGCTTCTCATGAACCACCTGCATGTTCTGCACAAGCTGCATCTTCCTACCAGTTTGCAAGGGCAGCTCCATGTAAACCATATTGCAGTAATCTGGCCTTGTTCCAAAAGAATGGATGATGGTGGCCAGATCAGAAAGTGAAAGACAAGTTTTCAGATTTTGTACCAGATGGAGCTGGTGGAAGTTGCTCCTCGCCACTGCTTCAATCTGATAATCCAGGTATAGCAAGAGATTCAGGAGCACCCCGAAGCTGTAGATTCAGAAGCACTCGCTTTCAATTAGTTCATGCACATCTACTTCCCAGTGGTACCCAGGCACCGGGTAAGAACAGATACTGCATGATTGGGTTGGAGAAAAGGAGAGAGAGAGAGAGAGCTGCATGCCATCAGCATACTGGAGACACCTCATTCAGTCTCTGCATGATTTTGCCCAGGGGCCTCAGATGCACATTGAACAGAAGAGGTGACAAGTTGCAATCTTGGGAGACCCTATAGGAAAGGTCCCAAAAGGAGGACTTTGCACTCATACTTCATCACCTGCTGGGATTTTCTTTTCAGGAAACAAAATAACCAGTTGAAAATGTTCCCATTTATACCCACTAGGTTATGTAGATATGTTATCAACAGTTCATGGTCAACTGTATCAAAGGCCACTGAAATCTAATAGGATCAATAGGGTGCAATTTCTCAGGGGTGAAGAATATTGACCAAGGCCACAAACAGTTTGTATACTGTATTCAGAATGAAAGCAAGACTGACAGGTATCCAGGGACCCAATAGCATTCAAGTACACCTGTAGTTGTCAGCTGACCACCTGTTTAATGGCCTTCAGAGGCTGGAGTTGCCACTGTAGTTGGCTGAAGAGTCAATATCAAAAAATGTGTTTTTGTTTTTTTTTTTTGTGAAGAAACTGGGCAATCACAGACTTAAAAATACCGGCACCTTCCCTTCCCGGAGGGAAGTACTGATAGCCAGTAGTGGCCCCAGTCTCCTCAATCTGGTTTACATAAGCCAAGATGGGCAGAGGCCCAGTTCACAACTGGTAAACTGGATCATCATCCCCAAGCACTTTCTCCAAAAACTGCCTCTGTATCAGTGGATGACAGCAATGGAAATCGGTCCATACAAAACCAACAACTGAGGTTTGCTGGCCCTGAAGCTAAACTCTGAAGTTGAATTGGTGGTTCCAGGCTAGGTTTAATGCAAATGATTTTTGTCTGCAAAGTAGGTGGCATATCACCACTTCATTCTCTGAATGCTTTTGTATTAGGAACAAAACCTGTCTTTTTAGCCTAAGTTCCTAGGCTAAATTTAGGAAAAGCGGGATTTTGTAGGTGTTCCTGCCAAAAATATATTTTTTTAGTAGCTTGACAGATTGTTTTTTGTCAAGCATTTCTCTTGAATTCTGGTACTTTTTCAGAGTTCTAGGTTCTGTAATCTGTGTACTCCTTTCTGGCTATTTTCTTTCTACAGATCCACCCAAGATAAAATCTCTCTTTCAATATAGAGGCGCTTTCAGGCTATGAACAAATGTACTTTTTGACTTAATGTGCTTAAAAGGAGATGCCACTGTGGATAGAAGCTGTTACAAAATATCCATTTTTGTCTGCAGTGATGCAAGTTACCTAATTTGTCCCAACTTTGAAACGAATGAAACAACAGTGTTACATTTGCAGTAGTTTTTGTACACTTGTTTTGTTACTGAATCCTGCAGAAGTAACATTATATTGCAGCAGGTCCTTTGATGCTGATACATTTTTATCTCTGTCTACACTTTCAGTTCCATTAGGAATAATGCCTCCAGTAAAATATGGATATACTTTTAATAGAATTAGACAACAGTCCTGGAAAGCACAATTGAGCCTTGTGTCTTGCTTGGTTTTCCAAAATTGCTCTTAATGCAGGTTTAAAAAATATAATTAAATGCTAGGCTGCTGATTTGCTTGATTTTTTTTTTTTTTTTTTTTTCCCCTCTTTCACACATCTTAATTAACTATTTTGCTTGTATCCATATTGACCTCAACATTACCAAAGTAGTTCTCAGATGATGTATCTACACTATAAAATATGTATCTACACTATAAAATGTTACCATGTTTGAACACTGCTGCAAACAATTATATTTGTTCTTACAATGTCCTTAGCAGGAAGTGTTGATCAGGAAGGACTTCCCTCATGTCAGCTACCCATGATAAAACTAAAAAATTGAGTATTTAGGCATAATTAGATGAAATACTGCTGTACATGGTTTGTGTTGGTCTAAAGGTATTCCCAGAATCTAATGGCCAGAAGTGACCTTATGTATCTGTAGTTCACTCTATCCATCCCTGTGTTGAGCCCAGTTACTTGCACTTGGCTAAGGAGTGGTATTCAACCTTATAGAGTCAAGACACCCCTCATTAGTTTCAAGGTACCCGTCAGAAAAGGTCAACTCTTCTCACTTATTTTTTTGTACATCAAAAAATAATAGAGCATTTCTGTTACAAAGATCTCAGAAAGACCACAACAGGTCAGAATGTTTTTAACACTATAGTTTCCTATTTGAAAGCTCTGAGTTTGTCTTGTGAATCACATGCATGTGTTGTATACCTAACAGTGCTGACAGTGCAGAACAAAACACAGCATCATTAAAAGTATCTCATGGCACATCCAAGAGAGCTGTAGCACCGTAGTTGAGAACCACTGGACTAAAGCAAAATTTCCGAAGTGGTATTGGTTGTTGATCTGAAGATCCCTAGATATGGAGAATCTACCACTTCCATTGGTAGTTTGTCCCAGGGGTTAACTATCCTCATTATAAAAAAAAAAATAAAATAATAGTTTACTTATTCACCTGGCTTCAGCTTCTACCAGGTTCTTTAAGGACCTTTCGCACTAGATTAAAAGACTCTTTGGTACTCAGCATTTCATCCATGTGATTTATACTTGCAAACTATAATCTGGTTACCTCTCAACATTCCTTTTCATAAGATAAAAATACTGAGCACCACTGTAAGGTATTTTCTCTAGTACTTAAATAATTTGCATAGGTCGTTTTCTGCATCCTCTCTAATATCATTTTTAAATATAGATACTAGGTGTCAGATACTGTTCTATCTGTTAAGTGCCTAAATGTGGTCCTATTCCATGCTGCTCATGACCCTGGAAAACAGTTATGCAAAAATGGGACGGCTATTGCTACCACTTTTTGTGAATTACTTTTATGGATAAGTTGATGACATGATACAAAAGTAGTCATGCTGATATTTTTTTCAGGAACTTGGTAAAAATAGGATCACTCTGTTGCACCTAAGTTCACTTGGGTGCCTCATTAGATCTGGCCTTAGAACCATACATCACTTCTTGCCTCTATCCATTACAACTCCATTTTTGCACCCAAGATTACATTAGCTCTTTTGGCCACAGCAACGTCTTGGGTACCTGTATTCAGTTTGTGTTCAGTATGGCTCCTATGACCTTATTATATTATGTTCAGCTTCATTTAATCTAACATCATGTTTCTTAACTGTGTTCACACAAGGTAAAGTGCATCTGTGCATGCTTGAGTGATTATATTCTCTGACTGTTTATTTGCAATTAGAGGAGAGTTAAATGATTTCAAGTAAGAGGCACCTTAAAAGATTGTGTCCAATTGGCTCACAAGGTGCTTTGTATTTACTGTATGACAAAAATCACAGCCTAGTGCCTTTCCTGAGAATAATGTTTAAAAAATCCCAAGTGCAGAATTTTTGAGTAACATTCTGTTGGACAGTTTTTACATTTAAAATCATTAACATTTCAGTTATGTGGGTGTGAGAGAGCTCCAAAGAAAAGTTATTCCTCCTTGGGTGCATCTTCACGTGTGCTTTAAAATGTGCAGTAGACTATTTTATTGTGCATTAAAGTGTCATGTAAAAACTTGTGACATTACACAAATGTGCAGTAAAATAGTCCACTGCATGTTAAGTGTCACTCAAAAAGCATGCAAATGTGGTAGTGTACATTGGTGCAGCCTAATGTGCATTAATTTAGTACCTCCCATTGGAGGTAGTACATTTAAAGAATATTAGAAAAGGTGCATGAATTCATCTGTGACATGCCCCCTAAGTACTTTTTGAAGAGTGCAAGTTGTAAGGAACTCAGTCAAATATTTTCCTTTTTAAGAATGTTTGTCTCTAGTAATATAATAATTATGAAAACCTGCATTTTCTATTATTCACTAGGACTATACAATATCTTTTTGACTTTATAAAGCAGCCATAGGTGTGGAGTTTTTTTTTAATCATTAAGATGTGAACAGTATTTCAAATACAAAAGAGATCTCTGCCATTGCCCCTTCTTTTTCCTCCTCTGAATTTCTGAAGAGCTGATAACCATATGTTCCATGTGTGGTCTCTAGTCAAGGAAGAATTTTCTATGAAAGTTTCTTTTATTATTATTCAGGCTGTTCGCATAAAACTTGGAGTTATTAGATGGAAGAATTTGTACCTCCAGAAAGATTTCTAAGAATAATACAACATTATGAGAGGTTATGAAGAAATTATATAAGCAACTTTAGAGTGGATATGAAACTGTAACTGTACCTAAGAAAAGATAATGAATTTCCATTATAATCCTAAATTTGACTACCCCTAACTTTCAAGGGAAAAAAGACCTCCCCTCCTCCTTCCTTAACTTCCTCATGTTCTCTGTCACTAGAGCGGATGTTCCCCCTAAAATTTTAAGGTTAATCAGCTAGACAATTACTAAGATAAATAACTTTTTCAAATTTTTGTTTGTTTGGAAACATTAGCATTTGTGTCCACCTAATGTGAAGCAGTTCGAACAAAAACATCACATTTGTTTTACACATCCATTTTCAAGGAGCATCAGTGCACATAACGATTTTAATAAGTCTGAAGAGAAAATTTAGGAGTTACAAATTAGATGCTAGATTTTGAATTTCTGGAAGTGGATAAAGATTCTTGCAAATGCAATTTCTTTGGAAAGGCTTGCAGAAGTTAAGAGTCATGTAGAGAATATCTGAAAAGTTTATTACTTTGAGATGTGTAGAATGACATCCAAGCCATACTGGTACAGTTAATATAGATCATACTTTTCATGAAAAATGAGCAGCTGAGATGGAGAAGTACTGTAGCTTAGTAGCCTTTTGCCATCTGACTGTCTTCAGATTAGCACAGCTAACTAATAGGGTTGTGCGAAGCTTCGGTTGCAGATTTCAATTTGGAGGAGATTTGGCCTGATTCAGTGGCTGATTCTCCAAACCCAAATCAAATCAGGTGAACCATTAGTCTCTGAGAATTGAATCGGAAGCCTCTGAATCTATTAGGAGAGATTTGGAGAGATTCGACGATTCAGACATAGAGCCTTATGAATTTTTTTTTTTTTTTTTACATACCTCAACCTACCAGGCTGCTCATGAATGCTGAGATGGTGGGATGGATGGATCGTCCCACAGGAGCGCATGGGCGTGCCCAGTGCACTTGGTGCCCCCCCTTCCCCCCCCCCGCGCTCTGTGGCAGACCTGGAAGTAGACTGGAAGTGCTTTTGGTCCACTTCTGGGTCGGCCATCTCCTCCAAATCAAATCGCAGAATGACAGAAAATTAGGAAGGGACCTCTGGAGATCATCTAGTCCAACCCCTGCTCAAAGCAGGATCACCCCCAACTAGATCAGCCTAGCCACGGCTTTGTCTAACTGGATCCTAAAAACGTTCAAAGATGGAGATTCCACTACCTCTGAACAACTGATTGACATCAGGGAAAATGGAAATTTACTAGCCAAATTTCAACAAAAAACCTTTGCATAATTGGTGGATGGGATTGAAAAATGAGTATCATGATTTAGTAAGCGCAGCCAATGATGCACTTCTTCCATTTGGATCTACGTATCTTTGTGAGGTATCTTTTTCAGCTATGACAGCCATTAAAACCAAGTATTGAAATAAACTGAACTTAGAACCAGACTTTCGAATCGCTGTATCACAAAGTGTTAAACCAAGATTTTCAAAAATAATGCAGCATATTCAATCACATTGCTCTCACTAAAAAAAGTATTATTAATAATAATGTATTTTTAGTGAGAGCAAACAGGTTTTTTGTACCGTTAATAAATAAACAATATTTTAAAAATAATTTTTATTTTATCTTCATCTCATCCTTTTTTAATTTCTATTTTTTGTGTATGTTTTATG
>NW_017728918.1:37566060-37585697 GCF_001723895.1 Crocodylus porosus
GTACCGTTAATAAATAAACAATATTTTAAAAATAATTTTTATTTTATCTTCATCTCATCCTTTTTTAATTTCTATTTTTTGTGTATGTTTTATGATGTACATAATATATTAGTACAGTAGTACATGTATATACTTTATAAATAAATATACATATATTGGGGGTGGGCACTCAAAAATTTTTTACTGATAGGGGTGCACGATCAAAGAAGTTTAGAGACCACTGGCCTAGCCAGTCAGTCCCCAGCCTGTATCAGTGCATGGGATTTGTTACATCCTAAGGTCATGACTTTGCACTTATTGAATCTCATGATATTTCTTTTGGTCCAGTCCTCCAATTTGTCTAGGTCACTCTGAATCCTAGCCCTACCATCCACTGTATCTACTACTCCCCCCAGCTTGGTGTCATCTCCAGACTTGCTGAGGGTGCACTCTATGCCATCTTTCAGCTTGTTGATGAAGATATTGAACAAAATAAGCCCTAGAACTGAGCCCTAGGGCACTCCACTTGATACCTAGACATCAAGCCATTGATCACTAACCTTTGAGCCCGATGATCCAGCCAGTTTTCAGTCCAGCTCACAGCCCCTTCATCCAGCCCATACTTCCTTAGCTTGCTTGCAAGAATGTTGTGGGAGACTGTAGCGGGAGT
Source organism: Crocodylus porosus (assembly GCF_001723895.1). Lineage (NCBI taxonomy): Eukaryota > Metazoa > Chordata > Crocodylia > Crocodylidae > Crocodylus > Crocodylus porosus. Next base: position 37,566,710 of record NW_017728918.1, read on the forward strand.
CTTGCTTAAGTCAAGATATTTCATGTCCAATGTTTGTTCTCTCTGCATCTACAGAGCTAGTCATCTCCTCACAGAAGGCAATCAGGTTGGTCAGGCCCTTGATGAATCCGCACTGACTGTTCCTAATTGCCGCCTTCTCCCCCAAGTGTTTAGAAATGGGTTCCTTGAGGACCTTCTCCATGACTTTTCCAGGGACCAAAGTGAGACTGGCTGTCTATAATTCCCTGGATCTCCTTTCTTCTATTTTTTAAAGATGGGCATTATATTTGCACTTTTCCAGTTGTCCAGGACCTGTCCTAATCACCACTGCCCCGGCAGTCCTCTCTCCTTAGTCTTGGAGATCTCTCCATTATAGAAGCAATGAACTCCTCATGACAGAGGATGCTTCAGAGCCTTGCCACCTCTTGCCTGATCCCTGAGGGACACCACCAAGAGGCACCATTTACATCACAGGTACTCCCCCACCTAGCTGTCTCTGGAAGAAAACTGCAAGCCACAGTCTCCAGAGCACCAAACTAGGACCTGGGTGGAAGCCTTAATGGTGAGTGGACCTGCCTGGGCAGACACCTCACTGGTGCAAGCAGAGAAAGAGCTGGGAGTGGCAGTAGCTCTGGGATTTTGACATCCTCCAACAGTTTCTCTGGGTCTCCTAATCTGCTGGCCATCTCTCTTTTCTCGCCCCTCTTTCCAAGCAGACCTTCCCTAGCAAACTCCCCTGTAAGCTAGCCTGTTCACTGCTCCTTGGTCCCAAAAGGTTCCCTTTTCCCTGCTAACCTGGTTGTGCTCACCAAGGTTAGAGTGAAGGAAAGCAGGAGAGATTTCCAGGCAAACTTGCTAGTGAAGTATCCCTTGCTCTGGACTCTAGTCAAACAGGGGGCTTAAGTATTGGCCAAACTGGTGAGCTTTAGCTGCTTACACTAAATATATGTAGGTTAGTTGCTCTTAATTAAATCTCTTTGCCCTTGATTGCTAACATGTTATTTTTTGGTTAGAATGATGTGGATTAGTTCCCCCCCACCAGCAGTTTATCTGTTGGCTATTCCCAGCCTTGTTCATTCTAGTTTTATTAAAGAAATGCAAAGAGTGTATTTTCTCCTGATCAGACCAGTTGGGATGATCCATGGTCTCCAAATGGCCAGTATCTAACTGCCAAATAGCTCCCATATTCCAGGGAAATTCTTTGCAGGGGCTTAAGCTGGCACAGCTAGATATATCAACCTCTTTCTGCTCCTCACCCTGGCATTAGCAATAAAGAATGGAGTAATAGCTTATGTATGCCCTCAGTGTACAGCTGGTTTATGTTTCTTTAAGGACTAGCATTATTTCATGTAAATTAGATTGGCTTAGATTAAGGGCTGCACTAACTTATTCGGCATGGGTGAAAGTAGATTGTTTGCTTTCACACATTGTTTGTGACCTAGAGAGCCAGACCTGGTTCCATGGTTAATACTCCTACACATTTATGTTTGGTACAGGGTCAAAGTTAAGCACAGTACACACACACGTGCGCATGGGAGAGAGAGAAACTAGAGTAAAAAAATAATTGGAAACATGCCTCTAACTGGATGTTAAGAAAGGGTAGCTGGGTGACTTCACACCAAGGAGATATTACCTCTAGCTTGTCACTATGGTCACCTTTCTCTGTCACGAAAAAAACCAAAAAATGCTGCTTATTGTCTGTGTTTCTTTACTCAAGCTGTGTTTCTTAGCTTGCTAAATCAGGGGCACATGTCCAGGACATTGCAAGTGTGTCACTGCCAAGTCTGCAGCTATAGCTCATGTTTGTTGGCAGATCCTGTGTCCATTAAAATGCTATCATTACATCACCCCAGACCAAACCCATGATGATAAAAATTGGGTTGAGTCCATTTAATAAAGCTTCTATATCAGAGTCTGCAGTCTACTAATGATCCAGGCCTATTGTTGTTGGCAAGAAATGCTAATGATGCATGCTTCCCATTTGTTAAAATCCTATTTGATTGAAGCCAGCCTGTCAGGACAGGAGTATAAGTACTTTAAAAAATGAGAGTTATGAATTTTCTCTGCTATTAATTCTGTAATTCTTGACCATTTTGTTGCAACACTAATACATCCTCTTTCACTAATATATATTTGACATAATATGGATGTTTGATTCTAAATGCTAGAAGTGAAGGAAGGAACTCAGTATTATATTCCATCAATTGTTTCTCAGCTTCTTCCTGTTTCATGTTTAACCTGTGACCTTCATACTTGAGATCCATCATGTTCTCTTGATATTGGCAAGTTTCCATAGCTTCCCTAAATTGTTTCTCATAATTATTTTTATATGATGTCAGTGCTTGGTTTTTAAGTAGACCAAGCCATATTTTCACTGAGATGGCAACACTAGAAGCACCAGTTTGTGATCTACCAAATTCAACTTTGGTAGATATTGAGAGTTTAATGTCTTTCTGCTGTGCCCTTTGCAACGTAAAATGTATACTGTTTTCACTGAAGTCCTTCTTAGAGTCAGTACACATTTCAAAGTACTAATGGCAATTGGATAGAGTCTTCTTCTTCTGTTCGGGTATGGAGGAGCTGGGAAATCCTATATCAATTTAGCAGCTCAAGATTTTAACTTCATACTGTTTATTAGGACAACCTGAAGTGCATCCTTTTTCTAAATAGGTTTCAGTACTGAGTTCAACTTCGAAGCTAAAAACATGGGTAGATATGTGAAAAGATTTGGGTTATTGTTCCTAAGCAGGGTATCATCTTTTTCATGCTGTTTTCATGCTCCGAGTAAATGTAGGAATTTTTAGCCACTTGAACACAATATTTCGAGCTTTTTCTTGTATTTTTAATTTTTTTCCCCATAGGTAGATAATTTTAACTGTTGTTTTCTCATTGCTGTCATTTATATAATCATGAATGTAATGTTGATTACATTCTTTTAATTCTTCCTTTATTTCTTCAACATAAACACCCAGTAGCAGATCTCTTGAGAGCACTGACTGCAGGGAGTACAGCTCCCTGCTCTAACTCATGGTGCTTTGTAGGAATCGATCCCCTGGACCCAACTTATGTTTGCTGTTGGTTCCCAGGGGTTGGGGGATTAAAGCAGTTTGCAGCAGCTGTGAGTCTGCAGCCACCCTCCCCTAGCCCCACCTCTATCCCCTCCCTGCGCCAGCACTGTCATCAGAATAGGAGGGGAAAGAAGCAGAAGGAGCTCAGTCTAGGGGCTGCCTAGCCTGTGTTAGAGGTGGGGAGGGGGCTGGGGCTCCAGTCCACCCACCTCACACTCCAGCACAGGCTGGGCATCCCCCAGGTGGAATTCCCTCCACTCTCTTCTACCTCTCCCATTATAAAAACAGAACCAGGATCAGGGCTGGGCTGCATCAGCTCAGCCCTGTTCCCAGTGCACACTGACACAAGTTAATGAAGGTGCTTTGCTTTGGGGCAACTTGATCTGAAACCTCATGTAATGAGGGTTCAGATTGTCATGGGACTGGGCCCTTTTCAGGTGCTCTGCAGGTGTGCCCTTCTGAAAGAGTGCTTCAGGGGCCTGATTGCATGACAAAACATCCCTTGTGTCAGCTCCCTGAGTGTGAATCTATCCCGAGGTGATGAATCCGTTGAGATTAAAACTTGATTCATTTCCTTTTGCTGAGAATGAATGTAGGCCATGAAGAGAAGGTAGGAAGAGCTGGTCACAAAGGCAGGGTATCTGGGGTCCTTGGAAGTATCTGCTATTGAAAACTATAGACACAGTTCATCCTCAAGGTATTAAGACCCATGGGGCACGTCCAGATAACCATGGACATTTGTTTCCCCAGGGACAAGTAGCAGTGGCACACCTTGTTCCCAGGGAATGCCTATGCCATGCATGATCTGGCATGTGGCAGGTTACCCCAGGTGGGGCAGGGGAAGCTGTGGTCGGCAACTGTGCTGGCCCCAGCAGTTTTACCTGGAGCTTGCATGCCTCTTGTGGCTGCAGCCATGGCACAAAGCCTGGCTGGCAGCTGGAGTTTGACTCTGGCCAGCCAGGCTCCAGTTTTGGGCAGTGCACACTGCTGCCACATGTGCCACCCCTTTTTTTGGCATTGGCATGGGATCTCCTGGGGTCAAAAAACTCCCCTGCTTTATGAAGTAACACATCTGTGCCAGTCTGGATGCACTCATGGAGTCTTAGCAACTCAAGTGCTTACCCAAGCCCTAATGTACATGGCACATTACAAAAGATGGTAAAACAAGGGCTGGTATAATGGCACTCAGGGACCCCATAACAAGCCAGAATTTACAGTATGTATCAAACACAAAGTCTGTCATCACTTAAGACACTTGATCTGTATGCTATATGATAAAAATTTGCCAAAACTTTCCTGGCAAATCCAAGAGCTTAGCCTTTTAGAAAATTTTGACAGAACAGTCTGTGGTCTTTGGCATTTTTAAAATGTCCGTTACAAAGCTTACTCTAGAATGAAGCTGACAATCAGGATTTTCAGGAAACCCTCAAACAGAAGCTATATATATATCCTCCTGGGTTCAATATGATATTTTAAGTGGAAAATAGCTACTCTGTGAATTTAGGAATATGAAGACTGAAAAATATATTCATTATATTAGATGCCCTATATGTCTTGAATGTGTCACTGTTTTTTACATGTATACCTCCATGTCACCTCTTCAGAATACTGGAAACCTAAGAAGCTGCAGCAATCCAGTACCTCCTCCACTGGCTGTTGCTGCTCTTAAGATTTGCCATGCATGGAAGAGAGTCATTGCAATATAGGACTGGCACAGTCCAAGCTACAAAGAGTGCAGTGGGTCCTCTGGTAATACTCAGGGGACTGAAGGAGTGTACATAATGTCTGGCTAAGCAGGCAGGAGATCAAAAGACCCATTGCTCTATTTCCAGGGACCTAGGGATCAGTAGGAGAAAACCCATTGTGTTTCCTGGTGGTTCAAATATTCACAAGAAATGAGCCCACTATTCATATACCATCCTTCTAAAAGGAACCAAATGCCCTAAAAATCCTCAGTGAAGATTTTGCAGACTAGAAACTCAGTTCTCAAGTCCTTACAAATAATCATTCATGTCTGTATCCATACAAGTTATCTCACTGAAGTGAGGAATGTCAGTTGGGGCTTGCAGGTTTCAACTCTACATTTGGGGCTTCTAGATAAAGCTGTGTTTGAGTAAAAAAACTTAAAGAGAGCATCTTTAGAAAGTTTCATTTAAAAACATGTTTTTGAACTCATAGCTGTAAAATTCCTAAGTTAGCTTAACACTTAATAAATTTTCTCTCTCAAGAGAACATGTGAAATATTTTAGGCAGAAATTGGTATTTTTGATGAAAGTAGAAAGTGGGTCACATTGCAGTGGCAATGGAGAATGAATTAACTTTAGCTATGGGGTCACTATTGCAAATGAACATATTATTAAATGTATTTGGAAAACTTATTAATATGCTCTTACCATTCATCAGAATTTAAACTCACCACCATGTAAAAATGTTATTAAAATTCTAAATTGTAAAGAACAGAAGGATAATCTCCAGTCTACAGCACTTCTACTGTAATCTGGAAAACTAATATGAGTTTCACCTATGGTCCAAAGACTTCAATTTTCTAGTAAATCCTCAAGAATTGACCAAACTTCAGGTGCAGATCTGTATTTTCTGAATTTTTACCAGATTCTTATTCTTTATGAACAGAAGCCATGAGCATTTCCCAGCTGGGTCAGACTAGGACACTTCATGTATTATTACAATTACATCAAGATAATGCACTGCACAGTTAATCCATGTCATACTAGTTAATAACTTTTTTTTACATGGTATCAAGTAATCCTCCAGTATGCTTTTTCTTTGAAAAAAAAGATTGTGATTTTCATTAACATTATTTTGGTCAATTCCAGAATAAATTTTCAGGACACAGTTTCCCTCATTAAAGGAAAATGTTATGAGAGTTCAGCTTTCCCCAGGATAAGGCCTTGGGTGAAGAGATAAGGCAGCTAGACAGCGAACTGGTTTATTTTAAACTGACCAACTTTCTATCATTTCTTTTAAACAGGAGGAATAACAAATTTGTATAATCCTCTGTGAAACAGTGGACTGAAGAAACTACCTTGAAGTTCAAGTAAAGAAGTCTGTACCTCCAGGGACATCTTCACTGATGGGGAATCTCATTCCAGAATTTATTGGTTATGCTAAAAGAACTGCATAAGGTGAATAAATATTGGATTTAACAGTATTTCAGATGATCCAATCTTAAATGACTCCATTCCCTTGGTACCCAGTCCAGTCTGTTGAATAATCAGTATAAAAGGATGCCGCATATCAGGTGGTGGGACAGCAATTGGCAAACTGAACTTTGATGCCTCTTTTGCTGCACTTTCCAAGGCAAGAAAAAGTCCCACCACGGTCTTTGGATCAAGTTTGAGGAACTGAGACAACACAATGAAATTTTCCAGCTTGGGGGCCGTATTAACTGAATTGGGAGATGCAGGAATGATATGTGAATCTAGGCAAATCAAATGAAAGACACCTGTTAAAACGCAGTACTGTTTGACTCGCTAAAGCACACGTGCATCTTACTGAGGGTTGTGGGGGAAGAGGGGAAAGTGAGCTGAAAAAGACTAGTAAAAGATTAATTTGGGCCAGAAAAGAACCATAAACTTGTACTTACCCCAGGAAATAGGGCACTTGAATGCACAGTCAGTACATGGAGCACCACCCAAAGGGACGATGGGAGGATAAGCTGCAGTGAGTAGATTCTGAGTACAGACATCCACTAGGGAGGGAGTCAAGGTCAATAGTTCAGCAGCAAGTGGCACAAAAGAGGCACCCAGGGCTGCAACCCGCGCCCAGATTGCCTGTGTGCCAGGAAGGGAAGTTGAGCAAGAAAGGCCCACAACGGCATTCAACCACAAAGATATACACAGAGGGGTGGGGGAGGGAAGAGCTGCATCTAGCACTGGCTGCAGCCATGGAGAGCTCAGTGCTGTCCTGTGTCCTCTACCCAGGTGATGGGAGCCTCGGCACGGAGGGGCTGCGTGGGCAGGTGGAGCAGCCGCAGCAGCAGCTAACAAGTGTGGGAACAGCTCCAGGGGAAGTACAGAGCAGCTACTGCAGCCACCTAGCTGGTCCCATGGAGGGCAGCACAGCAACCGCTGCTGCGGAAGAGGAGAAGAGCGGTGGTACCCAGCTGCCCCTGACGGCGCCTTGTGGCTTTAGCTCCTCCCTGTGCTTTAGTGCACCTGGAGGAGCAGACTCAGCACCACAACAGGAGCCTGGGGCTGCTGCTGCTGCCTCCCCATCACCTTCACCATCGCCACCATCCTCATCATCCTGCAGCCGTGTGGTGAAAAGCCAGTGGGAGATCAACAGTGCGGCATCTGAGTCAGAGGAGGAAGAGGAGAGCGAAGCAGGTGAGGGTGGGCCGTGCTGCCTGCGGCCTGGGGAGGAGCCGGACTTGGTGATCGAAGTGTGTGGACGGCGGGTGCGGGCGCACAAAGCGGTGCTGGCAGCCAAGAGTGACTATTTCCGTGCCCGCTCATCACGGGATGTACTGCGACTCAAGGGCGTGAGCTACGGGGCGCTTCGCCTCCTGCTTGACTATGTGTACACAGCACGCATGGGTGGCATCCGCCATGACAACCTGGCTGAGGTGGTGAGTGGTGCCCGTGTGCTGCAGATGCCGTGTGCCCTGCACTGTGCTGCCGAAGCCATGCGTGCCCAGCTAAGCCTCCAAAACTGCTACCAGCTGCTCTGCCTGGCTAAGAAGCAGCGCCTGACGGAGCTGCGTGAAGCCACCTACCGCTTTATGAGTGACCACTACCTTGAGGTGCTGCGGGAGCCCAGTGTTTACGGCCGCCTCAGCGGTGCTGAGCGCGATCTCATCCTGCAGCGCCGCCTGGATGCCGGCCGGCCCTGCCTGCTGGTGGCCGAGGTGAGCGATGCATTGGAGAGGCCTGGTGGGGTGGGAAGCCGGCCACAGAGCCGTGAGAGCAGCCGGCCACAGAGCCCCTCTTCTGTGGTATCCCTGGAAGACAGTGGTGCACTCATCTATTGCTACCAGGAGGTGACAGGTGAATGGCGGGTACTGACACGCCTGCCTGATGAGGCCAATGCCAAGGGCTGTGCCATATGTGTGCTCCACAACTACCTCTTTGTGGCTGGGGGCCTGGCAGCAGCAGCGCCAGGTGAGCCACGCACTCGCCCCTCGGACAAGGTGTTCTGCTACAACCCTCTCACGGACAACTGGAGCCAGGTGCGCCCACTAGCCCAGCCCCGGGCACAGCTCAAGCTGCTGGCACTGGACGGCTACCTGTATGCTGTGGGTGGCGAGTGCCTCTTCACCGTGGAGCGCTATGACCCACGGGCTGACCGCTGGAGCACCGCTGCACCCCTGCCCAAGGGCGCCTTTGCTGTGGCCCACGAGGCCACCACATGCAATGGGGAGATCTATGTGTCAGGTGGCTCACTCTTCTACCGCCTGCTCAAGTATGACCCCAGGCGGGACGAGTGGCAGGAGTGCCCCTACAACAGCAGCCGCCGCCGCTCTGCTGACATGGTGGCCTTTAAGAACTTCATCTACCGCTTCGATGTGAGTGGCAGCCGCGGCGAGCAGGCTGGCAGCAGCAGCAGTGGAGGTGTCGAGGTCTTCCGCTACAACACGGTGGCTAAACGATGGAGCCAGTGCACCTCCCTGCGGCCCAGTGGTAGCAGTGCACTGCAGCCCTTCCGCTGTGCTGCACTGGGCCGCACCATCTACTGCATCAGCCGTGCTGGTGTCCTGCGCTTCAGCTTGGCGGCTGATGGTGAGGTGGAGTCGGACGGTGGCCTGCGGGGCAGCTTCGATGCGGAACTCCTCAAAGCACCCCAGGACAGCAAGGGCCTTCTGTTGCCCTTTGTACTGATGCTGCCAGATGGGGCGGACCGAGCCGGGGAGCAGGAGGGCACATCCATACCGTGAAGCTGGCTGTGGAGCAGGGCTGGCATCAGGAGCGGGCTCTGGGCTGTGCTCAGTAACATGGCACCGCTGTGTGGGGCCTCGAGGCATCTCCAGGGTGGCAGGACAAGGTGGTGCTGGGGTGGGCCCTTGGTGCAGCTACCCTTGGGGGAGTGCTGCCAGTGTATGAGCAAGCACAAGGTAAGATGGGGCACCCCATCTCTCACTGATCTAGAGCCATCCCATTCTGCACCAGGTGCTGCGCATACCCAGCCATGCGCATTAAGGGAGAAGGCTGCTAAAAAAGGATCATCTTTGGATAACACTTAATGCCAATTCTCAATCTTGGAAGAGAACTGTGTTTTGTTTTGTTTTTTCCCCCCTCCCATAGATATGAATCCCTGATAGTAGAGGCTTATCACAATAGCGCCAATCTCCTTTGTATGCCCTGTTGCGAAGAGTAGTTGCTTCCCTTTGTTTTCTCTTCTCTCTTGGATGAACAATGCTGGCAATATAGCTTGAATGAATTCTGTTTACCTTTGGTGGTAAACTAAACATTTTTCCGTGTTAGAAAAGTATAGGGAGAACATCTGAATCGCAGCCTTTCATTTTTGTTTCTGGTTTTTTCCTTGGTGCAGTAGTTTCTTTAATGAAGACATGGCACAGTGTGGCCCCAGGAATTTCAACCACAATGAATAATTTAACAGAGACCAGACTTGGTCTTTAAGCAACACAAATGTCTGCCACATGTTCCTATTTGGAACAGAGAGGGGAAAAAAGTCATGTTACCTTTTAAAAGATAACATATTATTGCAGAAGCAAAGTTTTCTGTGGCAGGATGAAGAGGTGATTTCTGTAAATCCAATGTTTTTTTATCACAAGTTTTTAAATTATAACAAATATGAAGTAAAGATGTTTCAGCCGTGACAGGCTGTGTATGCCACTGTGTTCTGGAAAAATGTTTTGTAATTTACTTCTCTTTAATTAACTGTGAATCAAAGACAGTTAACCTAAAGCAAATGCAAATCCCTTGAAATTGACTAAGAACATTTAACTCCTTCATCTTATGTCCAGTATCCTGTGGCAAGATACTTTTTAGCACAGTAGAAGGCTATCATAGGAGAACAAGCTAAAGAAGGCATTTGCTACAAAGGCAAGCTATACTTAGCATGATGTTAATATTTCCCCATTTTTTAATTGCCAGATTGGTTAATTTATTTCAAGTTAATGATTGCTGTAATTACTAATATACTGGTCAATTACAGTACATGTCAGTATCATATATCGTTGTTTGGATTTTGAATCCCATGGAATAATTTTTTTATGGAGCAGAATCTTGAGAATGGAAAAATGTGATAGACTTTTTGCCTGTTGGAAGTTGGAACATACTTTTTGTTACGTTATTCAGAACTAACAATGTAGACCACCTGGGCAGACATGCTATGTTAAAAAAAACACTAGCATTTATTTTCTATGTTTTATATATAGCCCTTCAGCACAGGGATAAGGCAAAACTTTGTAGCTTTACATTTAAGTCAATTTGAGAAACCATTTCCTAAAATAGACCAAGTGTTTTTAGTATTGGTAATTCAGCCTGGAATTGTCACTTGATTATGGAAAGGAATAGTTTATGAGTATTCATCTTCTAGAAGGGTACAGAAACTTTACATAAAGAACAGCAGGAGATGACTTTTCTCATGTTTGATTAAAATGTCCTGCTTTAAGCAGAATACCAAACAGTAAAATTCTTTGCTAGTTCTAAAGCAAGGCAACAGGTTCATCTATAGACAACTTCATTTTGACATAAAGAAAAAGAGTAGTTTACATTTTATAGGGTTGTGTTTTTATGTTTCTCTTTCATTTTTGTTCTGTTTTGTTCCTCACGCCCCATGGTTTTGCACAGTTGGTCTGATTTAGATGTTGTTTAGAAATTAGTAGTCCAAACAAAGCTTTCAGTGAAGCAGATCTCTCTTCCCCAAGTAAATATATGGGAAGTCTTGCCTTGAATAAGTACTCCAGGACTATGCTATATGCAGTTTAGCCTGGCTTGAGTACAGGTTGGTGGAGCGGGATTGAACACTGAAGTTAGAATTTCTTTTGTGTATTCACTCACATATTTGATACTTGACTTGCTGGTCAAGTCCTCATTTGGAAAAATGTCATTTGGAGTTTTTGCTCTTAATTAAGTACCACTTTTTAAATAGTAGCAGAGTTGTGAACATTAAAAAAAATGATTTATGTGTATGGGGACTGTTTTTCATCTAACTAGCAATCAGAGTGAATATTTAACATTCTGTGTGCAAACACTTAAGCAATTAAGTGAAGTAAAAGCTGTCTGTGTTTGCTGAATTGGGGCTTTAACCAGTATAGGGATCAGATGCATGTACTGATAGATCCCTTTTAGCTTTGATAGTACAGTTCCTGACTTATTTCAGACCTTATTTAGTACAGTGCCTGTACGACAGTTGTAGTGAAGAAGCTAACTGGTTTTATATTCTTTTTCTTTCAGTTTTAATGTGACAGCATTTCCTGAAAATGTCCTCACATTTGTGGGAAATCACTGTGACTTCCAGTCATAAAAATAATCCACAGGCTTTCCACAAAAGTTTGAAAATTACCTTTTTCCCCCAATAAAAATGTTTGTTGATGTAGTGTACTAGAAAACAAAAAGCCTTCACTAAACCAGTAATTAATAAGAGTAAATCAAAAGTGCTGCAAAAATAATTTTAAGGCATTTTTTGTTTTGCCATTACGTATGTTAGGAATGATCGCAGTGGGCTGGAAACTGCTTTTACTATTTACTCAGTGTAAGTGAGAGCAGAATCTGGTCTTCATTAGTAGAAGTAGTTGGGCAAGTAGAATTTCCTTTATACACTATTTGCATAATTGCAGCCAGATGATTGATTTCTCTGACATTTTCTAGCTGGTTTTCTATTCCATGGCCTCTGTTTTGTACTCTCTAAGCCTAAGCATGCCTACTGTGATTTCTCCCCTTTTTTCCCTAATTGTATGTTGAGTGACAGATTGAACAAGTCAGCTAAAGTGAAGATACACACCTTTCTAGGAAGCATTACCAGCAGATATAAATCTACAAACCAGTTGCATTAAAAGGAACCTTTAATAGCTGTAATTCCATTTGTATGGATCTTGTTTATAGCTTAAAACTAATTCAAAGGAATTATTAGCAAAGGAATAACTGTTTTCTCAATCAATGTAAAAACCATGAAATAAAATGGCAGTGCTGTGGACCAAGGCTGTCCAACTTCTGGAAAGCCAAGAGGCTGCAGGCTCAGGGGCCACACACTGAATGGGTAGAGTGGGCACCCTTCCCAGTGCGCCTCTGCTGTATGCACGGTGTGGGCAGCCTGGCTCCCTCCTTTCTTGGTTGCTCACACTGCACTGGCTGCCCAGCCCCTCTCCCCCCACCACCACATGCATAGTAGCATGGGCAGCCCCCACTCCCATGGTACCAGCAGCCTGACTCTCCCCTGCTGCATGCGCAGCACCCACTTAGTGTGGATAGCCATACTTCTTTGCTTCATGTGCAGCTCAGGTGCTCCAGCCCTTTCCTAGCTCCTGGGGCAGGACCAGCTGCAGGGGAGGTGGAGGAATGGCAGCCAGTCAAGAGACCATGGACTATATGCCAATGTTTTAGGGGCCTCTTGTAGCCCACACACCACCAGTTGGACAGCCCTGCTGTGGACCATACCAGTTTAATAAGATTTATGCAGTAACAAATGTGAATTCCATGCAAAATGTAATCCCTTGTAAATAAATATCCGAGAATTTCAATTCCTAAAAAGACTAAATTATTCACATACAAGGTGTACCTCTCCTATGCTGTTTGGTTAGCTATCAACATGGTTGCTTTCAGTACCTCTGCTTATCTATTGTTTAGGAGTAGCTTTTTGCTTTTCTTGCTTTATGGCATCCGTTTATGTTCCCTGCTCTACAGATGCATTACATTTTATAAGTGCAGAGCTTAAGGTTGGCTTGTTCTATGTGTAGTGACACCTAGCATTTTTTTACTAGAATAAAAATCTGAATGGTTAGAGAGCTATATTTTTCCTAGTTTGAGCCTTTTGCAGGGATTTTGGTACAGTTGTAAAAGCTAAAAGGAGGAGGAAGAGGATAACCTGTGGTATGTTTAGAGTAACTGTAGTAAGAGTTGCTTAATAAATCAGTCTTTAAATGATTTATCTTGCAATTGTTCTGTGCACTGAACCTGCATTGGACTGAATAGGAGTTCTGTGTGTATTTTGAGGGAACAGCAAGGGCTTAAATCATTCTTTAGAAAAAAGTACCACTTAATTTAAATAGGTAAGTTTGGCCAAATACTGCTTTCAGGCAATTCACTGTAAACATGGAATAGTTCCACTAATTTCCACTTCTACACCTTAAACCAGGATTTGGTATGCACACTCTCTAGGGATATTCTGCATTCATAACCTGTGCAGTCTCATTCTCTATTTGTTTTGGCTCCAAGAAATGGGAAGTGTTGGGATATATTTACTGGTGGAAAGTGCTCGAATATACTTACTAGAATTAGTACACTCTTTTGTATTTTAGAAGCTCTACAGAGCTTCCCAAGTTACTACCATATGCCCTGTAGGAAGGAGAAAAGGTAATAGCTTGATAGAAAAACAGCAAACTACTACATATTTAACCAAAAGCAAACTAAAATAATGGTAGATGGAAGGGGGCTAAAAGTAGTATTTTTAGCCAGAAATGAAAATACTGTCAATCTTGTTAAAATGCTTTACTAAACATAGTCTTATATGTGAAACTATGTTTAGGAAAGTATGTATATTTTTGTAAGTGAAGCACATCTCAAACAAATAGTGTTTTTCAATAAGCTAGTTTATTGCAGCAACCTGTGCTTTGCTTTTAAGTTTTAATGTTAGTGATGGATAAACACTAGGCAAATTTGTGAACGTTCAGTTAAACCATGTTGATGCTGCCACTTATCTGTCATAAATTAATTGATGCAATGCTTCAGACACTGTGCACAATTCAGGTGAATTACATGTGTAACTGATATATTAAACAGTTTGTTTTTAAATCAGGCAAAAAAAATCACTGTAAAGCTTTTTATGTACTCCAATTAATGCTGTAGTGGAATAAATACATATAAAAAAGAATATTCCCCCCTTAGGGTTTTGTGAGTAGTTGGTGTCCTTTCTTTACTTGCCACACAATTGCTACATTCTTAATATGTACATTTTGATTACATTTCTAGGTTATTGGTGGGTTTTGTCCAATGACTACCTCATATAAATGCATACGCAGTCCTGGGTGCAATCAGGAGTTCTCTTTCTTTCCAAGGGAATACCCTCATGACTCGGTCACAGTCATACTCTCTGGCCTGGTATATTATGCACTCCTTCCTACACAATGGCCAGAAGGAGGTATGATGAGTGTGATTTCAGACCCACCCTTCAAGTCTGAGGGATAGGATGCTTTCACCAAAGGTGTAAGGAAGGGATCAAGTCCAGGTTTCCCCATTTTCTAAACAAATGCTCTAACTACTAGTCTCTGTCACAAAAGATGGGTTTTGAGACTGCCATCACCATCTTAATTGCTTAAAAAAAGCAACTGCAACTGTATTTTGTGATGGTTCTGGTCCTGTGCTGTGTTAGGCATGACCTACTCAGAGGATGGGCCTATTCAGAGGCTTTTGGTGCCATTTTGCCCACTTCTGGAATCTCAGTAGACTTCAATGGGATATAGGTGCCCAGCTGTAGTTTTTGGGCACGCTCAAAAGCAAAACTCAGTAATTAAGATAACCTTCAGGTCAAACAGGGAAGAATCTAATGGCTACTGAATGTGTGTTGTGTTGTGTTTTGTTTTTTTTTTATAGTCTTGGATTTCAGCATGTCAGGTTTGACCATTTTGTTTGCCAATGTTGGTTTTTTTTGCATCTGGCCTAGAGTATGTTCATGCAATCCTCATTTTCCCAGGTACCCCAATTTGCAGACTACGCCAATTTAGACTTCCTTCCATTTACTTGATGGAATGTTGCCAGTGAAGGCCTGTGTAAATATGACTTACCTTTCTTGCCATTGTGCCACCTCCTGTATGTCACCACTGAATTTGGATCCTTAAGTACAAGGGAGTTTATTCTGATGTAACCCACTGAGGAGCCAAAATAAAGGAGTGTAACAAGAAAACCAACTAACCAGATGATACAAAAATGGGTAAGATTTAATTGATCATCCAGTTTGGATTTGCACTTCTTTCTGTTTCATGGCACTACTCACATGTCCCAGCTGGTGCAGCTAATCATGCCTTTGTTCTGACCATGAGCGCTGCCCCATGCTGGGTTTGGCCTGCGGACTGGCCCTATGTCACTCTTCCAGTCCATGGATCCAGAAGGTTAAACACCACTGGACTAGATCTTGGCAATTTCAGAGCTGCTATTAGAGGTATAAGGGCTCTGAGAAATAAGGTAATGAGTCTTAATGAGGTACAAAAAGGTTACTGCAAGTTGCTCTTGTAATTAGTGGGCATGTCTATACGTGCATCATGGTTTGGGCCTGCCAACACTACGTCACTGTAGCGATTAGCTGTGTCTCCGTAGCTCATTGGTATGGCGATGTAGCATCTTATGTAGATGCACCCAATCAGTATTTCATACATTGAAGTGAGTGAGTACATAGCCTTTTTTCAGTCTTTAAGCTATATAAAGCACTTGGAGTACAATGTATATTTTATACTGTCACAGTAAGAAGTACATGTGCCAGGCCATCTTCAAGCATAAAAGGTGGCACCACTCCTGCCCTGAGGATTTTATCAACTAAAAAGAGACAAGGAAAGAAATGAACACATTTGGGGTGTGAAGGGTAAAGAATAATTATTACTATAATATTTACTTGTTAGTGTGACTGTATTTGGATCTTGGGGAAGCATTGGATTTGCAGCTGAATACAAGGTAGTAGCCTGTGGCCCAGTAAAGCTGCTAACCACAAGGCAGAATGATATATTAAAAGTAATATTGCAAGATGCTTAGGCAAGCATTTTCATGATAATGTGGTAGTGTGTCTGACATGACTCATTGTGTAAAAGGAACAAGATGCAGCCCACCAGCTGTCATTAGGAGATGAGCAGAAACAAGACCTTGGAGATGGTGAAGAAATCAGCAAGAAACCACAAGTGACCCAAAGAAGCCAAGGTCATGGTTTTAGGCATGCGCTTATAGCAAACATACATGTAAATAAGTTAAATGCATAGGTAATTCCACGCTAATGAAATAAACAGTAAACAGAGGCGGAGCTTGAGATAGGAGGGAATATGGGTGGAACAAAGGTGGAGTAAATGTTAATGAGTATGAGCCAAGGCATAGAAATATGGAAAGAGCTAATGTTCGTAGCGGCTCCCTGGTTTGTTGGAGCTAGTCCGAAGCTGTCTTCATTTTGAATAAAGCTGTTGCTAGCAATGTGTGCCAGTGTTTTCTCTCTGAGCAATTGGATCATCGTCTCCCTAGTCGTTGGGCGCCACATGGAGTCGGGGACTAACATTAATATGTAACCGCTATTGTAGTAGAAACCTAATACTGGATCAAGGTTTTTTTTTGTTTTGCAGTGTGTAAGTGCTGAACAAAACGACAATCTACAATAGTGTTTTCAAATAAGTATTATAAAGGTGGCAGAAGAGTTATTCCTGTGTCATTACTCCAGTACGATAGGGCAAATTAGCACATGGATATTAAACGTATTGAAGGTTTGTCCAGAGCTTATCTGGTTGTGCTACAACAAACAAATAGTATTTAATATTCTCAGT
This sequence comes from Crocodylus porosus, assembly GCF_001723895.1. NCBI lineage: Eukaryota > Metazoa > Chordata > Crocodylia > Crocodylidae > Crocodylus > Crocodylus porosus. Next base: position 37,583,405 of record NW_017728918.1, read on the forward strand.
GATTGAGCAGAAAATTAACTGTGGTGGCTCAGCAGTGACACCTGGTTGCTAACTTGGAGAGACATTAAGGCCCCAAAGGGGACTAAATTTAAGATCTTAGATCTGCAAGACAGCTATGGTGACAAGACATCTATTGAGAGGAAGGGGAAACTGTGTGAAGTTCCCATAACCACTCCCTATCGCCACAAAGCTTTGCTGGCAGCTACAGTTCTAACTCCAATTCTCTGGCATTCTCAGAGGAATTTTGAAGACTATAGCTTTTTTTTCCCTTGGAAGGTTAGATTGTGTTACTGTTTCTGCACAGTTCTTCAGACAGGTTGCACTGGAGGTGAAAGAACTCTGCCAACTCAGTGAAATCCTTCAACTTCCTGTTGGAATCCTGCAACATTCTTTTTTAGCAAGTGGAAGAAAATGTCTTTCCTGATTGTACAATTTGGTTCTGCAGAAAGGAATGCTAGTATAATGCTTATCCTTCAGCAGAAGGTTATATTAAAAATGGGAGCTGTTTATTATGCATACTAACAAAGCCATGCATAAAACCAAATTGATTATAGGCAGATCCAAGACAATGCTACCTAGAATTTTATCATTTCATTGAACTAACCTATGATTTTTTTATTAAAATGTGGTTAGTGAGGTCCCTGCCGAAGCAAGGTGACTGCAGGATGGCCTCTATGAACATGCAAGAAGCTGCAGGGAGGGAGGGAAGAAAGTAAGAGTATAGACTCCTTCCTACAGTTTATAAAGCATAATCTCTGGTTAGGAGCATACTCATTAACATCTGATTACTCATGCATCTATTTCCATATCTGAAAAGTAAGGGCAAAATGAATGGGTAGGCAGCTCTCATCTGATAGCACCCTTTGCAAAGGTCACAGGTAAATGAATATATTGGTGTGCAGAAGCAAATTAGATCCCTCACCCACTTTCCCAGGTAAAGGAAGAAGAGGAACTGTTTGATTAGCATTAGGGAAAATAAATCTCAGATTCAGAACTTCCTGCCTTTTGAGGAAGAGATGTGAAAAGGAATTTTAGAGATGTCTCTTATCTTTTCAGTCTGTACCAAAACGTTCAGTTGAAACAGCTGACTCTGGTGTATTGGGGGGTTATGAGGGAATGAAGAAGGCATTTGAAATTTGGCTGCATTACTGGATTATAGAATTAATGTTTTATTGTCTAAGCCCCTTTTTAAATTTCCAAGTCAATAGTTCCATGTCATAGAAACATAGAAAATTAGGGTTGGAAGGGACTTCAGGAGGTCATCTAGTCCAACCCCCTACTCGAAGCAGGACCATCCCCAACTAGATCATTCCAGCCAAAGCTTTGTTTAGCTGGGTTTGGAAAACTTCCAAGGATGGAGCTTCCACCACCTCTTGGGGTAGCCTGTTCCAGTGTTTTACTACCCTCCTAATGAGAAAATTCTTCCTATTATCTAACCTAAGCTTCCTTTGTTGCAACTTGAGGCCATTGCTCCTTGTTCTGTCATCTGCCACCACTGACAACAGTCTAGTTCTATCCTCTCTCGAACCCTGGCCCTTCAGGTAATTGAAGGCTGCTATTAAGTCCCCTCTCAGTCCTTTCATCTCTAGACTAAATATGCCCAATTCCCTTAGTCTTTCTTCATAAGTCATTACCCCCAGCCCCCTCACCATTTTTGTTGCCCTCTGCTGGACTCTCTAATTTGTCCACATCCTTTGTAGTGAGGGACTGAACACAGTACTCCAGATGTGGCCTTGCCAGTGCTGAATAGAGGGAAATACTTGCCTTGACCTACTGGCAACATACCTACCTGTGCAGCCCAGTATGCTGTTAGCCTCATAGGCAGGAAGGGCACACTTATGGCTCATACTCAGTTTATTGTCCACTGTAACCCCCAGGTGCTTTTCTGCAGAGCTGCTGCCCAGCCAGTCAGTCCCCAGCCTATACTGGTGCATGGGATTGTTTCATCCTAAGTGCAGGACTTTGCACTTGTCCTTGGATTTCTTTTGGTTCAATCCTCCAATTTGTCTAGGTCACTCTGAATCCTAGCCCTACACTCCAGCATATCTACTCCCCCTACCCTGGTGTCATCTGCAAACTTGCTGCGGGTGCCCTCTATGCCATCTTCCAGGTCGTTGATGAAGACATTTGTCATGGAAATTTTTGAGTCTGTGCTGCCAGTACAGAAGAGGTTAAACTGACATGCGCAGTTTGAAGCTGTGAGTGGAAATTTCCAAGGCTCACCCAGTCCTTGCCCCCCTGGGTGACCTGCGGAGCTGTCAATCATTGTTGACCTACTTTCCCCACAGACGCA
>NW_017728918.1:37586433-37605077 GCF_001723895.1 Crocodylus porosus
CGAGCTTGGCTTGCCAGCTCTGCCGGGTTCCTCGCGACAACATTGAACAAAACCAACTCAAAGACCGACCCCTGGGGAACTCCCCTTGATACCAGCTGCCAGCTAGACATCAAGCAATTGATTACTACTCTCTGAGGACCTTGCAGTCCATTCATCCAGCCCATACTTAGTTAGCTTGCCTGGGAGAAGGTTGTGGAAGACCGCCTTGCTAAAATCAAGGTACACCACATCCACTGGTCCCCCTGCATCCATAGAGCCAGTCACTTGTCACAGAAGGCAATCAGGTTGGTTAGGCATGACTTGCTCTTTTTGAACCCATGCTGACTGTTCCTAATCATCTTCTCCTCTAAGTACTTAAAAATGGATTCCTTGAGAACCTGCTCCATGATTTTTCCAGGGACCTAGGTGAGTTTCCTGGATCCTCATTTGTCCCTTTCTTAAGTATGGTCACTATGTTTGCCCTTTTCCAATCATCTGGGACCTGTCCTGATTGCCATGAGTTTTCAAAGATGATGGCCAGTGGTGCTTTAATTATATCAGCCATCTCCCTCACCACCCTCGGGTGCACCCCATCCTGCCCCATGGACTTTTACATGTCCAGATTTTCCAAGTACTCAACTTACAGTGTTTCAAGTTACAACATTTTGCACTTACAACATTTATAAATTGACAACCTGTCTCAACTTTATGACATTAGTTTCAACTTACAACACTTGATCCGATGCAACGCCACTCCAGCGAACAAGTTCACTTTCTTTAAGAAAGTAGACAAGACTCCAGAAAAACCTGCAGCCAAGACTCCTGAGAAGATTCCAGCCAAGAACCCTTCAAAAAGTCCAACCAAGAGCCTTTCAAAAAATCCAGCAAAGTCACCTCAAATAAGTCCTTCACAATCAATATGATTGCTATTTACAATATAAATGCATTAATGTAGCTATATTACTCATCTATAATAGATCAAGTACAAAATTCTGGGGTATTTTTGGTGAAAATAGGGTATTGGGCCTAGGTTCAGGAACCAACCTCCCATTTATAACATTGTTTCTTATGAGAAAATTGGTTCCAAGTGACAAAGTTTTGACTTAAGACACGGTTTTCAGGAACCAATTGTGTCGTAAGTCCGAGGTCTGCCTGTAGTCCCTGACCTGTTCTTTCAAGTAGTCAATTTATACCAGCTCAAGCTCTGGTTCCAGTAGTTAGTGCATTCACTTTGTACAATAATGGTGAAAGTTTTGCTAAATGGCATATGAAACACTTTTGAGAATACTATAAAATCATAATTTTGAAACCTTCTGAAACCTCAGAATCATCCAGACTCATTTTAATCAAGAGACAGAATGGTAGAGGAGGAGTGCTGTATATAAATCCAGGCAATCTAATTAAAAAGAAGAATTTCACATCTTGCTTCTGAATTGTTAATGCAGTTCTATGTTCTTGTCTGTCTTTTAATTAAATTATGATATTTGAGTCAGCTTTCACCTTCAATATGTGTTACTCAGTTTAGTAATCCAGAGGTATTATCCTTGAATGACTTCATCATCCCTCATATGCTTCTAAAGTAAAGTTTGCAGAGCTGTTTTGGCTCTGCATGCCAAGAAGCGACTGAGAAAAGACTGTCCCAGGGACACACTTCCTGAGGAGCTTTTCTTTAGTTAATCTGTAGCTATCGTCAAAGCCCTTTCTGTTTTTAACTAATCGTGATCCTGCTGGGGAGCTACATTGCAGTCCTTACAAGGATGAAGCCTCTGGCTAATCCTCACTTAAATTGGCCTTTCAAAACAGCTCTTAAAGACACGATGCTAGAATGAATAAACGAACACATGCAAATGAATATGTTTAAGAAGCCTAGTGTATACAATAGTGTATCACTGGATGCATGAGAAACTCAACTGGTTGAATTACAGCCTTGCTTCTCCCCCAAGCTTTAATTGAGTAAGGTTAGGTGTGTTAGCTTTAACATGCCTAAATTTACTCAGGTAAAGCTTAGGGTGGGGACTCCTACACAAGATGTTTACTGCATAATTGACTAATTTTGTAGTAAATGTCTCAGTGTCTACACATGTGCCCCTTTTAGGGTGCACAAATTTGTATAAACTCCACAGCAGGGTAGTACTTTTAAATACAAATACTATCCTGCTGCAGAGTTTTTTCATGCACAGCAGAATGTGTAGATGCTGACTGGGCTGGCTGGGGCATGAGGGTACTTCAGTGCAAGGCCTGCCTGTTGGCTATTGGCTAGCTCCATGCAGAGGCACCCTTGTGCTCCAGCCAGCCCCTCTACAGTCCACTGAGCCCAGTAGGAGCAGTCCTGGACTGGCAGGCTGACCCCTGGATGCCCTGCTAGCTGGAGCTGCTGTGAGCTGGCTCTGCGTGCTGCGGTTTGGGTGCATGTGTAAACTGCACATTTGGGAGCTTCTTGGGAGTAATAAACTACGGAGCAATAAGTCCCACCATTTATAGGTATAGTATGTTAATAGCATGTGCAGACACACCTGTTAGGGCCAAGGCTGTAACTCATACTGTTTAGCCTGTGTTAAACTATTCACTGCCTTTTCTCTATGTTGGATCTTTTAGTGAACAATACCCCACAGCTAAGAGATTTGAGGATGGGGATACTCATCTAGTACTTCTCTTTGAGTGAAGAGCACCAAGAAGCAGGAGTAGCTATGGCCCCATACACCTTACAGACCAGAAGAGCTGGCATAGTGGAGAGAAAGAGCCTAGTTATACCATACACCGTAAGCTGTGCAAATGTTAATCCACTTAGTATTGTTTGGCTGAGTGGAGCAGTCGCACCTTAAGGTAGTGCTTCCCAAACTTTTCCTCAGCATGATCCCATTTATGATCCCATTTCCTCAGCATGGCCCCTCACTCCCAACCTGCAGCCCTCCACCCTCCCCCAGCTGCCCCCGCACCCTCCATCCACAGTCCCCTGGCCCTACCAGTGCCCTTCACACCCAGCCTGTCACCCTCCCCAGGTACCCCAGGGCCAACCCCACTCCCTGCAGTGCCTGAGCCCTGGCTGCCCAGCCAACCAGCAGCTGGGCGGGGGGAGCAGGGGCTCCCCCCTTGAAGGGATGAGCTGCTCTTGGGCTGGGATGCTTGTTCTGCCTGTGGGGGGTGAGGTGCCATGCTCAGTCCTGCTGCCCCCCACTATTCCTGTTCACCCTGACTCAGAAGGGGGCTGCTGTGTCCTGGGATGCTGGGGACTTGAACTTGGGTGGAATAGCTGTAGGGAGTAGCCACACCTTAATAGAACAGGAGCAAAATTAGGTGGATTAGACATAATTCTGCCCTGGAATGGCATAACTTTAAGGCAAATACTGAATGCTTTAAGACACTTAAAGGTGCAGCCAATCCAGGGGTCCAGAGCTCAAGAAGTTGCCTAAATGTACTGCATAATGAGGCCTAAAACTGACAACAAAAAGGAGTAAAGTAACTTATTCCTTTACCCATAACAAGGGGCAGCAAGAAGGAGTTCTGGCAGAGTTACAATTCCTTAGTTGCTCTTCTGGGCCTCCTCTTATGCAAGTTAAAACATAGCCCTTACTTCCTCGTTTTACACATGGTTACCAAGAGCTCGGGATTAGCGGCTACGTGCAAAATGGAATCAAAAGGTAATATTTATATTGGCTCTTTCTATATCTTACTAATTTTCCAAAAGTATTTTTAGCAGTTGGAAATTGGGGCCGGAGCCAAAGAAGGACTGAGGTGCCTAAAACAGGGCAAATACAGATTTTAGATGTCTATTTCTAAAACTCCAATCCAAAATGACTCCTCTCAGCAGCCACTTTAATCCTGAAGCATTTGACCACAAGAGACTGTAATTCTTTCCTGTGCATATGGCCAGAATTACCCTAATTTTAGCAAGGAAGCAGCAGGTTCCTGCTGAAGCCTGCTTAGGATCCAAAAACAAGGTAGAACAGCCTCTAAATCCCCCGAGGGGCTTGACCCAAAAGAAGTACTCGGCGCACACTTAATACATACCAACATGATTTGAGCTTCTCACAAAGTACAATTGCAGATAGTTTTTATTTCAAACAAGTCAGTGCTTATTCCCCTGCTTTTTTCCCCACTGAGCACAGAAGAGACAGATAATTTAGTTAAAGCACCTCTTGAATATGGGGGTGCAAAGGGCTGAAGTCACGTTTCCACCTCTCAGGAGAGTGCTCTAACTGTCAAGTTGTTCTGCTGAAGCTGTGTCACTTGGTAGCCTCAAATGACAAGGAGAGAGACCACAAAAGAGAGCCTGACTTCAGCTTAGTAGTCAGAACTGCTTAAGTGGTTGAATCTTGTTTTGAAACCTGTGATTCTCTGCATTAATTGGATAGGAAGCAGTTAAATCTATTGCAATCTTTTTTGATTCCTATCTGGGGGCAGATATCTACAAATCAGGCTAAGTCCTTTACTGGAACTAGTGCAGGCCAAACTCATTTGGTCCTGTGGTCCAGATCACTGGCAGGGGGCCAGTCTACAGGCTGGACTGGGCCTTTGGACCCTACCCACCTCTGCCCAATGCTAAATCCACCACTTGTAGCACCTGTTTCAGGAACTCCAGGCCCCATGCTGCAGCTGGGGCAGGCATTGCATGTAGCACAGATCTTGGATCAGCTGGAGCTGCTCTCCTACCCATCCCAGCTTGAACAGTGCTGTATGCAGTACCTGCTCCACCTGGTCCAGGAACCACACTGGATGTGGCACCTGTGAGTACTGCGTCAGTCTGTGTCTCAGACCAGCTGGAGCAAGCACCACATTCAGTGCATGTCTCAGAGCAGCTGGGGCATGGAACCCAGAGCAAGGCATGTGTGGCACACAGGTAGACCCTGGAGCTGGATAACATGGGCCTTATCTTTCACAGTCCTGATCTAAGTGTGTGCTTTAAGTATGTGCTCTAGTCTACATAGCAATCTAAAGGTTTTCTATACCACCTAAAATCTAAATACATGTGGATTCAGGAAGTCTCTTTTTGACCTGTCATTTGAGGCCATAAAGAGAATACACATAAGCCCTTGCAATGGGTTGTCTTAGCAGTAGTTTACCTTTCACAAAAGCAGAGACCCCTGAGCACATTTTTGACAAATCTTGGAATATCAGTGGAGAAGAAAAAAATAAAAGGAGAAAAACAGGAAGTGAAAAATTAAGGAAAGTGAAGATTGAGAGTGATCATCATCAGTCAGCAAGCAGGAATGGTCGAGGGGTGTGTATTAGTGATAGAAGGATATTCTGGGAAATATTCGGTAATCAGCAGTGGGTGGGAGCAGCTGGAGGTCACTGCTGTTGAGGGAGGAGTTGTCACCCAATATTTTGCAGCCAAGAACAGGAGTTTTTATTTTCCATTTGACATAGGTGTCTGCAGCATAGAGGAAAAAAACGAGAGCTGACATCTCTCCTTAGCTTTAGCTATGCTCCTGTGCGCTTCCTGCTGCTGGAGACACAGCCTTGCAAAGAAGGTACGGGGTGGGGGGGAGGGAAAAAGGGAGTGCCCCAGGGCACAGTCCTGACCAATTACACCTCTGGGTGCTTTATTACTTTTTGATGTAATGTCACAATATTTTAGCTTCTAATGGGGGTATTATTTTGGTTATTGTTATTTTTAGGGTATTGATGCAGCTTCGATAACTCCCATCTTAAGATGTGTGTGATTTCTTTTATCAAGAAAAAGCTGCTGCACGTCAGCTTCCAGATGATTCTTGACAGAACGAGACCTTAATCTAATGGCAAGGAGGCCAAGACAGTTGGAGATCCTGTTCTGCTGCAGCCTTTGTCTGCCTTCAAACCTGTGGAGATTCTAGCATCTTTTCCTGCCTGCTCCACTGTGGAAGACTTGTAGACCCATGGCTGGGGGCTGGGCAGGTATATTTTAGTAGTGAACTGTACTCACCATGTCACAGCACAATCAAAGGATATAAGCAGCTTTTCACTAGGGAAAGCACTGCCATATGCTGTCCCCACCACAACCTGATAATATGCCTGCTTATTCATCAGAGTTACCCAGACTCATTTTGCAGTTTCTCTTTCCTGAAGGTCATTCCTCTATCCACCACTTGTGGATGCACTGGATAGCAGTACAGCTCTGCCACTGGAAAACTTTTCCAACACTCTTGATATTTCTTACTACTGTGCTACATCTGACCACTAACAAGCTTCCACTTGGAATGGGGCTAAACTACTGAATGCACGATAAACTGTTTAATCTCATCTGACTCTGAGCTAAAACCAAGACCACCCCCACCTCAATCAATGAGCTCTGGTTCACTGATGATGCTGGCATCTGTTCTCACTTGGAAGCAGACCTTTAGGCAATCATTGATGCCTTTACCTAGGCATACAAGAAAATGGGATTGACACGTAACATTCAGAAGACTAAGGACTTCCATCATAGTTTCATATTTTCATAGCTGGTAGGGTTGGAAAGGACCTGAGCAGATCATCAAGTCTGACCCCCCTGCCATGGGCAGAAATGAATGCTGGGGTCAAATGACCCCAACTAGGTGATTATCTAGTCTCCTTTTGAAGATCCCCATGGTAGGAGTGAGCACCACTTCCCTTGGAAGTTGGTTCCAGATCCTAGTTTCCCTGACTGTGAAGTAGCGCCCCCTGATGTCTAGCCTGAATCTACTCTCAGTCAACTTATGGCCGTTATTCCTTGTTACTCCCAGTAGGGCTCGGGGGAACAGTGATTGCCTGCTGGTATCCCTTGGCAAGTTTATAGATGGCCACCAGATCCCCTCTCAACCTTCTCTTGTGGAGGCTGAACAGGTTCAGGTCCTGTAGCCTCTCCTGGTAGGGCCTGCCCTGCTGCCCCCTGATCATGTGAGTGGCCCTGCTCTGGACCGTCTCCATGCTGTCCACATCCTTCCTGAAGTGCGGTGCCCAGAACTGGATATAATACTCCAACTGGGGCCTGACCAATGTCAGGGAGTATCACCTCCTTGGACCTGCTCGTGATGCATCTATGGATGCATGACAAAGTGCGGTTGGCCTTCCTGACTGCATCCTCACATTGGCAGCCCATGTTCATCTTGGAGTCTATAATGACTCCAAGATCCTTTTCTGCTTCTGTGCTGACAAGAAGGGACTTCCCCAGTTTGTATATATGCAAGCTCTTAATACAGCTCCAGTAATTCAGATTCATAGTGACACTGGAGAATGTTGAGTATTTTCAATACCTTGCAAGCCATCTCTCACAGAAGGCTGATACTGATGAAGAAATCTAACATTGCCTCATATGTGCAAGTGCTGTGTTTGGACACCTGAGGAAACAGGTGTTTGAAGATCATGACATCAGATCCAAAACCAAGCTCATGGTTTTTCAAGCAGTTATGATCCCCACCTTACTGTACGGAGTTGAGATATGGGCAACATACAGGAGACCTCTCAAGTCATTGGAGAAGTACCATCAACACTGTGGAAGATCCTTCAAGTCCAGTGAGAAGTATAGACAGACCAATATTAGCACCCTCTTGCAAGCAAATACCATGAGCATCAAGGTGATGACCATCGGACTTCAACTTCAGTGGGGTGACTGCATCATCCAAATGTCTGACTCTAGACTCTCAAAGCAAATTTCGTTCTCCCAGCTCAGTCAAGATGTGCACTGAAGAGGAGGGCAGAGAAAGCACTTCAAGGACATCCTTAAGGTCAACTTTAAAAAAATGCAACATCGACATCAGCTCATGGGAGATTATCACCTAGGACTGTTCCAAATGGAGGAAGAGTCTGCTTCAAGGATCTCAGTACTTTGAAACTTTACAATAATGACAGGAGATAGAAAAGTGGCAGGAGCAGTGTGCTGTGGACCACATCAAGAATCCAGTCCCCCATCCCACATGGAAACATACTTGAGTTGCAACAGAGTCTGTCAGTCCTGGGTTGGCCTCATCAGCCATCTTCAGACCCACAGATAAGACTTTGCAGGAGACAATCTGTGGGATTGCTGAAGATTATTTTTAGGGTGTTACTGAAGTACTAATTTTAGGGTGCTGCTAATACATTAATTTTAGTTCAATTTTTAGTCTTGATGTAATTTTGCTACCATATGTCACCATTTTAGCATTTGGGTGTGAATTGTCATAACCAGTAAAGCAATAGAGCGATAAAAATATTATACAAGCTGAAGATCTGCTCTCAGAATTATAAAGGTTCACATTCGATACATCTTCCATGTGGGGCTGATTTGACATTGAAGGGAGACCAAAATTGATTGATCAGTTTCTTATCCATTTTCTCATCAAGACCTTCCTTTCTATGTAGCTCATTATCATAAGTTGTGCAAAAGAATATGGAGTTTCAAGGGTGTGAGGGTAAAATATATATCACTTGAAAATTCTGTTTCTTTTATCATGTTTTTCACTTGCTTTCCCAGGGTCAGATATATCATGAGATAATTAAGGCAACCCACAACCCTCTTTAGGCACCTTTCTTTTAGAGATGATGCAGCAAATCTATCTTCAGGTTTAGGGTACAAAAGGAGAACCTCTTGGGTGTGGAGGTGGCAAATTTCTGGCAGTATAGCCTGGATCTTGTGACTCAGTGTTAGGCAACAGTTTTAACCCTAGGGCCTTAATTTGGCCAACTCTTCCAGGTTTGATATCACATAGCTGGCCACCCAGGCAGGGCAAAGTTGGTCTGAAGCCTTCAGTAGGGCTTAACCCTCTGCCCACTCCCTGTCACCAGAGTGGATGGTCAGGGTCACCTGACCTTCCACTTCCCTCATATAAACTCTTGGCAGGAACAGGAAGTGTCTGAGCAATAAGGTTTAACTTGATCCAAGGCCACTGTGTTGTTCCCTGTTCCTTGCTTGACGTTTTAGTTTCCTCGACCCTGCTTTTAGATTGACCTCCTGGCTTCCTGACCCGGCTTGTCCCTGGATTGTGTTTGTCCTTTCTGATCCTGGTGGGCACCTTGATTCCCTGCATGGCCACAGACTAGGCTGCCTATGTCCTGGTATGACACCTAGACATTAGTGAAGGCTGCGAATCTCTGAGGCCTGTGCCCTGCTTCACCTCCCTCCCCACCTCCCCCAAGCAGCCAGCTCCCTCAGCATAGCCTTGGTGCAGATTCTTTGCTCCTCTGCAGCAAGGATAAGCCCAGATGTGGCAGAGCAGCAGGCTCTGCACTGCAAAGTAATGCTGCAGAGGGGTCTGGTAGCATGGTGCATCTCCATGTCACTGGCCCCCTGTGCTGGATAAGACCTACATGAGTTAGATCAGATTGCTCTGTGGGCCGGATCCAGCTGGTGGGCTGGATAACCCTTACCTAATGAACCAGGGAAGTGACTGTAAATGTTCTTTAATTTAGGGTGAGATTACCTGCAAGAATTATACCATGTTAAGAACACTTAAAGCTTGAACAGTTGTACACTAAAACTTGCTAACAAGTTCTCAGTGCACTCTAGGTATCTTAAAGTTATACCAGTTCATGTGAGGATTATTTCTCAGCTGTGCTACCTATCTTGAGTTAAGTCAACTTCTGGGCATGATAAAACCACCAGTTTGTGGTTCTCCACTATCCCAGGAGACACTGCTTCCAGGTGGACTAGCTCTCATCTAGGACTCTATGCTTCCAGACTGACAGTAGGGGGCAGCAGGTGAGTGGTGAGGAGGAACAATGGGAAGGACGGGGAAGGGGGAGAGCAGGTAAGTGGAGAGCTGCTGTGCTGCTGCCTCTTCTGCCCCCTGAATTGCCCACTGATCCCAAAATTGCCCTCTTCACCCCCATACTGTACCCCTGCCACCTAGATTGCCCCATCCACTCCTGTATTGCCACCCTACTCAGTTTGAGGGTGCTGCTGGGTAGGAAGTTCCCTCACCCTGCCTGCTCCTGGGCTCCCTGCAGACCATGCTTCCCCGGTGTGCCTCAATCTGCCTTCTCCTGTGGCTGAAGGGAGGCAGGGGAAGCGCGGAACTGCTGGGCAGCTTCAGAGCCCAGTGGGGGCTGGATCCAGGTGGCATGGGCTGGAGGGAACCTGAGATTAGGCAGGGAGGAGGAATCCCCCCCATTGCCACTGCTGCTGCTCTTAAGCTGATTGCCCTGGCAGAAAGGCAATCCAAGCTGGAGGGGATGATTGAAGGCCAAGGGGGCAATCTGGGGCACAGAGGGGTTGTTCCAAGAGGTGTGATTGGGGACCTTTCTCCCCCTCCTCCCTTGCCTGTACTGCAGCTAGAGAGCCAGTGAGCAAAGCAGGCATGGAGCCAAGTTGTATTTCCTAGCCACATCCCTGCTTACCATGCCTCTAGTGGCAGGTCTGAGCTGTGCATATTAAAGAGGTTATTGCCCCCTAATGTGCGACTCATCATAACACAGACTAACATTCCTTACAATTGGCACCTGCTAACTCTAATGTGTAACTTCACCCTTACGTTCATAAGGTTTCAGTGGACCAAATTGGTAGGTCCTCACATATGTAACTGCACAGAATTGAGTAACGTACAAAGATTGGCCTGTAGACGAGTAACTTATGTTGACATTGGCAAACTAATATTGAACAAAGGTAAGTTTAAAGGATCCCTCTTTTTCTGGGTTCTTTTCTGCTGTTTGAAAAAGACGTGAAATCTTTTTTAATGGAATATCATATCTGCTATGTTAAGTGATATGCAATTATTCAAAAGCTATTTTCTGTGCAGCCTGTTTGGACAAAAAATAATCTATCTTTTTTATATTCTTTTCTGCTCATTGTTGTTTTCCATGGGCATTCCCCTAATGACCATGGCTCTCAGAGTAGCATGTTTCCAGAAGTTCACCATTTTAAAGGCTTTCTTAAGATTTTGATTAATTGCATACAGACTTAATGCTCTGGTCTAGGTCTGAGCTTAGGAAGATGATGTTCCCAATAATTTTCTATAGTTCCTTTGTTTCTCTTCACTTTCTCATTGTCCTTTCTTCTTACCTTATTATTTGCAAAGTGTCATTGGTGAACATCACCTCAACCAAAAAGGTTCTTTTTGAAGAAATATATTTCTAATAGTCAATATTATAACAGGCACTCTAACATGTAAACTTCATTCTTCGATTCACATGGCAAAATCTAAAATGTAAAAAAATCTACTGCTACGCCCACCCAAACACACACTCAAAATCTCCCAGGGAACAAAGGCTGTATCTATGCTAGTTTCTTTTCTCTTTTTTCTTCCTTCCTTACTAAATGGTCCCACTATTATGCTAGTTTATCAATGCCACTGGCAGCAACATTTGATGTGTCTTGTAGAAAACGTTTATGGCCTTATCTTCTCCAACCCTCTAACCCTGCTCTGAGAAAGTTCAGATGAAAGAGTGCATAAATTCAAGCTGTAATTGGTACCTTGTCTGTATTAGTGTTCTTATTGAAGATTAATCCTGAGAGACCACAAATAGCAGCAGAAAGAATTGGAAATTTAGCAAATATTTTCCAGAACAGACCCAGCCGCATCCTGTATCTGCCACAGGTGATCTCCTCACTGCTAAAAGAATTAAACTACTTTTCTTGTCTGTTCATATCCATTTTTTAAAAAAATATTGTTAAAGGAAACAATATAGGTATTACCATGGTGATAATCGGCAGAATATAAATCTCTATGCAGCCAGGCTAGCACTAAATAAAGCACATGTCACAAAAGAGCAGTAGAGATACATAAACCCACAAGTCCAGGAACTATACAATAGAAATAAATAAATCATTTGAATAGTGTGACAGAGAATGGTCTTATGCTATAAAATCCAAGAGAGCTGTTGAATGTAAGCATTCAAGAGAAAATAAATATCTGAGTCTATTCCCATTTCCACTATTCACTTTCCTCTTCCACCTGCATTGCTAGCTGTTACACATTTTTTTTAAAAAAAAGAGATATATGGGTGACTTGACGGATTGGATGAAAGGTTTTAGGTTTTGTACTTGAATACTGCAGCTAACCTATGCTTATATTGGTAAACCAAAGTACAACTTGTGGGTCACGTTTCTGGGTTCACTATCGATAGCAGTGACCATATCTACATGAGACTGACTGCTCAGTTGTTACTACTCAATCATTTAATACTTGTATAACTTGCATAAACAAGTACAGGAGATCCTACCCATTTGTGGGGGATACATTCTTGTATAACCCGCAAATGATGAAATTCGCAAATAAGGCACTGTGTTTATGAACACCATCTGCATTTATGAAAACAGTGCCCCTGGTGGCTGGGGGGGGGGGTGCAGCAGCAGTGGTGGGAGCCTGGTGGTGGTGGTGGAAGCCTGGCAGTGGCAATGTGAAGCTCCAGAGGAGTTCCTTTAAGTATATTTAAAATGCGGGTTTGGCATTCATGAATATTTGAAACCGTGAATGCCAAACCCGCAAATAGCGAGGGTTTCCTGTACTAAATAACTGTGCAGTAACCCAAGTTACTGTGCAGTAGTGCTGATGAACACCATTTTTGTGACGCTACTGCGCAGTAGTGTCATGTCATAGTTTTTGCTATGTGACACTACTATGCAATGGTACTGGGTTACTGAGCACTTAGCGTCTTATGTAGATGTGGCCATGTCTTCTCAAAATGGCTGGTACATCAGAACATAGAAAAACATTTTTCTTCTGTGGTTAAGCAGGGAACAAAAATAACCAAACCACCTTTGAATCTGGTTTGTTTCCTAATGTTTTTGAGGATACTTTTAATTTGTTATTGAATGTTGCTTGAAAAATCTTGAAGAGCTGAATGAAGAGGTAGAAAGAAAGTCTTAGGCTTCATCTACATTTAAAAGTATGAATGGTAGAGCTTCAGCCAGCTGGGAATGCAAGCAATCATAGCATACTGGCAGATGTCCTGGTTCAAACACACTTACATCAGCAAAATCACCCCTTAAAACAGGAACAAAAATGCAATCCTTATGTTGTGTAGCTTATTTTGTTTGAGGAGATCTGGTACAAATTACCACAGGAAAACAAGTCTCTTTACTATTAGAAGCTGCAGCTCTACCAAGAGGTTTCTGAATAAGATTTATTGATTAAACCCTTTTTAGTGCAGGCAAAGCCCAATGTTTAAATTACTAAGAAGGCTTAGGTATTGCAAGGGACCAATGAACAATTAGTAAGATAAGCTGAAATACTCATTACTTTAGGAAATGGACCCTAGTCTCTCATTACCAGGTGCATGCCCTTACCACTAGTTACGGAATAAATAAACATTTCTTTGGCCCAGAGAGAGAATAATGCTACCTGAAGAGGAACAGCTTCACCAGATATGGAGGGAACCCTGCTCCAGGATATCTGATAGCTGAGAATGCTGGCTTACTTCTTAGAGATAGAAGATGTAATTTCAAGTCTGTTCAGGCAGAGGAGGAATTTGAACCCGGCTTTTTCAAAGTATAGGTGAATAGACTATTGCAGGGGTTGGCAATGTAAAACTGGTGGGTTAATTGTGATCCAGAGAGCTGGGGGACCTTGGTAGCGTTCTGATTATAGGGGGCCTCTCATGACTTAGTTTCATAGTTTCATAGTTGGTATGGTCGGAAGGGACCTGAGCAGATCATCAAGTCCGACCCCCTGCCATGGCAGGAAAAAGTACTGGGGTCAAACTACCCCAGCAAGGTGTTTGTCTGGCCTTCTCTTAAAGACCCCCAGGGTAGGAGCCAGCACGACTTTCCTTGGAAGTTGGTTCCAGCTCCTAGCTGCCCTGACAGTGAAGTAGTGCCACCTGATGTCTAGTCTGAATCTACCCTCTGCCAGCTTGTGACCATTATTCCTGGTCACTCCTGGTAGTGCTTGGGGGAACAGGGACTCCCAAAATGCCTGCTGGTCCCCTCTGACTGGTTTGTAACAGGCCACTAGATCCCCCCTCAGCCTTCTCTTCTGGAGGCTGAACAGGTTCAGGTCCCTTAGCTTCTCCTTCTAGGGCCTGCCCTGCTGCTCCCTGATCATGTGAGTGGCCCTCCTCTGGACCCTCTCCATGTTGTTCACATCCCTCTTGAAGTGCGACGCCCAAACTGCAGCCTGACCAGTGTCGCATAGAGGGGGAGGATCACCTCCTTGGACCTGCTCAAGATGCATCTATGGATGCATAACAAGGTATGGTTGGTCTTCCTGACAGCATCCCCCATGCTGCTGGCCCATGTTCATCTTGGCATCGATAGTGATTTCAAGATCCTTTTCTGCCTCTGCACTGATGAGAAGGGAGTTCCCCAGCCTGTAGGTATGGTTCTGGTTCTTCCTCCCCAGGTGCATGCCTATGCACTTGTCAGTGTTGAATCCAATCCTGCTGTCATCCGCCGACCCCTGTAACCTGTCTAGGTCTGATTGCAGCCTATTCCTCGCGTCTAGCATGCCCCCCCCACATCTTAGTGTCATCAGCAAATTAGAACAGGGTGCTTTTTACCCCCTCATCCAAGTAACTGATGAAGATGTTGAACACCGCGGGCCCGAGGACCGAGCCCTGTGGAACCCCACTGCCCACATCCCTCCAGGTTGAAAATGACCCATCCACCACCACTGTCTGGGTATGGCCCTCCAGCCAGTTAGCGACCTATTTGACTGTGTCGGTGTCGACACCACAATTCCCTAATTTTTTTATGAGAATGGGGTGAGAGACAGTGTTGAAGGCCTTCCTAAAGTCAAGAAAGACTACGTCCACTGCTACACCTGCATCTAAGGATTTTGTGACCTTGTCATAGAAGGCCACCAAGTTGGTCTGACAGGACCTGCCTCTAATGAACCTGTGTTGGTTGCCCCTAAGCATAACCTCCCCCGCTGGCCCCTTGTGGACATGCGCCAGGATAATTCTCTCAAAAATCTTCCCCAGGATTGAGGTAAGACTAAGTGGCCTATAGTTTCCTGGGTCCTCCTTCCTCCCTTTTTTGAAGATGGGAACCATGTTGGCCCTCTTCCAGTCCTCTGGCACCACACCAGAGCACCATGAGTGCTTGTAAAGCCATGCCAGGGGTCCCGCAATGACCTCAGCAAATTCCCTCAGCACTCTAGGTGGAGATCATCTGGACCAGCTGATTTAAATACATCCAGTCCCTCCAGAAGTTCCCTGACTAGATCCTCACTGACCCTTGGCCTGGGTGCGCCTCTCCTGGGGCTTGAGGGGGTCCTGGTGCGGGGGGGTGCTGATCCGGTCTCTGCTCAGGAAAACGGAGGCAAAGAAATTGTTAAATAGGTTAGCTTTGTCATCTGATGTGACGACCAGATTTCTGGTGCGACGACTTGGTGGTGGGGAGTTTTTCCCATGCCTTGCCACAGCTGGGCAGCATGGAAAAGTGGTGGTGGCTGGATCCTAGTGTCAGCCATCCTGGAGTAGCTCTCTTCTTCCCGCATTGCCAAGCCTGTTCTCGCCTGCCATGACTTGCTGTTCGTCAGTAGGAGGGGTTGGCCAATGGGAACTTGGTGGCCTGGGGTTCACCGACAGTCACTCTCGGGGCTCCACCACCCCTACACCCCGGCCTCACGCCTCCTTCAGCGTGCTGCCCGGCTGTTGGCCTCGGCCAGTGGGGATAATTCTTTTCACCTTTATGTTTAGATGCCAGCAGCTTAAGGCCTCACTCGCCCGTGAGGGCCTACCCCACAGCCCTTCACACCTCCATCCCTACATCCCTTTCTTCAAGGGTACATAGAACAAAAAAAAGGGGGGAACCTGTGAGAGAGAGAAGGAGCCACCAGGCTCCGAGGCTCACGGGCTAATCAAAGGTTCAGCAGCCCCAGGTCCACAGCCCCAAGGAGCCCAGCACAGATTCCCCTACCCAGCTGTGTCAGGAAGGGAGGGGCCAAGAATTTCCCCGCCAGTATAAAGAAGAGCCTGGGACAGGCAGGAGGCAACAACGCAGAACTGGAAAGAGGAGGAGGAGGAGGTGGAGCATGCCGGCACACGCTGCAGGGAACTCTAAAAGTGACGTTGAGTGCTGGTAGGAGCCTCTGGCAGAGAGCAAAACCCCTGGGTTTTGGAACCCAGTTTACTGGTCCCTGTGGGGAGTAGAACTGTTTGTTTACCAGCCAGGAGCTAGCTGAGCCCGGTGTGAAGGGTACCGTAATAACCCTAATAGAGGGGCACTATTGACTTTGGGGTACTGTAGTGCATGTAATAGTGGCACAAGCCAATAGTATGGACTTAAGCTGCTAAGAGAAATCGTGGCAAGCTCTACAAGGGGCTCTCAGAGAAAGAGAGAGAGCCAACAAGAGAGATTGACCTGACGAAGGTCAGGTTTGGTTTCGAGTGTGGCTGCAGATGGCCGGAGCAGCGACACAGGTCAGGATAGCCTTCTCTATTTTCGTGTTTTCTTTTTGACCTTTCTTTTGTTGCTTGTTCGAGAGGACACGCGGCCAGACCAACTCACTGGCCACCACCTGGTGGAATGGGCGAGGGTGTAGGGGAGGCGGAGCCCTCAGAAACTCATGATCTCGCGGGACTTCAGTGAGACTGATAATTGGATTACATGTCAAGGTATATGAACCAACTCCATTAACATCAAGTCATGGCAGGAGAAACATGGGTGTGTAAGATCCTCAATTAGAGCAGATAACAACCTAGTTGAGTGGCAGACAGTGTCCTTCAGGTCCACAGGGACTGCAATACCCAACAGAACCCTACCGAGGCTTCTCCACAGCCCTGGTCCTCGGGCCCTCATCCCTATCCCCTATGCCCCTTCGTCTGGGGTAACAAAAATAAACATGCCAACCTCCATGAACTACTAAGCTATTCCATGCCCTTTTCTCCTTTTTCCCGGATCCTAACAGGGAAAGGATGCTTTTCTTCTTGATCCATTGCCTCTAGGAGCTATTCCCATCCGTTCCTCAATCTGGCGGAACTTGGCGGCGATACCTGCCCCGACTACCAAGCCCTTTAAGGCTCTCCTGAGGTCTTTCCCTCTGTTGTGCCTTTCTCTGCTCCTCATCGTCCTGGCACTCCCACCTGTGTTCCTCTCGGCTTCCAGGTGCTGCTTCGGCTTCTCCTCTGTCCAGCAAATCTGACGTTCTCTTGTTGTCCTATGTGGGCCCCCGTCGGGGTGCTCCACCCTCCACCACCTGTGTCTGCTCCTGCTTGCCAGGCTCCTCAGGTCCAGCGAGTGGGGTATTCTCCACTGCTAGCATCAGCTGTGGCTTCCTTCCCGGGCTATCCACCCTCTCCACAGCAGCAGCTGCCATTTTTATTTTTGCCAGCCAGCATCCGATGCTGACATCATCGGCCGGCCATAATTGAACAAAAAGGTAGCTAAGGAGCCGGATAGGCTCTTCCTTCTGCCCGGTGCGTGTCCCATCCTTAGCTGCCAGTAAGTGCCACTCATTATTTTGACTCCCAGGACACAGGACATACCCAGAACTTACTTCCTGGGATGCCTTAGTTACCTGAAAACTCCTCTGTCAGCCAGCCTACAGGTAGGTAGTAGCCGTAATAATAGTAATAATATAAGAATGATCAACAATTACAAGAATGTTTCACTTTTTAAAATTCTAAACATAATGAAATTCAGTTCCTGCTTCCTATGGATCATTTGCATGTCAAAAAGGATGATGTTTTGCTACTCAGAAAGCAATTCTCTTACTAATGCCTGAATGCTGTTTTACTTGTGACTTTTTTTTTGGTTAGCTTCCTTGGGTACATCCACACATGCAAGCACATGCACTTGCAGCAGCTCAAAAAGAAGTGGTGAAAATTTGAACTGGGGATTTTTGCCTCAGCGTACATGCCTGGTCATGTACTTTGTTGTGGAGAAAATTGTGCCACTTGGGGCAAAATTACCCTGCCTGGCTCCTCTCACATCTGCAGCCAGGGGGAGCTAAAGCCCAGGGCCAGCACCTGTGCTGTCCCTGGCAGTATAAAAAGCTGCCCTGTCCTGGCCCCATCAGTACAAAAAGCTGCCCTGTCAAGTAGCCCAGGGCTACTTGCTTTCAGGAACTTTTGGGGCCCAGCCAATTGGTACCTGGGGTCACTACCCCTTGTGCCAGCTGGACTGCTATAGCGGCCCTAAGAGTTCCCTGCACCCTTTACCCACCGCAGGGGTATGGCAGTGGGAGTTGCTGCCTGGCTGTGACCTGCTGCACACCTGCCAGACTTGGATGGGGACTGCACAGCCAGTAGAATCATCTGCCCCTCTGGGCCAGCTGCCAGTGGGTTGTGGCTGCAAAGTTGGCCTTTCTGTGGCACTACTGCCATATGTGCCCCCTGCCTGGCCATCTGGGCAGCTATTGCCTGGAAGATGTTCTTTGAACTGTCAAAGCATTTGGCCAGGAGGTCAGCCACAGCCCCCATTTAGCCAGGAGGTCAGCTAGGTCGAAGCTCTGAGCAGGCAGGGTCCTGCCACTGGCCTTCCTTGCAGGAATTCTGGTGTTCCCTATTGGAAAACTGAAAAATCCCTGGTAAAAATAATTCCACAGTCACTCTGTAAAATACACCAAAATCCATATTCCTCCCTATATATATAGAGAGAGTGAGAAACAGAGAGACAGCGATCAGTTAGGCAATTTTTTTACTGGTATATCTACAGTATTAAAGAATTTGGAAGCCTACCAGTGTCTCTGTTATCATAATAAAGTGAATTCTAAATACCTATATGTTTTGCTGCCCACCCACAGGGGCCATATCTCCCCCACAGGGGTCAAATGGCCCTCACAGGGGCTACCACACCCCTTGCAGGGCCCACATGCCAAAACCCTGCTTACTCCCCCAGCTCTCTGGATTGTTGCCCCTCCTGGTCTCATCCC
>NW_017728918.1:37605532-37612113 GCF_001723895.1 Crocodylus porosus
GGCAGGTGGGGATGGGGCCAGGTGGGGCAGGGATCGGGTGGCTGGGGGAGTGGGCGGGGCCAGTGGGAGTCCCCCCCATAGTCCCTCCTCCATGGACCCTCCTCCAGCCCCCACACCCTTACTTGCCTGCATTGGAGCCTGGGTCCAGCTTCCTGAAGCTGACATGGTGCCTGCCAGCTGGCAGCATGCTTCAGCACGAGGGCAAGGGCCAACCATAGAGACACTCTGGCTGCTACCAGAGTGTCTCTGTGGAGGACCCAGCCTCCGGCTGCCTCAGGGCACAAGGTTTTTTTGATCCCTGGATATTTAGGGTCTACTTTTGCACCCATGCTACAAATTTTCAGCTCAGGGAACATTTTCTTGTCCCTGCGTATGCCTCTTGCAGCATCTCAAAGGAGTTTGAGATGCTGCAAGAGGCACATGTGTGCTCATCTAGACACACCCCTTGTGTGGAATGTCAATTGTGATTTACACTATTTTTGGTCAACTTGGGTGTGTCTACATGGGTGTTTTACTGTACAGTAGACTAATTTACTGTGCAGTAAAGTATCACCATTTACGTATGCACAATTAGGGGGTAGTAGATTAATTTACTATGGCATAAGAAGTTCCATCAGACACAGTTACTACCTGATAGCAGAGTAAATTACTGTGCTTAAAAGCACAGGTAGACGGTGATGTCAGGATTAGTTTACTCCAGCAGAAATTGTGCTACAGTTTATTTGGTTGCATCAAGTGCATATGTAGACACAGTCCTGATGTTGTATTTTATTCCATTTTGTATTAGTTCTTTCCTTGAAAATTTCTTCTTGCAAGGCATTGAGATCAAACTAATGGATCTGTGATTTCCCAGATTATTCCTTCCACTCCTTTTTATACATATCTAATATTTTTGCTTAGATGTATTCAAATCAGAGGCTACCACCTCTGATTTGACATGTTTGTTAAAATATTTGTAATTACATTTTCCTTTTCTTTCCATGCTCTGGGATTACAGATTATCCGGTCCTTCCCAATTTGATCATAGTCACCTCTTTAAAATCCTTTTGCAATGAATTGTTCAATATTTCAACTAGTCACTGGAGCAGAGATTGCGGTGCTTTAATCTGTGGGCTATGCCATTCCTGTCTTGCTTAGTTTTTCTCCCTGGTCCAATTACTATTTATATGCCAAGTGGAATAGCTTCAACAGGAGAAACAAGGACACTTTCCCTCCTTCAATAATTTATAACAGTGGGGACCAACCTTTTTAGCAGGCATATCATGAATTAGCTCCACACCAATCCTGGGTGCCACTGCTATCCCCTTCCCTTCCCTTCCCGGTTGGCTATTCTGCTTTCTTCTCCCTGCCCTGTGCTCCCTGTCTGCTCTGCTTTTGGCCCAGTCTGCTGGTCTCTTTTCTGCTCCCTAGACACTCCTATGCTGTCTGTCTCCTCTTCAGTCTGCTGTGTGCCACCTGCTGTATAGATTGGTAGTTAAGGCATTTATTTGCAAGGTTAGGGATCTAGGTTCAGTCCTTTCAGAGAGAGGGGAGATTTGAACCTATATCTGACACGTCCTGAGCATGTCTACATTAGACACTGAATATGCAGTAGACAAATCCTACTGCACATTAGTGAATGATGATAAAAGCCATACTAATGAGCAGTAGAATTATCAATGGCACATCAGTGTCACTAAACAGACATGTGCTGGTGTTACTGTACAGTAACACCGGTTACTGTGCATTGAGTTAGTACCTATTATTACAGGTACAAAATGTAATGTGCAGTAATTCTGGTGCATTAATGCATGGGGAGACATGCCCCCTGACTACATGTAACAGTTGGACATATCTACTGTCGTGCCCCTAATGCCGGTGCACCCTTGACCTGCAAGCCTGGGTTGGCACGACTGGCTTGGCGCGAGGAGTGGGATTTATGACCAGGCAGGTGGGTGATAACGGTGAGCAGGAGTCAGTATGATTTAAACACAGCGTGATGGTTACACAGAAAGTTTATTTTACTTACGCTACTGATGGCTTGCAGCGTAGGGAGAGGAGCTGATTGATTCAGTTACAGCATGCAGATATCATGTTACCCAGCATTTACAGGGTGGGTAAGACAGTTGCTTCCAAGTGATTCATATAAGCTGTTGCAGTCTGCAGATTACTAAGAGCTCTTGATAAGAAAGATAACGCCAAAGATAGATAAACGGACCGGTAAGATGAGACGGGGGTACGCGAAAAAGATAACGTAGGCAGAGAGATGCACGATTTGTTCTTTTTGAATGTAGACACGGTTCTTTGCTCTCTGTTCTCTGCTTTGGGTGGAAGTTCCTTCAAAGTTATATTGGGTGAAAGTGACCAATTACTATACACCAATCATAAATAATTAACGAGCTGGCACTTGTGCTGTCTTTGTTTGCTCAGGTTTCATAAAAAAGGGGGGTTATTTTTACTTGGGTGGTACTGGTTCTGTTTGGTCACAGGATGGCGCACATAGCATATTTAATTTTACAACTTTACTGAAGTCAGCTAATCTCATTACTATAGGTACTTTATCTTTTGTGCTGGGCTGTCAAGGTCAGTTTGTCTCTTTTGTATGAGAACTCAAGTAATTTGAAATGAGGCACAGATGGGGTGTGTACATGCAGCTCTATTAATACGGAGGGATAAATTACAACCACAGAGTTTGTTGTGTTAGCTTCTGACCTTTTGGCCATCTGACCTTTTGGCCATCGGCATCTGAAATCAAAGACTTTGATCTTTGACATCTCCATGTGCACTTTAATGTGTTTTAGCTTATTTAAAGTGCATTAAAGTGTCACTTAAAAAAACTGGGGGTTGCCTGCTCTGACAAACTCAAAATCCAGCGTGTTGCATCAGACTTGATTAATTGAGTCTGCTAGAGCATGGAAATTGATGTGCTCCAGTAGTCTTCACCACCATGTGTATCAATGCCCTGTGAATCTCTGCACTGAAAAAATGGTGGCGGGACACTTTGAAACATGTTTGGTGAGCTTTAGTTCAAAGTGCCCTGCTGCCCTTTTCTCAGTGTAGGGATGAGCATGGATGCTGACACACGTGATATGTGGGCACTTTTAATTAGTGCAGCTCACTAATTAAAGCAGCCGGTGCTGTGTCCCAGAGCACATGTAAAAATGCTCCTTAGTCAATGTGCATTAATATAGGCTAATGTGCATTAAAAATCATTTAAAAACTGGGTGTCTATAGACATGCTACTGGGTGGGGGGAGTGCTCTAATTAGAGTGCCTCAGAGCTTCTCTAATTAAAGTGCCTGCAGTGTCACAAGTATTCAACATACTGTGTTTCAAAATGGCAGTGGGGGTGCTTTAACTAAAGCTTATTCAATGAGCCTTAGTTAAAGAGTTCCTGCCACCATTTTGAAATGTGGGGACGCTGAATACGTGTGAACATGGAAGCTGCTAGAGTGTGCTAATTAGTGTGCTCCAGCAGACTCATGGCAAACTTGATTAACTGACTCTGCTCCAACATGTGCTTATTAGTAGGTGTCTTTAGTTAATGCACATTAAGACAGGCTAATGAACTTTTTTTTAGTATTTCAGGGCATTTTTACACATGCTTTGGGGGTGGGGAGTAGCACTTTAATTAGAGCGGCTTCAAGAGGCATAGAGTCTCATGTATCAGTGTCCCTGCATTTAAAAATGGTGATGAGGGTGCTTGAACTAAAGCTCATATGAGCTCATATGAGCTTTAGTTCAAGTATCCCTGGTGCCATTTTAAAGCACAAGGGCCACTGATACTCAAGATGTGGAAGGTTGCTGGAGTGCAGTAATTGCCACTGTGACAGGGCACCTTTGGGTGTCTGGCACTTTAAGAGCTACAGTAGCCATCAGGGCAGCTGGCAGGTGTAAGCTGCTATAACAAGCTGGTCACATGACCACAGGAGGGTCCTGGGATTGGAGGAGGGGGCGGAGCAGCCTTCATTTTAGACCCAGGCCCTCAGGGCTGAGCCAGCAGTCTTATGCTGGCAGCTGAAAGATCAACATCTGGCTGAGCGGCTGCTTGGAACATCTTCAAGGTAAGGGCAAGAGCTGTGGGGATGACAGGAGGCTTCTGGTCCTGGGTATTCTGGTCCTGGGTATGACTTGAAACTGCTCCCTTTCAGGGAACGGTGGTCTGGTGGGGCTGTCCATGGTGGAACAGTCCCCCTGAAATGCCAGGCTAGTTACCTCCCCAGTGAAAGGTGGGTAGCGGTGCCTTAAAACCCCAGACCCCACTACTCAGTGGGTCATAGAAGGCAGGAGGGCAGGCATGCCTATTGAGAGGCACCTGAGCCGAGGGGGTGTAAGACCCCAGGCCCTAGTGTAGGGGGTATAGTGTGTAGTTGGGCCTGGCACACCCAGAGAGAGGCACCTGAGCCCAGGGGGTGTAAGACCTGAAGGCCCCAATGTAAGGAGCCAGAATGATGAGTTATCCAAAGAGAGATTTGGCTCAGAGCTCTGTCCAGGGCCTGGCAAATTGGCTGGTCACTGTGCACATGAGAGAGGCCCAAAAGTCTGCACCAGGGCCAATTAAGGAGTGTGAGTAGGCAAGCCTGGTGGCTTATACAGATGCTCAAGGGAGCAGGACAGGTTGGGTGAGGCTCAGAGTGGGGCAGCATGTAAGAGGCCTGGGGGAGAGGGCAGAGTAGAAGAGGCCCCAGTGAGAGAGTGGTGGTATAAATGAAGCCCTATGGTGTGGAGTGAAAAGATGAATTCATGAGGTCTAGGAAGGAGTTAAGTTTGGCCTGGCCATGAGCCGGAGTAAAGAGCAACTCAAAGATGCCATCTGGGACATAATAAGGGAAGGTTGGAGTCATGTGAGATCCATTCTGACATCCATTAAATGGGCAGCCTTCTGCTTATTCTAACAGATTGATTCCCAACAAGTCATGGCAGCCAAGACTAGGTAGACTGTCCTAGACAAAGTAGAGGCCTGGTGTGGTGACTGGCCAACAGTAGGTGCCCTCATCAGAGCCATGCTTAATCAAGTTTGCTCTGATACACTGTAATCACAGCATGTCAAAGCAACATCTGTGCTCGTGTACAGGCACCCTAACAATGGAGGTACGAGATTTATTGCACATGAATTAAAGTGCATGTATGCATGTACAGATGCACCCAATGTAATGGTAGTGGCTATCGCTGTTAATCTCGCTGTGCCCAGTACTTTTACTGATGAGACAATTTTGTGCACATAAAATTAAGCACATGTATAAATGTTTGTAGATCAGAACTTCTATTAGTCAATAGATAAGGCCCTGCAAGTGCTGCAGGCGTTTAACTGGCTATTTGATGAGTCCTGGCCAAGATTGGACAGGAGGTAGGGACTGAGCATCCGATAACTGAGAGAACACAGGTAGCTGTATGCATTTTGAGCAGCAGATATTTAAATGCCTATGGACCCCAGCTACTGAAAACCTTGCAGTGTGGGTAGTTTAGGCACTAACAGGAATAGGTAGGATTTTTATGTAAAATGCAAGATATATACTTTTAGGACAGACCAGCTAAATGGGTCATCAATAATACAGGAATAGTGGTCTAAAGCACATGTATTAGCAGTCCAACATTCATCCATCATGCCCACACTTTTTAAATTGTAACACAAAAGTGTCACTTGGTCCATCTGTAATTGAATAGCCAGATCATTTTCTCACATTTAGAAAAGCAAATCAAGGAAGAATCCAGTGTGAACCCAAAATAAAATTAGGGGAGGAAAAATCAGGCTTTATACAAGTTTTATCACAGTGTTCATTTCTCTGGAGCAGAGACTGGAGCACTTCTACTGACTGGTTTAACAGAGTGAAGAATCAGGCCAATAGATGGAAATGTATTAAATACATTGGCTCCCTTAGAATTGTGTGTTTGTCTAACTGGTTCTCAAGTTGTTCTCCTTCCTTGTATCTCTTCACAACAGTTTTTCTTGCTATATCAGTTTTGTGGTAAATGATATTGCTAATCTCTTGGGCTGGGCTTCTGTACACAAAATGCTTCCTTTTTGCTGAAAATTGTCTTGGGAGAGATTTTTATGCTGCAGACCTTGAAAATTAGAAAAAAAAAGCAGAGAAGAAAAGTGTTCATTTTCCTCCTCTGTGTGTTTCTGAAAGTGTGTGTGTGTAATTTTGTCTATTCAGCTTGACAAAAAGCTCTTTCTTTTTGATAGTCCTCAAAGCTAAGTTTCCTCACTACTCCCACTGTTTTTATCTCTGGAAGCCATTCAAGGGATAAATTGGGATAACTAAATGTCCTCTTCTGTTCAATGGGGTCAATACAGATTACATAAAATATAGTAGCACTTTAAAACCATGTTAAATTCATCTAGTAATTATTGTTCTTTTTGTTACGATTAGAATTCCCTTCCCTGACCCCTCACAAACTCCTATTTCAAATAACTCTGACCATCAAGAACTTCTTTAAAATTATTTCTGTCACAATGTGCATATACATTGTTATATCTATTTACAAATAGATACAAATATCCCTTAACTGATACAGAGTTTCATCTGCAATTATGTATACATTTCATAGACATCAGGGCTGGAAGGGACCTCGGGAGATCATCGAGTCCAGCCCCCTGCC
>NW_017728918.1:37612213-37637838 GCF_001723895.1 Crocodylus porosus
TTGCCAGCTTTACGGCGGATGGTGATTCATTTAACTTAACATACACAAATGGTCTCACTGGTAACAATTCTACCTCCAGGGAAGTCAATAGTAAAGATCTGTTTACTTTAATTTTACACACTGGTTTCAGGGCAGATTATTTGCAACTGTAAAACTTGGCACATATATAAGTATGTGGAGGTCTGATGTTATAAGGTAATATATTGGGGAGGCCATATTAAGGGTGAAAGAGCAAGCGATTCCAATTTGAAGAAAGGATATAAAGTGCAGCAAGAGATCAGCTTGGCAAAACAACAAACTCTTTAATGGGTTGTAACTCAAAAAAGAAATCCTACCAAAAATGGAAACTTGTCTCTAATAACATGGCTACTAGGTTTTGGATTATTTTACAGTCATGAAGGGAGAAATTTAGGAATGCCAAGACATGAATTAAGATGCAGCTGGTCAGGGATATAAAAAGTGACCAAAAAGCATTCTATGTCAGAAGTAAGAAGAAGACTAAAGAAAGTGTAAGTCCCTTACTGAATGTGCAGAACAGTCTACTAAGGGGTGATTCTTAGAGGAACATGGTGTTAACTTGTCCGGTTCTGAAAAATGATTGCAGAACAGTACTTGACTGAACCAAATCTTGTAATAAGGCTAGTAGCCATTGTGACTGTTAAGGGATTACCCTAATTTACCTTGTTTGGATGCCTCTGTATTCCTAAAGAGGAAGTTAATCCATTATTTTCACCTGCAAACTAAGCAAATTAATTAAATTGTGTCTTCACACACTCAGATGTGCATCTAGAATTACCATGCCAGGACAAACTTGACTGGAGCAAACTGGACCAGATCTGTTCTTTCCCTCATAAACCAGCAAGCTTCTTGGTTTATGGGCAATGATAATCCATGCATTGCTTCAACTGTGGCTACTTTTGAGTTCCTTGTGCTGAGAATCATTGAGAAATAGGCAATCAATTTTAGTTCATGCACAAGAGTATGGCTGAGCAGAGCTGATTGTACTTTGCTGTGAGATTAGATTGCTATGGGAGTGCCAGTACTATGATGTACTGAAGAAGTAAGCTGAATGACAAAACTGGACCAGGAGTGACACTTGAGTGACCACTTCTTTCAAGGGAAAAAGATCCATGGATGACAGCCACCCCTGAATTCCTAGTTGCTGTCCCAAAGATTGACTTGACCTATAAGTAAGATTCTTATTAAGTTGAGACTGAGTTCTGGAACTGTTTGACACTAAGGCAGGTTGACAAACTTACTGATGTATTTGGCTGTGATGGTTCAGTTAATTACATGCAAACATCTATAATGGTGGTATGTTTCTTTTGACTGTTCTCTCCCCCTCTTTCCTTCATTCTCCCCCTACAAATAAAAAATTCTGTGCTTATATTGTCAAAGCAGTTTTAAGTGCTTGTAAATGGGAGAAAACAGTCTACAGAGTTGACCAGGGAGAGAAATTAAGAAAGGGAAAAAAATTTTTTTTGAAGAATCTCGAGGTCTTCAAGTGAAGAACTACAAACAACTAGAAGTCTTGTTTCCAAAATGATACCTTTTATTAGACTAACTGGAAAATGGCAAGAAAATTGTCCTTTTCTGCAAGCTTTTGGGATCAAAGTCCCTTTGTCAGGCTCTGGGAAAAGTATAGAAGGTAAAAAGTTGTTTTTTTTAACCTCCTTGCCTGGCATCTGACACCGCCAGGGCAGGAATTCTACCTGATCTACACATCAAAGAGCTACTCAGCATGTCTCACAAAGACACTGTCCTGGACCCAGAGGGACAGTCGTCCCTCTTCAGCTCCCTTTGTGCAAAAATGAAGTTTATTTCGTACCTATGGGGGCTTTTTACCATCTTGTACCATCTATATTTTTCCCAGAGCCTGATGAAGGGACTTTGATCCCAAAGCTTGCAGAAAAGGACAATTTTCTTGCCATTTTCTAGTTGGTCTAACAAAAGGTATCATTTTGGAATTAAGAGTTCTAGTTTTTTGTATGTCTTTTTGTCTCAGACCAACATGGCTACCAAGTATACCCCTCAAGCGTAGAACAAGAGACAGACTGTAATGTAGGAAATAGGCAGGTAATTGAGGCAAGTCACCGCGATGGACTAGCAAGAGAACTTTTGAAGTGTGCAGGGGAAAGTGGGGGAAGAATCAGCTATGAGTGAGGTGTGAGAAAGTGACCTTTAGAAAGCTGAGCATTAGGAGAACTCTGCTGGAAAATGTCCTAAAGGTAAAGGAAAACAGCTGAACAACAATTCAGTTGAAAGTGAAAGAGTGGGTCGATGAAAATGCTAGCAGATGAAGAGTAGGAGGCAGTGAAGCAAAGCTATACAAATATAAGAAGATGGTGTAGTGGGTTCCCTCCCTCCCACATTGCTGGGTGGGATCTGGATTTGCTTTGAAAAAAAAAAGGTAAATGAAAGAGAAAGTTGTCTCATGGCTGGGGCTGCCTGTGCACAGCTCTCAGAAGATGAGATTTGGCTATGTGAGGGGTCTAGAGGACTGCAGTAAGAAATGCTGAGTTTTAGGGCATTTTAAAAAAGTTAATATAAATGTTTTGAGCCTTCAGTTTCTGTGTTTTCAGTTTTTATCTTTGCAGCCACAAGGACTAAACTTTTTTTTAATCTGAGATTCGTATGACCCCAGCAACTGAGATTTTAGAAAAGCACAGTACTGAAGAGTGCAAAACTTGAGGCAGAATCACGAGGCTCTTGGTGCTGAGTACACCGGTATAAAGCTGTAAATGAAAGACTCAGTCCTAAGTAACTACTGGGGAAAAAGTATTTTTCCTGACTGCTAACCATGAAGCTGATGAACAGTATGAGGGTCTTCTCTGACAGACAGAATCTCACTTAACTGAGCTGGTGGGTATTTATGTTTTTTACTAGGAAAGATGTTCCGTGCAGGCGGGCTTAGATAACAGGAGTCAAATAATTTAATTTTGTCTTGAAGCCCAGGTTTGGCTTAGGACCCTGGGTTGGGATTCCTGGGTCAGCAAGCCCCAGACAGGCTGTGAGAAGGAAAGGGATAGGGTTGTATTTTATAAGGCTTCTGGCCACTATTCCTGCTCCAGCACTTTAGATTCTAGAGCCAGGTGTCATCTGCTTTCAGGAGGCAAATGATTTCCCAAGCTATTGGCATTGCCTACTGATGGAGAAAATTTCCAGTCCCATTTCAGTAGCATATGGGTGGATTTTTTTGGAGCTTAAATCCTGGAGAAAGTATTGCATCATCTAGTCTGATGTCACACGCATCACCATATTCATTTTCAGCCTGTTATTTCCTGTGTTGAACCCAATAACGTGCGATTGACTAAAGCATAAATTGTCGTTTGGGTGAAGCATATCTTGTAAATAAGTAACAGTCTTGATAAGAAAGCATTAAGAGATGGAGAAGCTGCCCCTTCCCTTGGTAATTTGACAGTGACTGGAACAGTGGTTCTCAACCTTTTTGAGATTTAAGGCACCCCTTGGAAAATGCCAGCTCTTAGCAATCACTCATTTCTTCACTATGGAAAAATAATGCGGCAATTCTTTTATTGTAGAAAACTCATAGTTTCATAGTTTGTAGGGTTGGAAGGGACCTGAGCAGATCATCTAGTCCGACTCAGACAGACTGAAACAGATTAGATTGTTTTTAGCATGATGGGTTCCTATATGAAATCTCTGGGTTTATCTTGTGAATCATGTTTGCACGGCCAACAATGCTAACATTGCACAGCACTCTATGGTACCCTTGAAAGGATCTCAAGGCACCCTAGGGTGCCACAGTACCATTGTTGAGAATCACTGGATTAGAACAACATAAACATGTATACCTTCTAATTTGAATATGTCTGACATCCCATTTTAGACACTGATCTAAGTACCTTGGTTATTAATAATCATGCACCAATATTTATATTATCCAAAAATGTTATCATCAGTGACTTATATTTATATTCTCCAATGCTAAATCACCTTTGGGCCATAATTAATTTCTGTGAGACCCCACGAGACACTCCAGCATTTGAAGATGATTCACCATTGATAAATATGTCTTGAGATGACTGTTATCTAAATTAGTAGTTCTCATCTGGGGGTCCATGGCCCCCTAGGGGGATGCGAGCAGGTTTCATGGGGTCTGTGTGTCTTGGCCCAGCATGGGGAGGAGCCACTTTGGCCTCCCGGGGCTGAGGCAAGTCCTGAGGAAGGGGTGGGGATGGGCTTGCCCCTTCCAGCTCCACAGCCTTCATCTTGCAGGCAGTGCTATGGGTGGGCGAGCAAGGCTTCATGCTGCTGCTCCTCATGTGAGTGGGGCCCCAGGGCTCCCTGCTGCCTAGCCCTGCCCGCTGCACCCAGGGCCATGTGGGCATGGCTCGGGAGCCAGGCAGCTGTTGTGGCACAGGCAGGCCATGGAGCTTTTATAACATGCTAGGAAGAAAAAGATTGAGAACCTCTGAGTTAGAGCTTAATTCTTTTAATATGTGGTGCATTGATGCTAAAGATTTTTTAATGAGAACCTTGTGCTAATAATTAGATCATCCCCACGTAGCAATGGCCCCGTGTCCTTAGATTCCCATGTCCCATAGATCCTGCTACATGTCTAGCTAGAACTCTGCTATTTGTATACTGAATCTTTATTCGTAAGAAGTGAATTGCATTGGCCCAAAGATAGAGAACTCTGGAAATGAAGAACATGCCTTGCTCTTATTCATGGAGATTTTCTGGTTGTTTTCTGGTTTAATTTTTTCCTTGTGTAAAATATAACAATTTCCACTCACCTCTGCTCACTGGACAAGGGTATATAATTTCTTCTGTACTGCATCAGTCATAAGTTAAGAAGGGACAGAAATGAAATTTCCAGCCATTCAAAATACCTTCCTGCTGACACATTCCCTAACTGAAAGAGAATACATTTTTTCCTAATGTAGAAAAAACGCTAGGTCCTAGGGCCCAAGTTCTAAAATATATTTAAGCATTTAGTTGAGATGTATGTGTATCTTGTCTAATGTGCAATTCAGCAAAATCTGGTCTAAATGTCTATGTGTGTAGGTATTTCAGTTCAGATCTGTACATGCTGATGCTTTAAGTGAAAATGTAGCTTTTTGGTGTGTTGATGTGTCCTTCATTTTGAATGAGTTGTGTGTTAGCATTTAGATCCATGCCTAAACATTTTGGCTTTAGAGACTAGGAATATCCTCTGTAGTCCTGTGAGGTGACTGATCAACTAGGCGTACTCGGAGTACAGTGAATAGAGAAGGAGCAATTTGCCTGTTGTTCAATAGCCGAATGGCTTCGTGGAGTTTCCCAAGAAAAGGGGAATATGGGTCCTAGACCATTCTCAGCCTGAGCTGTTTTAAACTTCCATTTCCTGGGAAAGAACTTGAAATACCAGGCTATGGTTATGAGGCTACCACTTACCCCGCCTCTTGAAGCTGACATGCAAAGCCAGAGTTCAGGAGTCATAAGGTCAGGAGAGGAAGCAAAGAGTCCTAACCTTGTACCCAGTGACAAGGGCACCCACCCGTGAGGGAAGGACTCCTTCATTCTGCATTCAGTCCCCAGGGACTGTTTATTATGCATTTTTCATTAAAGTGATAGTAGATAGAAATGTTGCTGTCCCCAGGGGAGCAGCAGGGCAGCCACAGCTTACTTGGGTGGTAGTGAGGGGAAGGAAGAGTAGTGTCAGGTACTACATTGGTGATAGTGGTAGCTATCTTTGCATTCCTGCTCAAAGGCAGCCCGCACTTAGTGATGCTGTCTGCAAAATGGGTTCAGACCCTCTCTGGCTGCTGAGGGTCTAGAAACCTAGGTATCCACATCCTTGGGCTGGTGCCCTCTGCACTAAACTATTGGTCAGAAAGTGGTAGGCTTTCTCTTCCAATCACATTTCAATAACACCATAGTCCTAGGTTCTTAATCATAGGCAGAGATTTCAGATTATGAATCCCACATTAACAGCAACACTTAACTTGAGGCTACAGGAGTAGTGTAACTGCAGGACAATGATGAGATTTCAGAGACACTTGCACTTCCTGTTGGCCAGACTGTATTCACTTGTATAGCATGCATGGGTCCAAGCCAGATGGCACTTAAGCATCTCTGTTAAAGGTATGCTAAACTCAATTTCCTAAAAATCCATTTATAAGCAAGCATGCCTAAACTTCAGGGGACAACATACATTATCAACACAAGTAGTTCTTTGAATCAGATCCCTACGCTTCCTGTGCTGTATGTCGGGAGAATTAGGTGCCTAAGAACGAGGATGTTTTTACTATCTCATTTCTGTATTCAGCAGGTGTAGACTGTGAGTGGGTGGGAAGTGCTTCCAGGCAGCATGCTCAGAAGCACTGCAGATACACCATAAATCCTTCTGGGGAACTAACCCAAAGTGCAGTTTGATATCTTACAGTCATTTTAAGCCTTAAGTAGTTAGTAATGTATTTAGCATATCAGTTCTCATTGCCCATTTCTTGCCTTTATTCCTAAAAATGCAATTTATTACCATGGATCTGACCCCAGCACAAATTCTCACTTTACAGCAGGGTCTTAAATCTTTGATGGTTTATGGTGCCATCTAGCGGACAAAGTGATGTCCTAAAAAAGTAAATATAAAGGAGGCATAGGAGGCATTTGGGATGCTGAGATTTGAGCAATAGAAGGGATTTGGAGGAACTGAAATAGATACACTCTACTTACAGTGAACTCCTTAAGTGACTGAGCTGTTACATACAATATATGTAATAACTTTGTCATTGGTTCCTATCATACTTTCAATTGAATGAGTGGCCACTGCTCCCAGCCTCCAGAGTACACTCCTGTGTCCTCTGGCTGGGAGCACTGGTCAGCTGGGTGAGCAGAGTGACTGGGAGAGCCCTGATCTGCTGATGGAGCTTCAAGTGAGAGGAGCACGCTGTGGCTGCGAGCTCCAACCACTGACAGGGCTTCCCAGCTGTGAGCATGCACGGTGTACTTACTGTACACCGTGCATGCTGATGGCTGGGAGCTCCATCAGCTGCTGGGGCTCCCAGCCACAGGAGCTAATGCTGCCAGGGTAGGGGAAGTCCAGAATCATGAGGTGTGGGGGGAACTCGGGATCATGATCCTCAGCTCCCCCTGCCCTGGCAGTATGGCTGATGGGATCTGATGTGCAAAGTCACAATCGCCACTTGTGGCATGGCAAGGGGTGTGACTTGGAATCATGCACTGGATCCCATCATGCCTTCTTTTTAATGTCTGTTTGTGGCCTGAATGCCAAAGCAAGCCCACAGTAGTTAATTACTTGAATTTTTCACCCTGTGCGTGTTGCATTGTTGCTGGGGCATGGGTATATATTTTATTCTGGAAGTCTGAGCATTTCACAGCAATATGGTTAAAGGGTATACAAGACAGTATTAGCCCTGAAAAGGTATTTAACACGTTTAGAGGATGCTATGAATTGATATGGACCCCAGTTATCAAATTTAAGGTTAATACTGCATTTTAAGAGTCAGAATAAGACATGATATAAGCAGAAAGACCTCCAAAAGAATCCAGAGCTCCTTCTGAGCCAAACATCCACATCATTTCTGGGTTTGGCATGTGAAGACTTATTTGCAACCTCAGACAAAGTTAGTTATAATCTCTCAGTTCTGTTTCCTGAGATTGCACCAGTGTTCAGAGCAGCCCTGTGGCTTGTTACACATCATTGGTTCTTCTTAAAAAGAGAAAAGAAAACACTATGATTTGGAAAATGACAATAGATTTTTATTGTTAGACATAACATTACTTTTACAGATCACATTTTCCTAGACTGTCTTGTAGATGAATTCAACTCTGGAGGCAAAAGGGAGGATGTGAGTAGTGAATAGCTAGAGCATATGATCCTGGTTTTCTAAAAGTTAGAAAATAGCCTTGAGAAAAATGGCTAAACATTTATACAAGTAAATCTGCTTTCTCTGTCAGCTGCATCTTACTGAACTGGTAATTTTCCAGTGAGTTTCAGGCAGGATCGAAAGGCAAGGTTTATACATAAAAGCATATTTAAATATTTCTACAGTGGAAGAAGAAGCAGTTTCACAGTGACCTGGTTAACCGTTTTTCTTTAAATATACTCTGCATGCTTCTATTAAAATACCTGAAATTCCCAAGAAAATATTTTGAAAAAAACATTTGATTTAAATAATGACAGGGGTAGGATGCAGCTTTTAAACTTCCTTCCTGTTGCCTCATGGCCAAAAAAATTGGCAAGTGATTGATCTACAGACAATAAGGGGCATATGCAGATAACCCACTGCCCTGAAGAGGTTACAATCTAAACAGCTTTCATTCTGCCTTCTCTTTCATTTATCTTGTAATAAGATATGAGTGGTCAGTGATTTGACTTTGTCTGGTTAATTTTGTGATTATTTGCATTTTTATCTTCTGTTTTAACCCCCCATTAATTTAGTGGCTTCTATTCGCCGTCTGTCTTTTTTGTTGCATGGAATCTACAGTAGATGTCCCTGTTGACCATTTTAGTTGTAGCACAGTAAGACTCTGTTGCTGATCTCCTTTTTTTGATTTTACAGGGTGCATCTACATGTGCAATTAATATGATTGAATAAACTCCAGCACAATTTGTGCTCGAGAATAATCTGGATATTCTCATCTAAATGTGTCTTTAAGCACAATAATTAACTCTGCTGTTGGATAGTACTTGTGTTTCAGACTATCCAACAGCAGAGTAACTTAGCTTACACTGGCCTAATTGCCATGCATGTGTAGACAGTCATGCTTTACTGTGCAGCAAATTAGTCTACTGCGCAGTAAAGCTCATGTGTAGACATGTCCACTGACTGTTACAGGTATCAAACAGACATCATGAGCCAGATCCTTTCACTATGTAGAGCTTATGCTGCAGGGCTCAGGGCTGTAAATCATCTTTCTGATTTACTGGAGGTGTTTCTTTATATTAATACTGTCTAGGCTGTGGTCACATCAGCTAGACTGGTCTTACATGGGTAGCTTTGCTGGCCAAAGATGGGCAAATGTTCTGCCACCTTCCTATACTTAGCATAGGTTATCAAGAGTTCAGCATGAAGCAGAGCAGATACAGGCGCTTTCTTGTATAAACAACCAAACAAAGGCCTCACTGACGTGAATGAGGGGAGATCTTAGATGCAGACCCAGCTCCCAGAACAGGCTGCACGTTTCATAATAAAGAAACCCTGGATGATACAAAAACTGGCTTGGGAGCAGGAACTGAAATTTGCACTGAAGAGTGCCCTCCTCAGACAAGGCTGGCCTTTAGGCTGCTGGGAGGGTACTCTTGTGGGATGTGTTGGTTGAAACCCCTGTGACTGAGGATGGCATTGACCAGGATGTCAAACTTCCTGGGCAGGTGTTCTAACTCATAAAGTACCATAAAAGATATGCCTGATATCTCCACCACAGGGCATCTTTCAGAAGAAAAGAGCTAGTTGGTGATCTGTATACAAAGGACAAATAAGATACTTTACTTCTGAAGGTGCTTGTAAGCTGTATATCCTACTCTCACAGTCTAACTGAGGACTGCGAAGAGGTGCCTAGGTAGAAGCATAATGATGCAAGGATGCTCCCAAGGTGGCTGCTGTGGTCTTACCATAGTTATGCCACTGCCTAAGTCTGGAGCAGAGGCAAAATATCAGAGGCACTCCTTCCTTCAGCATTTCTTGTTGACTAACCTCATCATCTCTCTGTGCTCACTGTTGTGAATTTCTGTGCACTGTGCTCACTGTTGTGAATTTCAATCTTCATTCCTAACTCATCTCATTCATTATACTGTAATTTTAGGCACCTAGCTTGGGCTTGTAAATTCCACTCCAGGAATTGGTTATCTAAAATATACATGACCATGTTGCAGCTATGTCCCTTTTTGGCACTGGGTACGGTACTGTAGGGCATTTATTTGGGATGTGGCAAACAGAGGTTCAAGATCCTGTTCTGATCCATATTTAATTATTTGTACAAAGTGGTCCAGTTCTGATACGAATCCTACCCTAACAGCCTGCAGGGTAGGGTACTCATGGAGGACCTGGGAAACTGAAGTTTAAACTCTTCAAGTTGCTGCATTGTGTTAGGTGGTCTTGAAACTGTCTTCCACATCTCAAGGGAGTAAATGTCTATTAGGCTACTGGCTATTCTGGGGTAAGTATTTCTCACTTTCTGGGTTTGGTCATAAATTTCATCCTGCAACTGAGAAGCCTTCCATAAAGTTTTTTTTGTTCAAACTGATACATTCCTGTTTAAAAGTTTTCCTACCAGCATATTTCACTGGAATATTCCTGGCCGGTTTTATGCAGCTAGAATCATTAAGGGGCATTCCATTGTCTTCATGCCATGTAACTTTAGAAATAATCCAAATGTCTTATGTATTAAATTGTGTTGATACATCACAGATGAATACATAGACCAATCATTATGATACTATAATTTTGTTCTGTTTGAAAAATGTTATCTCCCTTCCTACAAATGTTAAGATAATATCTAACATGGATTGAAATATGTTTAATAGTGCACTTAATAGTCCATTAAAAGGAATATGATTATACTAGATGAAAGAGCCTCAAGTAAACATGTCTTGTATAGAACTTGAGATTTGAAAGAAAACTGATCAACACTAAAATGCTATTTGTCTATATAGAGTAATGTACTAGCATGCAAACATTGCTTTCCTTTTTAGATGGTCTCTCCACATACCACTTGTATTGTGACATTTTGTTAGACTGTTAGCAAAATAGTTCATATTTCTAGATTAATCTTTTTTTTCATTGATACTAGGCAAGTATGCAGTGGTGTTATTGAAGGTGACTTATTTGGATGTATTTTGGTGGTCTCCAAACATTTTGGGTAGAAGATCACTTCTTTAAGTAAAAAAGCAACCCAAGATCTACCCTGCAGCACCCCCCTTCCCCTGCCCTGTAGGTCAGTTTCTGGGGGGGAAGATCAAGGCGGAGGCTGAAAAAATTATTTGGGGGCATGCCCCTCCAACAGGTAAGTCTGTGGAGGAAGGGGCGGGGATAATGCTGTGGGGGTGCGGGGTGGGGCAGATCAAGCCCCCAGCAGTGAGGGTGGGAGTGGGGCACAGGCAGGAGCAAGGCTGGGGGGAGTGGGCTTGGCCAGGCCAGGTAATAGGACAAGTGGAGGCCTGGGGAACACATGTCCCCTAGGCCTCCACTTGTTCCCCACTCTCCCAGCCCCTGTCCTGCTTGTGTCCCGACCTGACCTTCACTGCTGGAGCCTCAATCTGTCCCCCTGCCCCCATGGCGGCAAGTGAGGGAGTGGAGCAGGGGCAGGCCATGCACAGCCAGGGCGGGTGCAGGACAGAGCCATGAGAGGCTTGTCAGAGGGGCACAGAGAGGGCATGCAGCCCAGGAAGGCATGGGAGGGCATGTGCCTGAGGATTTGCAGTTGGGGTGGGGTGAGCTGAGGCCGGGGTGGTGCTGGGCTCTCCAGCTGCATGGCAGTGGCAACCCTGGGAGGGGGCAGGGGGAGAGCTGCAGGCACCCAAAAATTCACCATAGCTCCCCCGTCCCCTAGCACTACCACCAGCAGCCAGACAGCCCAGCGCTGCCCTGGCGCCAGGCTGCCCCATCCCAAGTGCAGCTCCAAGAGCACACTCCCCCCCATGCCCTCCTGGGCTGTGTGCCTTCCCCTCCCTGTGACCCCCGGACAAGCTGCTCATGGCTCCATCCTGTGCCCTCCCTGTCTGTGCAGCACCAGCCCCTGCTCCATTCCCCACTGTCACTGCTGCTCCCGTGCCTCTCCCCACCCCTGCTGCAGCCCCATGTGAGGGGGGGCTAAGCCCTGCTAGACCCCACCTTCTGCCATTTATGCCCCTGTGCTCCCTGCCACTGGGTGAGTGGGGTCCTGGCTGGGCTGGGCCAGGGGAGAATAGGAGCCTGCGTGACTTATCCAGGTGTGCAGGGGGGTTCCTGCCACTGCACGCACCCCAGCAGAAACCTGGGAGGCACATGCCCCCCCGCAATCTGAATGTGGGCTCAGGGTGTAAGCCCACCAAGCAGTAGCACCTGCCTCTGCTCCGTGCATACGTTGGGAGGGCATGTGGCCCCCAGCCTCTGCTGGGGTGTGTGCAGCATGGGACCCCTGGATGAGCCGCTTGGGTTCTGACCTTTCCTCAGCTGAGCTGGGGCCCCACTCGTTCCTTCACCACAGGGTGACGGGGCGTGGAGGAGGATTGCCTCACTCACCTTGCCTGGCCCCGGTGGCAGGGGGTACAGCTCAGCCCAGCCACATGCATCCTGCTGCTGTCCCACTGCTTCTGGACTGTGTTCTGGCTGCTTCGCATGTGAGTCCTGCTGCTCCCAATCACGGAGCCTCTGCCAGTCAATGTCAGTCTAGGAGGGCTGAGTACGCGCATGCTCAGCCCCTGCAGACTCAGATCAACAGTTAGAGGCTCCATAATTGACCAGTTGATTGGGATTCACTGGTTGGTGACCACTGATGTAGGTGGTTCTCAGTTTGCTTCTCTCCCTTAATATATATTTTAAATTATTTTTCATTAGTCATTTGAATCAGAGAATTTTATTTAATTGTTGTTGGAGTTGTTGTTTGCTAAAGATTTAAAAAGTAAGTAAAAATCATCTTCAGCATACTATTGGGAAATTCTAACCAGAAATTCTAATTGTAGATTTCAATAAGAAATCACAAAAGAATCTGAAACCTTTAAAGGAGTTGGATATAAATTAATCTAAATATCAATATCTTTATTTCATCACATTAACATATGTGATATAAAATACATTTTCATTTTGAATAGCTAATACATTTAAAGCATCTTTTAAATATTATTTAAATCTTTAATTTTCTACCCCTAAAGATTTCATTCTATTTAGATTCTACTTTTCCCACTGTCTCCACCACATCTCCAATTTCCATTCTTGATTTCATTCTTTTAATTCTTCTTGATATTTTACTTTCCAACCTGCCCTAGCTGTCTTCTTTCACAACACAAGCAGACACCCTTAATCCCACCTGCTTTTCCAACTGGTGCCCAGTCTTTCTTCTACCATTTAATTCTAAATTTATTGTATTCAGTGTTTCCAGTCTCTGTCTGGAGTTTCTTTCTTCCAGTCTCATTTTACAGTGTCCAATTTGACTTCCATTTATTGAAGCCATATCGCAGAATTAGTGTTTACTCTCATCCTCAACCATCATCTCCCTTGATTATTAGCTTCTTCTTGACATCTTTTGTCTTCTCTGGCTTCTGTGACAGGGTCCATTTTCAATTGCTCCTTTAATGTTTATTCTGTGCAACCTCCCCATCCCCTTCTCCAAATTTTCTGGAAGAATCTGTGCATGAGCCTTTCTTATCTTTACATTGTCCTAATCTGTTCTGGAAGCACAAATTTGGCTACTATTCTGGTTCTCACAAACCTATGTCTCTGCTCCAGACCTATCTTTCTCTGTCCAAATGAAGGTCTTGGTTTGTGTCTTAGAGATATCCTCATCACCTTGAACCCAGCATGCCTAAAGCAAAACTCACAATTTTCACCTCCCTGCTTCTGCCATCACAAACATTTTGTTTTACTATTTTCCTGTCCAGCATTGTGAATGAAAACACCAAATGGTAGTTAAAGATGACTGAGGTGTCATCCTTAACTTGAATCTTGAAAAAAATCTGAAAAAAAATTAAAGATATGGACTTCTCTATTCCTCTACAAAGCTTAAACTTCCCAGGCACTTGTAATATCCTTTTTCACTTGTTGAAACCATCTTTTTCTCTTGCCTTAATAAATCTAATTGTGTGTCATTATATCTATCCAAATTACTGTTTCCAAGAGAATTTTCATAACCTGTCACCTTAACCAATAACCTTAACCAGTACTGAATAAAAGGGAATAATTACTTATTTTGACCTACTGGCAACACTCCTACCAATGCAGCCCAGTATGTCGTTGGCCTTCTTGGCATCAAGGGCATGCTGCTGGCTCATATTCAGCTTATTGCCCACTGTAAGCCCCAGGTCCTTTTCTGCAGAGCTGCTGCCAGCCAGTCAGCCCCCAGCCTGTTCTGGTGCATGGGATTGTTCTGTCCTAAGTGCAGGACTTTGCACTTGTCCTTGTGGAACCTCATGTGATGTCTTTTGGCCTAATCCTCCAATTACTCTGAATCCTAGCCCTACCCTCCAGCATATCTACTCCTCTCCCCAGGTTGGTGGAGGGAAGAGTAGATTTGCTGAGGGTGCACTCCATGCTATCTTCCAGGTCTTTGATGAAGACATTGAACAAAAATGGCCCCAGGACCGACTCCGGGGACACTCCACTTGATACTGGCTGCCAGCTAGACATTAAGCCATTGATTACTACTCTCTGAGCCTGAGGATCCAGCCAATTTTCTATCCATCTTGCAGTACATTCATCCAGCCCACACTTCCTTAGCTTCCCTGAGAAAATGTGGGAGACTGTATCAAAAGCTTTGCTAAAATCAAGGTATACCACATCCAGCCGTCTCCCTACATCCACAGAGTCAATCATGTCATCATAGAAGGCAATCTGGTTTGTCAGGCATGACTCGCCTCCGGTGAATCCGTGCTGACTCTTCCTAATTACCTTTTTGTCCTCCAAGTGCTCACAAATGGATTTCTTGATGATGTGCTCCATGATTTTTCCAGGGACTGAGGTGAAGCTGATTGGTCTGTAGTTCCCTGGAACCTCCTTTCCCCCTTTCTTAAATATGGGCACTATGTTTGCCCTTTTCCAATCAGACAGGACCCTTCTGATTGCCATTAGTTTTCAAAGATGATGCACAATGGACCTGCAATCAGATCAACTAACTCCCTCAGCGCCCTCAGGTACATCCCATCCTGCCCCATGGAGAAAACTTCTCTGAATGTTCTATTTAATAACTGTTCATGGATCTATTTATTTGTCCATTTGCTTTTTGAACCTGTCTCTATTCCCTCCTGTGACAACCAGTTTCATGAGTTAACTACGTTCTACATAAAAAGTACTCTCTCTTGTTAGTCCTAAACCTGTCTCCTACTAATTTCAGTGGGTGCCCCCTAATTTTACTATTCTGGGACTTAGTGAATAACAGTTCCCTGTTCACTTTGTCCCTCATGATTTTAGACACCTCTTTTGTATCACCTTCAGCCTTCTTCTGTCCAAAGTGAAAAGTCCTAGCCAGTAAGGTCACGATGGCAATGCCACATAAAGGTCAAGGCCCTGAGGGCACCATGGGTGGCTATGACCAACTGCAATTGTCAGTCTGGATGTGCCCGTGTGATCATGCCCTTTATGTAGCAGTTGTCTAATATTTTGGCACCTTGGGACCCAGGTGCAGACAACAGTGCAGTTTTTACCAGCATGGGAAGCCTTCCAGAGATCCCGCCCTGCCCAGAACCTGGGCATTAGGGATGCAGAGCTGGAACTCAACACCTACTTCCAGGCTCTCCACCCAACAGCTGATGAGGCCATGGTAGAAATAAAGAGCCACCATAAAGTCCAGGCAGGGGTTGCCTGGACAAGGTAGTCTCTGGCCCAAGAAGGCAGTGCAACAGCATGACCATTCCCCTGGAGCTGCACAACCATTTCAAGCCGCTCATATCAGCAGAGTCAGGTGAGCTGCCAGCCTTAGCATGTGAGGATGGAGGGCTACCAGCAAATGCATCCAAAAGAAGACTCAGTTTAATTGTGGTCGACAATTCCTTCCTGAGGGCCTGGTCTTGTCACCCTGACCCCTTAGCCCATGATGTCTGCTGGCTGCCTTCCTGGGGCTCATGTCTGGGATGTGACTGAGAGGATCCCTAAACTCATCCAGCCCTCTGACCACCATGCTGTGTTACTCATCCACGTGGGCACAAATGATACAGCTCAGAGCAATCCCGGCTGTGTAATATGTGGCTACAGGGCTCTGGGAGCTGGACTTAAGGATCTGGGGGCTCAGGTAGCTTTTTTCCTTGATCCTCCCAGTCATGGGCTCTGGAGGGAATTAGTGAGGTGAACAGAAGACTCCAGCAATGGTGCCATTGTGAGGGGTTTGGCTTCTTTGACCACAGTCTGCACTTCAGTGAGAGAAGTAGCAAATTGTTTGGAAGAGATGGCCTCCACCTCACCTGGAAAGGGAAGAAGCTCTTCTTGGTTAGAATGGGTGACCTACTCAACAGGGCTTTAAACTAAGATTGCTCAGGGATGGGTAGTCAATAAACAGTTCTAGCCCAGGTCATGCCCATCATAGTACTAACAGGTTGGGTAGCTTAAGGGAACCCACACTGGCAACAGCTCAAGGAAAGGTCACATCCCATC
The DNA here is from genome assembly GCF_001723895.1 of Crocodylus porosus. NCBI lineage: Eukaryota > Metazoa > Chordata > Crocodylia > Crocodylidae > Crocodylus > Crocodylus porosus. The sequence goes on from NW_017728918.1 coordinate 37,628,458, forward strand.
ACACAAGGAAGCCTAGGGCTCCCCATGGCAGACTCAACTGCCTGTACACAAATGCCAGAAGCTTGGGAGACAAGCAAGAGGAGCTGACCCTTCCCTTGTGCAATAAAGATCATGAACTCATAGGGATAATGGAGACCTGGTAGGACTCCACCTATGACTGGTCTGTGGGTATAGAAGGCTATATTTTTAAAGGAGAGACAATGTTGGGAAGAGGGGTGGGGCTGTAGCTCTCTATGTCAAGGAGCAGTACACCTCCCTACAATTCAAAGGGAATTCAATAGGGAGCTGGCTGAGGCTCCATGCTCCCGATGCATGATTGTCATGGGGGGCTTCAACTTCCCTGACATCCTCTGGGAATAGCACACAGCCAAATCTGATCAGTCACATAGCTTTCTCTCCTGCATTGATAACCTCTACCTAACACTGGAGGTCTACAAGGGGAGCGGCACTGCTGGATCTGGTTCTGGCCAAAAGGGATGATCTGGTGAGCAATCTTAAGGGGGCCAAGGGGAACTTGGTGACAGTGACCATGAACTGACCACTTTCTCCATTCAATTCAGGGTAGGCAAACACCTCAGTTAAACAGAAATCCTCAACTTTGGGAAGGCAGACTTTCACAAACTCCTGAGACTGGTCAGTCAGGCAGTACTAGATCACGGCCCCTTGGGAAGGGGAGTCCAAGAGAAATGGTTATTTCATAAGAACTCAACCCTAGAAGTGCAAGGGAAGTCCCTCCCATCCCACAGGAAATTCTGTCAGTGAGCAGGAAATGCCCCCACCAAATGGAAAATAGGAATCATCACCAAGGAGGACTACTCAACACTTGCCTGCACCTGTAGAAAGCTGTTCAGAAAAGCCAAGGCAGAAACTGAACTCAGACTAGCTGTCAGAATCTAGGGCAACAAAAAGTCCTTCTTCAGATATGTGGGTAGTTGGAAAAAGAACAAAGGCAACATTAGACCCCTGCAAGATAAAATGGGGCATCTGGAGTCTGATGCCCAAGAAAAGGCCAACCTCCTAAATGAATACTTTGCTGCCACCCAGTGCTGGAGCCCCATGGATGAGTTGGCTGTGTCAGAGGTGTACGCAGGACCAGACCCTCCTCGTCCAATGGCTGGTGGTGGTGACAGAGGAGAGGGGGATGATGCCCAGGGATGGTAGAAGGAGGATCTGGCCCAGGAGCAGAGGTGGTGGGAGGAGGATCTGGCCTGGGAAGAGAGGTGGCAGAAGAAGGACCTGGTTTGCCAGGAGATGTGGCAGCAGGAGGACATCGGCTGGGAGGGGGCATTCTGGGCCGAGCTCCTGGCTTTGAAGTTGGAGTGCCTCCAGATCCTTCAGGCCCAAAATAACATTCTGGGCCATGGGCTGTGGAGGCCACGGACAATGACCTTTGGACCATGAACACTGTCCTGGGCCTGGCGGTCTAATGAGTGCTAGCTACTGCCTGGCAGCTGGAGTACTGCATCCAGTTTTGGGCTCCACAATTCAAAAAGGATGTGGAGAAGCTTGAGAGAGTCCAGAGGAGAGCCACGCGCATGATCAGAGGTCAGGAAAACAGATCTTACGATGACAGGCTGAGAGCCATGGGACTCTTTAGCCTGGAAAAGCGCAGGCTCAGGGGTGATCTGATGGCCACCTATAAGTTTATCGGGGTGACCACTAGGATCTGGGGGAACGTCTGTTCACCAGAGCGCCCCAAGGGATGACGAGGTTGAACAGTCACAAACTCCTGCAAGACCATTTCAGGCTGGACATAAGGAAGAATTTCTTTACTGTCCGAGCCCCCAAGGTCTGGAACAGTCTGCCAGCGGAGGTGGTTCAAGCACCTACATTGAACACCTTCAAGAGTAAATTGGATGCTTACCTTGCTGGGATCCTAAGACCCCAGCTGACTTCCTGCTCTTTGGGCAGGGGGCTGGACTCGATGATCTCCCAAGGTCCCTTCCAGCCCTAATGTCTATGAAATCTATGAAATATGGAGTGGGAGCCACCTACCCTGGAGGAGCACCGGCCACCATCACCCCTGGAAAAGACTCCCACCCACCAAAGTCATTGTGGCATTTGGACCCATGGGCGAACAGCCCAAGGTTGGGGTGCTGGCTGTCTTCCCCCAGGCTCTGACCCCTAGGTGCCCCCACCCAATGGCCCCCCACTCTCAGACACAAAACCACAGACTCTGTATATAGTTTTCAAATTGGGAAAAGGGTTTTTTATTGTTGGTGGGTGGGAAGGGTGGTGGAGGGGCACTGGTGTTACACCTCATCAGCCAGGGCAGGGGTTGATATGCAGGGTCCCTGATGACCTGGGGTCAGATGATGATGGCACCCAACTGCAGGTCTGCCATTCCCAGTGCAAAACATCTGATCTCCACCAGCTCAGCCAGGCCAGAGTTTTGAAAGAAGTGGGTGTCATATGTGCTGCCTGCCCAGTTGACATGGGTGAACTCCCCCAGTGGCCTACAGTGGCCTGCAGGACCATGGAGTGGAACCCCCTATGACTATAATAGGGGCAGGCTCTGTGGGGTGACCAGGCCACTTGTATATAGTGGAGTTCTGGTGTGTTTATGCATGCGTGGTACGACTAGAGGTTGGAACCTTTTGGTGCACCTAACCCTTTAACCTCAGTGATGTCATGACCTACTTCTAAGAATGGAGCATGTGCAGTAAGTTGTTTGTTTGGACCCAAGTTCTTTATTTGGTAACCAGGGGACCATGGCAGTTAGTACTGTTATGCTAATGAGTTATTATGGGATATTGTGATAGTTTGATTTGTATGGTCCAAACTTGGATTAACTTTGATTGACAGTGACCAGAGATTAATGACTGGATCCACATGATGGCCGGCTGGCATGATTCAGCCCCTATAAAGCCTGTCCAGTGCAGGAGTCAGGGTGGCTTTTGTGGTTATTGTTGATGGGTTTGAAGCCCGCTGAGTCTTGTTTTCTCCCTCTTTGATTGGTGCATGACTGAGTGTGTGAGTATAACTAGCACACTATCAACTTAGAATTTGAGTTGTGTTGGTTGTTCGGAACTAAAGTTTGCTTGTGAGTGAGCGAGAACAGGGTGCTTGGGAGCAACGAAGAAGGGCCCTGATCACCTGGGCAGTTGCTGGCCATTCACCCGCTTCATTGCATCGTGTCGGTTGTGTAAAGTATCATCCACCCTTGGTTGAGGTGCTCATCTGCGTGTGAGGAACAGCATAGAAATCCTCAGGGGTGCGAGACTGCACTGCAGGCCTTCCCTGCACAGCAGCTCTCTAGGGTGATAGTCTGCCACCTGGGGTGACAGACTGCAGGTGAGTTCTTCAACTGTTTATAGTACTGCATACTGTTTATGGGGTTGAAAGTTGTTGTGGTTGCTGTTAGAGTGTTTTGTTGTTTTCTTGTCGTAATACACTTGTTAACTTTACCCTGTATGGAGTTTTCCTTGGTATTTTGCACCTCTGGTGGAGGCCAGGCTGTAGGCCAATTTCCAAATTGGTGTCCCTCGAATCTAAACAGGAAGTTGGTAGGGCATAGAGGTGTAATGACCCTCTGTGTGTGTTTGAGAACGTGGGTGGGTGCCTGAAGTGGTCCATGGGGTTCTCTGTTTTATTGTTGCATCCTTGCCATCTTTTTCCTAATCTTCACACTGGTATGTGGGTCCTGATACACATCTGCAAATTTGGAGACGTTTCTGTGCATCCCCATTTCTAGGTTATGGATGAAAATGTGGAACAAAGCAAAGCCCAGCACAAATCCCTGAGGGACCCCACTTTTGACCTCCCCCAATTCTGAAAAGAATTAGTCTAGTGTGCATTAAGTGTCACAAAAACAAAATTCATCTCTGCTACTGAGTATTAGTGTGGGCTAATGCACCTTTATTAGAGGTGCTAAACTTAATGCACAGTAGCAAAGGCACATTAATGAACATGTAGACACTCGCTCCTAATACTGTGTTCCTTTTATTTAAGTATGGAATTTCTACCCACAGGGATTTCACGACAGTTTTCTTTTTAGAATTGTTTTACAGTTCCTGTCTATATTATCCTTAATGTACAGTGCCACTCTTCCACTTGCATGTCCTACTATCTCAATGCTATGTAGTTTGTATCCTAGTAAAACAGTATGGCATTGATTATCATCTTTCTACAAGGTCTCTGAGATGCTTATTATGTCAAAATCACCATTTAATACCAGTTTCTAGTTTACTCATTTTATTTTAAAATTGATTTTAATTTAATTTAATTTAAAAGCTACTCTATGAACTGTTTTTTAATGTTTAGTTCCAACAGTCTGGTTCTGTTCTGGTTTAGGTGAACCTCATCTTTTTTGTACAGGTTTTCTAGGTTCTGATAAACTTAAACCTCTCCTCAACATCATTGTCTCATCCATTCATTGAGATGCTGGAGCTCTGCCTGTCTGTCTGGCCCTGCACAGGAAACCGAAAGCACTTCAGAGAATGTTACCATGGAGTTTCTGTACTTTAACCTTCTGCTTAGAAGCCTAAATTTTAATTTCCAGGACATGTTCCTACACTTCCTTACATCTTTGGTACCCGTATTGATCACAGCCACCAGCTCCTATCTACAGTCTATCTAAACATTTTTTGAGGTTCACTAGTTTTTTACCTGGCCAGGAAGTAACCATGCAGTTCTCCCAGATGTCACTAACTCAGCTTTCTATGCACCTAATGAATAACTCTCTTACTACCATCACCCACTTCTTCCTATTTTGTGGAATCCTCTCCCTTGGAGGAGCATCCTCTGTGGAAGAGGACACTATGAAATCTGTGGAAGAGCAGATTCCATTTAAAGGACTATTTTCCTTCTTCCCAGCTTGACATCCTCCATCCCTGAGCTTCTTATCCTCCTCAGGATCAAAGGGGCTGCTGCAATGGAGGCAGAACATGAATCAATGGCTAAAAACACACCTTTGATGTTTAGGGAGATTAACCATTGGAACAGATGCCAAGCTGTGAAGTGGAATCTTCACCTTTTAATGTTTTCAGATCAAGCACGAGCACCTTTCTGAAACATGCTGTAAGTGAACATAACTTTATGCTTTAATCATAGTGATGATATTGGGTTTATTATGAGAGTAACTGGGTACAACTAAATGGCCTGTGATATATAGGAGATCAAACTAGGTGATTAAATGGTCCTAAGATCTTGGCTATGGCTGTGATTCTGTTTGAAATCCCCTGTAGCTGATTTATGGTCCCTTGTAGCAGTACAAGAATCATGGATCTGTCTCTCTCTGCTCTGTGTTTGCTGTTGATTGCTATTTTGTCGTTTCTCCAGAAGTGTTCAGACCTCAAGAGGGCCTTGCTAGGTTCAGCATTTTTCTCCTCTGTCTTATAGTATTTGCATCACTTGGGGAATACTGCCAACAAATTGGACTGGGTATACATGTAACCAGATGGGCCAGTCTGAGCTGGGAGGAGGGACAGCTGTTCCAAGCATTCAAAGTTTTACATTCTATGCCACTGTGATGTGATCAAGGCATTGAGATGTTTATTAGTGAAAGGAAATCTTTTTTAGTCTTGAAGCTTAATGACTCTGCCTATTAACTATTCAGTGCAGAGTTATCACACTCATCAGGCCCTGTGGAATGAATGACTGGCATAAGCCTGGCCCCATACACTGCCTGCAGCATGTGCGATGCCTGCAGCACACAACCCAGGCTTATCCCATGCGCCACATACAGTGCATGGCAGCTGGTGCATGCTGCCTGTGGCATGGGGGCTGGTCCAGGGCACGCTGCATGCTGCATGCAGGTCCAGTCTGAGACCTAGGGGCAGCAGCGTGGGCTATATCTGGCTCATGGGCTGTGTCTTTGACACCCATGATTTAGTGGTTATTACAGTGGAATATAGTACGTACTTAATTAATACAGTTCTGTCACAACAGCCCAAAAACACCATATGAAAGATACACTACACAGATACCAGCACAGGCAGAAGCAGACACCCTTGATATCAAGGGCAGTGTCCATCTCACTGGGAGCATCTACATGTGCTATTAAAGCTCCTGAATAAACTCTGGTACAGTTTGTGCCAGAGTTTATCGCTCCCACGTGCAGCATTTACACATGTGCCCAGGACCACAGCACATTAAGCTGCAGTGGTGCAGCCCTGGCTTGCAGAGGGGGTTTTGGGATTAGCTTGCCAGCCCAGAACTGCTTCCTGCCTGGCTTAACTTGCTGCAGAGGGGCTGTCTGGGGCATGAGGGTGTTATAGTGAGGGGTTAGCTGGCAGGTAGCCCCTGCACTGTACCACGAGCCAGCCCTGGTCACCATCTGCACATGAGTCGCAGAGCAGTAAATAACTCTGCCTTAGGATGGTATTTGTGTTGGGTAGTACTATTCTATGGTGGAGTTAATTATTTTACTGTGACCTAATAATGCTGCACATGTAGAAGGTGACTCTTTATTGTGGAGATAATTAGTCAGCTGCACAGTAAAGTGCATATGGAGATGCACCCATTGAGTCACAGATAGGCACTTTTTTGACTGCCTGCTCTTCTGGCTCCATACATCTTCCTCCCTGCTCAGTGGACAGCTTCAGCAGCAGAGGTAACATGCCCATGACCTGGTAGTTAGACCATTCTGCTGGGAGGTGGAAGATATAGGTTCAAGCCCTCACTGGTGGATGGCAGGGAGCAGGGGTACTATAGCCTTGGTCTACTCCAAAGACAGATGTCTTACTGTATGTCTAATAGGGCAGTCCTCCACTGTCATTTTCTTATGACTTAAATTCCCAGCTTACTGAATGTTATTTACTCACTTAAAGATGGATTTGGATTACAGATCTAGAGTCTAAGATTGTAGAATCAGTACAGGTTGGCACAAATCATAGTCACTGCCTGCTGCTATGAGTTCTAAACCTAGACTGGGCATAGCACTAAAGACTGTACTGTAGGGAAAAAACTTCGTATTAGTCCAGTTTAGGAGGTAAAGCTTGTTGTATGTGACATATTTTAGTGGACCAGCTTCATGCAACAATGGTACATGGTTGGGATAGCAGACAAATAGTCAACAGAAAAGACAGCTTGATTAGTTGGAGGTCAGGACCTTTTAAAAGGGAGAGGTCATTATCACCTGTAGTATGAAGACAGATTGTAAGGAATTAGGTGGATTATAGTATGTCATAAGGTTATTATCAGTGGTCAGTCCTTGATTGTCCAGGCAGCTTATGAGTTTTTGTCCCCAGGCTCACCTTCTGAAGGTGTTTTGTAAATTTTTCTTGAGTCTAAGGATAGTAAGATCAGAATGGAAGTGTTTTGTATGTGAAAAATGTGCTTGCACTGGTGTTTGTGGGTCTCTTTTCTAGGGGTGCACTGAGAGAGATTTTTTTGGGGCTGATACTGATAGCTGTTTTTAAGGAGGCATATTGTCAGATATGGATCCAATTTCCGATACCAGCCTGGCAGCTTGTTGTGGTGGAAGGGGAGGGGAGAGGGAAGGGATGTGGGTGGGGGGCGGATCAAGGCCCTTGGGTGACAGAGGGAATGGGGCTGAGTCTGGGGCAGGGGCGGGGCAAGTGCTGCCCAGCCAGGGTGGAGCATGGGATGGAAGTGTGGCTCATCCAGGGGGCACAGGGAGGTGGGACACTGCACCACTTGTCCAGGAGCCACTCATCCAGCACTCACCTGCTCATCTGGCGACTCCCACCCCTGCTCCCACTGCTTATCCAGGAGGGCATGGGGTGCATGTACCCCTGAATCTGCATGGGGTGAGGCAGGGTGGGCCAGGCAGGGCTGGGGCTGAGCTGGGTTGGGCTGCTCTCAGGGCAGAAGACAGAGGCACTGGGAGGGAGCTATGGGGGGGGGCTATGGCTAATATTGGGGTGGCTGCAGCCCTTCCCCCATAACCTCCTCTCAGTGTTGCCACTGCCTGCATTGAGCACATACTGGCCCAGTCCATCCCAAGTCCTGCCTGCCTCACCCTGCCTTGTCCTGCATGCCCCCATACCCTCTCAGATTAGTGCAGGAGCAGGGGCAGAAGCCACCGGATGAGTGAGCAAGTGCTGGATGAGACACTGGCCAAGTGGCGGCCCAGCCTCATCCCGCACCCTGTTCTGTCCTGAGCCCTGCCCCAGCTGGGCAGTCTTGCCCCAGCCCTTCTCCCAGCCACTGGCCCCACTCCCTTGATCACTGTGGGGGGCTTGATCTTCCCCCCTGATGCCCCTTCCCTCCCCACTCCCTGTCCACCACAGCAGACTTACCAGATGCACAGAGCTTTTCACGCTTCTGGGTGGTGCTCCTCACTGTCTATGCTGCAGCTATGTGCATTCACGGGCATTTAATGGCCAAATTATCAGCCATATCAGGGAAATTTCTTATACAGACAATTTTCTTTATAACCATGCCAATCTGATATTGGACCAATGTATTAGTGCACCCCTACTCTTTTCTTTAATTTTTTTCTTCGACAGTTCATTGTCATATGTAGTTCTTGTCTAGTTTCACCCACCTAGTTGCTGTGAGGGCAGTTGGTATAATGGATTGGATAAATCACATTTTGGAAGAGGCACATGTGTATCAATTACTTTCATTATAGGGGGTCTTTATTGTTGTGGCTGTGTAAAAGTTTTGACATGTTTTTCTTCTATTGTTAAGGCAAGGCTGCATCTCATTAGATGTCTGTTGAAGAGTGGGGAATTTGTTTCTGATGATGAGTTGGACAAGGTTAGGGGGAAAGCCAAAAGTGGAGGAGTTTGGAATATTTTTCTCAAGGTCTGATCTTTATTGAATACAGGCTGTAATTTTTTGATGATTCTTTGAATTGATTAAAGTTTGGGATAGGAGGTGAACACCAGGGTTGGTCATATGGGAGGGGGGGACAGTCTTTTTATATTTTAGTAGATTACTTCAAGATGTTTCATAGTTTCATATTTTGTATGTTCAGAAGGGACCTGAAGAGATCATCAAGTCCGACCCCCTGCAATGGCAGGAAAAAGTACTGGGGTCAAACAACCCCAGCAAGGTGTTCATCTAGTCTCCTCTTAAAGACCCCCAGGGTAGGAGCCAGCACCACTTTGCTTGGAAGTTGGTTCCAGATCCTAACCACCTTGACAGTGAAATAGCGCCTCCTGATGTCTAGTCTGAATCTACCCTCTGCCAGCTTGTGACCGTTATTTCTAATCACTCCTGGTAGTGTTCGGGGGAGCAGGGACTCCCCCAATGCCTGTTGGTCCCCTCTGACTAGTTTGTAAAAGGCCACTAGATCCCCCCTCAGCCTTCTCTTGTGGAGGCTGAACAGGTTCAGGTCCCTTAGAGGGGGAGGATCACCTCCTTGGACCTGCCTGAGATGCATCTGTGGATGCGTGACAAGATGCGGTTGGCCTTCCTGACTGCATCTCCACGCTGCCGGCCCATGTTCATCTTGGAGTCAATGATGAC